>NC_053397.1:67497957-67821856 GCF_905171765.1 Bufo bufo | reverse complement strand
TGAGAAGAAGTCTGGTATCCAAATGTCTAAAAATGCCCTCCTAAAAGGAATTTGGGCACCTTTGCGCATCTAGGCTGCAAAAAAGTGTCACACATCTGGTATCGCCGTACTCAGGAGAAGTTGGGGAATGTGTTTTGGGGTGTCATTTTACATATACCCATGCTGGGTGAGAGAAATATCTTGGTCAAATGCCAACTTTGTATAAAAAAATGGGAAAAGTTGTCTTTTGCCAAGATATTTCTCTCACCCAGCATGGGTATATGTAAAATGACACCCCAAAACACATTCCCCAACTTCCCCTGAATACGGCGATACCACATGTGTGACACTTTTTTGCAGCCTAGGTGGGCAAAGGGGCCCATATTCCAAAGAGCACCTTTAGGATTTCACAGGTCATTTACCTACTTACCACACATTAGGGCCCCTGGAAAATGCCAGGGCAGTATAACTACCCCACAAGTGACCCCATTTTGGAAAGAAGACACCCCAAGGTATTCCGTGAGGGGCATGGCGAGTTCCTAGAATTTTTTATTTTTTGTCACAAGTTAGTGGAAAATGCTTATTTTTTTATTTTATTTTTTTTTTCATACAAAGTCTCATATTCCACTAACTTGTGACAAAAAATAAAAAGTTCCATGAACTCACTATGCCCATCAGCGAATACCTTGGGGTCTCTTCTTTCCAAAATGGGGTCACTTGTGGGGTAGTTATACTGCCCTGGCATTCTAGGGGCCCAAATGTGTGGTAAGGAGTTTGAAATCAAATTCTGTAAAAAATGACCTGTGAAATCCGAAAGGTGCTCTTTTGAATATGGGCCCCTTTGCCCACCTAGGCTGCAAAAAAGTGTCACACATCTGGTATCTCCGTAATCGGGAGAAGTTGGGGAATGTGTTTTGGGGTGTCATTTTACATATACCCATGCTGGGTGAGAGAAATATCTTGGCAAAAGACAACTTTTCCCATTTTTTTTATACAAAGTTGGCATTTGACCAAGATATTTATCTCACCCAGCATGGGTATATGTAAAAAGACACCCCAAAACACATTCCTCAACTTCTCCTGAATACAGAGATACCAGATGTGTGACACTTTTTTGCAGCCTAGGTGGGCAAAGGGGCCCACATTCCAAAGAGCACCTTTCGGATTTCACAGGTCATTTACCTACTTACCACACATTTGGGCCCCTAGAATGCCAGGGCAGTATAACTACCCCACAAGTGACCCTATTTTGGAAAGAAGAGACCCCAAGGTATTCGCTGATGGGCATAGTGAGTTCATGGAAGTTTTTATTTTTTGTCACAAGTTTGTGGAATATGAGACTTTGTATGAAAAAAAAAAAAAAAATCATCATTTTCCACTAACTTGTGACAAAAAATAAAAAATTCTAGGAACTCGCCATGCCCCTCACGGAATACCTTGGGGTGTCTTCTTTCCAAAATGGGGTCACTTGTGGGGTAGTTATACTGCCCTGGTATTCTAGGGGCCCAAATGTGTGGTAAGGAGTTTGAAATCAAATTCAGGAAAAAATGAGGAGTGAAATCCGAAAGGTGCTCTTTGGAATATGGGCCCCTTTGCCCACCTAGGCTGCAAAAAAGTGTCACACATCTGGTATCCCCGTACTCAGGAGAAGTTGAGGAATGTGTTTTGGGGTGTCTTTTTACATATACCCATGCTGGGTGAGATAAATATCTTGGTCAAATGACAACTTTGTATAAAAAAATGGGAAAAGTTGTCTTTTGCCAAGATATTTCTCTCACCCAGCATGGGTATATATAAAATGACACCCCAAAACACATTCCCCACCTTCTCCTGAGTACGGAGATACCAGATGTGTGACACTTTTTTGCAGCCTAGGTGGGCAAAGGGGCCCATATTCCAAAGAGCACCTTTCGGATTTCACAGGTCATTTTTTACAGAATTTGATTTCAAACTCCTTACCACACATTTGGGCCCCTAGAATGCCAGGGCAGTATAACTACCCCACAAGTGACCCCATTTTGGAAAGAAGAGACCCCAAGGTATTCGCTGATGGGCATAGTGAGTTCATAGAACTTTTTATTTTTTGTCACAAGTTAGTGGAATATGAGACTTTGTAAGAAAAAAAAAAAAAAATCATCATTTTCCGCTAACTTGTGACAAAAAATAAAAAGTTCTATGAACTCACTATGCCCATCAGCGAATACGTTAGGGTGTGTACTTTCAGAAATGGGGTCATTTGTGGGGTGTTTGTACTGTCTGGGCATTGTAGAACCTCAGGAAACATGACAGGTGCTCAGAAAGTCAGAGCTGCTTCAAAAAGCGGAAATTCACATTTTTGTACCATAGTTTGTAAACGCTATAACTTTTACCCAAACCATTTTTTTTTTACCCAAACATTTTTTTTTTATCAAAGACATGTAGAACTATAAATTTAGAGCAAAATTTCTATATGGATGTCGTTTTTCTTGCAAAATTTTACAACTGAAAGTGAAAAATGTCATTTTGTTGCAAAAAAATCGTTAAATTTCGATTAATAACAAAAAAAGTAAAAATGTCAGCAGCAATGAAATACCACCAAATGAAAGCTCTATTAGTGAGAAGAAAAGGAGGTAAAATTCATTTGGGTGGTAAGTTGCATGACCGAGCAATAAACGGTGAAAGTAGTGTAGGTCAGAAGTGTAAAAAGTGGCCTGGTCTTTCAGGGTGTTTAAGCACTGGGGGCTGAAGTGGTTAAAAGGCTACAGCTGACCCCTCAGATTTGTATTTTTTAAATACAACTTTAAATACATAATCAAGCATTTTTTTTAATAGCTCCTTATTAGAGTTGAGCGAACACCTGGATGTTCGGGTTCGAGAAGTTCGGCCGAACTTCCCGGAAATGTTCGGGTTCGGGATCCGAAGCGATCCGAACTTCGTCCCGAACCCGAACCCCATTGAAGTCAATGGGGACCCGAACTTTTGGGCACTAAAAAGGCTGTAAAACAGCCCAGGAAAGAGCTAGAGGGCTACAAAAGGCAGCAACATGTAGGTAAATCCCCTGCAAACAAATGTGGATAGGGAAATGAATTAAAATTAAAATTAAAAAAATAAAAATGAACCAATTGGACAGAGGTCCCATAGCAGAGAATCTGGCTTCACGTCAGCAGAGAATCAGTCTCTTCATGCCATAGCAAAGAATCTGGCTTCATGTCAGCAGAGAATCAGTCTCTTCATGCCATAGCAGAGAATCTGGCTTCATGTCAGCGCAGAATCAGTCTTCATGTCATAGCAGAGAATCAGGCTTCACGTCACTCACCACTGGAACAGGCCACTGTCACACATTTAGGCCCAGGCACCCAGGCAGAGGAGAGGTCCCGTAACAGAGAATCTGGCCTTATGTCAGCGCAGAATCTGTCTTCATGTCATAGCAGAGAATCAGGCTTCACGTCACCCACCACTGGAACAGGCCACTGTCACACATTTAGGCCCCGGCACCCAGACAGAGGAGAGCGGTCCCGTAACAGAGAATCTGACCTTATGTCAGTGCAGAATCTGTCTTCATATCATAGCAGAGAATCAGGCTTCACGTCACCCACCACTGGAACAGGCCACTGTCACACATTTAGGCCCAGGCACCCAGGCAGAGGAGAGGTCCCGTAACAGAGAATCTGGCCTTATGTCAGCGCAGAATCTGTCTTCATGTCATAGCAGAGAATCAGGCTTCACGTCACCCACCACTGGAACAGGCCACTGTCACACATTTAGGCCAGGGCACCCAGGCAGAGGAGAGAGGTCCCGTAACAGAGAATCTGGCCTTATGTCAGCGCAGAATCTGTCTTCATGTCATAGCAGAGAATCAGGCTTCACGTCACCCACCACTGGAACAGGCCACTGTCACACATTTAGGCCCAAACACCCAGGCAGAGGAGAGAGGTCCCGTAACAGAGAATCTGGCCTTATGTCAGCGCAGAATCTGTATTCATGTCATAGCAGAGAATCAGGCTTCACGTCACCCACCACTGGAACAGGCCACTGTCACACATTTAGGCCTAAGATTTTCTTTTTGGGATAGATTTCAAGTAGGCCTCAAATACCAGAAACTAGTTATTTTGAGAATGGCAAATTTGGGAATGCTTTTTCAACCCAGAACAAAAAGTGTGCTTTTACGGTCAATACAAATAACTTGATCAGCTAAAACAGTGCAGATTTGGTTGAATAGAGATGTGAGACCTGTTTTTCTTTGCGCTGTGTGACAGGTATAGGTTTAATCACAGAATCACACTTCTATCAGCACGCTAGCGTGTGTCTTAGGTTTTTCTGAATGACACTATCAATACCTTCAATGTAAGATTTTCTTTTTGGGATAGATTTCAAGTAGGCCTCAAATACCAGAAACTAGTTATTATTGAGAATGGCAAATTTGGGAATGCTTTTTCAACCCAGAAAAAAAGTGTGCTTTTACGGTCAATACAAATAACTTGACCAGCTAAAACAGTACAGATTTGGTTAAATAGAAATGTCAGGTCTATTTTTTAGGCGCTGGGTGACAGGCTCAACTTGCCCCTGATGTAATATATGGCCAAAAAATAACCACACTGTTGATGGTTAAATTCACTTGGGTGACACAGGCTCAGCCTGCACCAGATGTAGTATATGGCCAAAAAATAATCAGACTGTTGATGGTTAAATGCACTTGGGTGACACAGGCTCAGCCTGCACTAGATGTAGTATATGGCCAAAAAATAATCAGACTGTTGATGGTTAAATGCACTTGGGTGACACAGGCTCAGCCTGCAGCTGATGTAGGATATAGCACAAAATAACCACACTATCGATGGTTAAATACACTTGGGTGACACAGGCTCAGCCTGCAGCTGATGTAGTATATGGCCAAAAAATAATCAGACTGTTGATGGTTAAATGCACTTGGGTGACACAGGCTCAGCTTGCAGCTGATGTAGGATATAGCACAAAATAACCACACTATCGATGGTTAAATACACTTGGGTGACACAGGCTCAGCCTGCAGCTGATGTAGTATATGGCCAAAAAATAACCAGACTGTTGATGGTTAAATGCACTTCGGTGACACAGGCTCAGCCTGCAGCTGATGTAGGATATAGCACAAAATAACCACACTATCGATGGTTAAATACACTTGGTGATAGCTCGTGCTGGCGCACCACAAGTCACAAAATGGCCGCCGATCACCCCAGGAAAAAAGTGATCTAAAAACGCTCTGGGCAGCCTCAAAAAAGTGAGCAAGTCAATAATAGCACTTCAATGATCCACAGCTGCAGATCGATCACAGAATGAAGTCTTTTGGAGGAGTTAATCTGCCTAATCTCGCCCTAACGTCGCAGCTGCAACCTCTCCCTATACTGATCATAGCAGAGTAACGTGCGGCGCTACGTGACTCCAGCTTAAATAGAGGCTGGGTCACATGGTGCACTGGCCAATCACAGCCATGCCAATAGTAGGCATGGCTGTGATGGCCTCTTGGGCCAAGTTGTATGACGCTTGTTGATTGGCTGCTTTGCAGCCTTTCAAAAAGCGCCAAGAAAGCGCCGAACACCGAACCCAGACTTTTACGAAAATGTTCAGGTCCGTGTCACGGACACCCCAAAATTCGGTACGAACCCGAACTATACAGTTCGGGTTCGCTCATCCCTACTCCTTATAACTTTTACACTTTTTGTCTTTGTCCAGGCATGTTATGGAGCTCTGACATAACCCTTTGATGCACAGACATGGATGGCTGTTTGGTCTCTGGAGCCAGTGCAACATTTCTTTTACCCTACACATAATCTGTATGATCTCATCTCTGATACTTGCAGCTACACATGAGAATATACACTGAAGAGCTCTTGGCATACATGTCACATTAGTACTCTCACAGGGAGACTTACCTCTGGCATGAGTCAGACTTTGGGGGGGGGGGGGGCTGCCGCATCGTTCAGGCTTCAATTCTAGGTTAGTCAGGGCCCAGAGACAGGAGTTGGCAGTGGCGCTCGCAAGGCAGGCAGGGTTCTGGCTGGGCGGGTGTGTCAGAAGTCACAACACTCCTGCTTCCTCCTTGGCAATGCTGGAGTGTGTGTGAATGCACAGATTGGTGGAGTAGTAGTTCCATCTCACTGCTGCTCCACCAATTCACAGGGTGACCACTTTCATAACCCCTAAAAGGAAGACACCATACCCAGGACAGTGGATGATGATAATACAATATACAGAATGGAAACTATCATATATAACAGCATCAGCGGACATTACAGGGGGAGGTATAAGAGAGGACTACAACTCTCAGCACACCCAAGCTGATATTATGTGATATCAGAGGAAGGTAGGGGGCATAAATAAATAAGAGACAAAAACTACAACTCCCAGAATGTCTATGCTGATATTATGTGATATCAGAGCATAATACAGGGAGGCAGAGGCATAACTACCATTGCGGCAGACCAGGCGACTGCTATGGGGCCCAGGACAGGAGGGGGCCCAGTCTTAGTTGGGATCATCCCCTCTTCTACTGGAAGTGAAAACTGGGTCAGGACTCTACCCTCTAAAGGAACAACTTTTAGCAAATGAGGCAGTGGAAAAATGGCCAAGAGGTCATTGAAAGGGGTTTAGGCAGAAACCCTTCTGCCCTGTGTGGGGGGCCCGGTTTAGTCCTTGCTCTGGGGCCCTTACTTCTCCATGTACGCCACTGCAGAGAGAATATACAAGAGAAGAGCACTACAACTCTCAGCATGTCCATTACTATAGGCAGTGGTGTACATAGACAAGTAAGGGCCCATAGCAAGGATCAAACCAGGTCCCCCCCACAGGACAGAAGGGTTTCCGCCTAAGCCCCTTTCAATGACCCTTGGGCCATTTTTTCCACTGACTCATTTGCTAAAAGTTATTCCTTGAGGGTAGAGTCCTGACCAAGTTTTCACCTCCAGTAGAAAAAGGGTTGATCCCAACTGGGTTCCCTCTTGCCCCGGGCCCCAGGTGGGATCGCATGGTCTGCCGCTATGGTAGTTATGCCCCTGACTACAGAACATCAGAGGACATTTCAGAGAGAAGGTATGAGAAAACTACAACCCCCAGCATGTTCAGTCTATTATTATTGGGTATCAGGGGACGTTACAGGATGAGGTATAAGAGGAGAGAAAGAGAACTACAACTCAGATGATATTTCAGGGAGGCAGTTAAGAGGGTAATACAGCTCCCAGCATGCTCAGGCCGGTATTATGGAAAAACAGATGATATTTCAGAGAGGGGGTAAAACAGAGGACTACAACTACCAGTATGCTCAGGCCAGTATTATGGGATAACAGAGGATATTTCAGAGAGGGGGTATATGAGGAGAGGACTACAACTCCCAACATTCCCAGATCATCATTATAGGATAGATGATATTTTAGGGAGGTTGTATAAGTGAAAAGGACTATGGTTATGTCAAGAATCTAGCTGAATTAGGAAACTGACTCCTGATGTGGATCGCTATTGCAGTGTCCTCCTTTCAAACAGCTATTCCGGCAACTTTGTTCAGCATGTGCGGTGGCAGGCGCAGCACTATGAAGTGACTTTTGCACTGTGGCATTAGAAGAATTTTGATATCTCTGACCTTTACTCTAACCAGACTGTCTATTACTCTGTAATTCCTCTAGCACCGTTCTATGGAAACAGTAGGTTTAAAGAGCACACTAAATGCTTGAAATAAATTCTTTATTAACTTCAACTTCTCTTCATATATAACACTGCCGCCTCCGCAGCAGATAGTCCATGTATAGTCGTGGCCAAAAGTTTTGAGAATGACACAAATATTAGTTTTCACAAAGTTTGCTGCTAAACTGCTTTTAGATCTTTGTTTCAGTTGTTTCTGTGATGTAGTGAAATATAATTACACGCACTTCATACGTTTCAAAGGCTTTTATCGACAATTACATGACATTTATGCAGAGTCAGTATTTGCAGGGTTGGCCCTTCTTTTTCAGGACCTCTGCAATTCGACTGGGCATGCTCTCAATCAACTTCTGGGCCAATTCCTGACTGATAGCAACCCATTCTTTCATAATAACTTCTTGGAGTCTGTCAGAATTAGTGGGTTTTTGTTTGTCCACCCGCCTCTTGAGGATTGACCACAAGTTCTTAATGGGATTAAGATCTGGGGAGTTTCCAGGCCATGGACCCAAAATGTCAACGTTTTGGTCCCCGAGCCACTTAGGCTACTTTCACACTAGCGTTCGGGGCTCCGCTTGTGAGCTCCGTTTGAAGGCTCTCACAAGCGGCCCCGAACGGATCCGTCCAGCCCTAATGCATTCTGAGTGGATGCGGATCCGCTCAGAATGCATCAGTTTGGCTCCGTTTGTCCTCCGCTCCGCTCAGCAGGCGGACACCTGAACGCTGCTTGCAGCGTTCGGGTGTCCGCCTGGCCGTGCGGAGGCAAACGGATCCGTCCAGACTTACAATGTAAGTCAATGGGGACGGATCCATTTGAAGATTACACAATATGGCTCAATCTTCAAACGGATCCGTCCCCCATTGACTTTCAATGTAAAGTCTGAACGGATCCGTTTGCATTATCATGAACAAAAAAAATTTTTTTTTTTTTTTTTTGTTCATGGTAATGCAAACGGATCCGTTCTGAACGGATCCAAGCGTTTGCATTATAGGTGCGGATCCGTCTGTGCAGATACTAGACGGATCCGCACCAAACGCAGGTGTGAAAGTAGCCTTAGTTATCACTTTTGCCTTATGGCACGGTGCTCCATCGTGCTGGAAAATGCATTGTTCTTCACCAAACTGTTGTTGGATTGTTGGAAGAAGTTGCTGTTGGAGGGTGTTTTGGTACCATTCTTTATTCATGGCTGTGTTTTTAGGCAAAATTGTGAGTGAGCCCACTCCCTTGGATGAGAAGCAACCCCACACATGAATGCTCTCAGGATGCTTTACTGTTGGCATGACACAGGACTGATGGTAGCGCTCACCTTTTCTTCTCCGGACAAGCCTTTTTCCAGATGCCCCAAACAATCGGAAAGAGGCTTTATCGGAGAATATGACTTTGCCCCAGTCCTCAGCAGTCCATTCACCAAACTTTCTGCAGAAGATCAATCTGTCCCTGATGTTTTTTTGGAGAGAAGTGGCTTCTTTGCTGCCCTTCTTGACACCAGGCCATCTTCCAAAAGTCTTCGCCTCACTGTGCGTGCAGATGCGCTCACACCTGCCTGCTGCCATTCCTGAGCGAGCTCTGCACTGGTGGAACTCCGATCCCGCAGTTGAATCCTCTTTAGGAGACGATCCTGGCGCTTGCTGGACTTTCTTGGACGCCCTGAAGCCTTCTTAACAAGAATTGAACCTCTTTCCTTGAAGTTCTTGATGATCCTATAAGATTATTTGATAAAACATTAACACATGGTTAAATATTCAGTTGATTACTCAGCATTTGCGTTTAAAACTTCAAGGATTGGCAATACAGTAATTTACATACTGTAGTTGTATAATTCTTAGTAAATCACAAGTACAATGTGTTCTGCTTTTAACATTTTTGATCTAACAAAGTAAATGTCACTGAGGTAAAGGGAGGTTATAAGTTACTTAGAAATTTTAAAAAATCCTCCTAAAACTTGAATTAACTTATAGTGTTCTAATAACTTAAAGGGCTTCTGTCACCCCACTAAACTCATTTTTTTTCTGTGCACTTATAATCCCTATCCTGCGTTATTTCTATACATTATGTTATTAATCATTTTCGTTCAGTAGATATGTCAAAAAACGTACTTTTATGATATGCTAATTACCTGTCTACCAGCAAGTAGGGCGTCTACTTGCTGGTAGCAGCCGCAAAAAACCGCCCCCTCCACCTGTTGATTGACAGGGCCAGCAGCGATCTCCTCCTCCGGCTGCCTATGTCTGCATTTCAAAAATCGCGCGCCTGAGTTGATTCGGCGCAGGTGCTCTGAGATAAGGAGGCTCGCCTCCTCAGCACTCCCTCAGTGCGCCTGCGCCGATGATGTGACCGAAAGAGAAGACGTCATCGGCACAGGCGCACTGAGGGAGTGCTGAGGAGGCGAGCCTCCTTATATCAGAGCGCCTGCGCCGAATCAACACAGGCGCGCGATTTTTGAAATGCAGACATAGGCAGCCGGAGGAGGAGATCGCTGCTGGCCCTGTCAATCAACAGGAGGAGGGGGCGGTTTTTTGCAGCTGCTACCAGCAAGTAGACCTGTCTACTTGCTGGTAGACAGGTAATTAGCATTATAAAAGTACGTTTTTTGACATATCTACTGAACGAAAATGATTAATAACATAATGTATAGATATATCGCAGGATAGGGATTATTAGTACACAAAAAAAAATAATGAGTTTAGTGCGGTGACAGAAGCCCTTTAACTGTTAAAGGGGTTGTGCAGCAATTTATATTGGTGATCTATATTGATCGTCAGGATAGGTCATCAATAAATGATCGGTGGGGGTCCGACACACTCCAATCCTGCCGATCAGCTGTTTGATAAGGAGGTGGCGCTCACATGAATCTGATTGGTTGCTAGGGGAAACTAAGCCAGTTAGACTTTACACCAGTTTGATAAATCTCCCCCAATGTCATTTGCTATTACATAAAGGTCTAGACCTAAATGCTAAGGCCTAGTTCACACGAACGTATGGCTTTTATAGTTTTTTGCGGTCCGTTTTTCACGGATCCGTTGTTCCGTTTTTGAGTTCCGTTGTGTTTCCGTTTCCTTTCCGTTTTTCCGTTCCGTTTTTCTGTATGGCATATACAGTATACAGTAATTACATAGAAAAAATTGGGCTGGGCATAACATTTTCAATAGATGGTTCAGAAAAAACGGAACGGATACGGAAGACATACGGATGCATTTCCGTATGTGTTCCGTTTTTTTTGCGGACCCATTGACTTTAATGGTGCCACGGAACGTGATTTGCGGCCAAATATAGGACATGTTCTATCTTTCAACGGAACGGAAAAACGGAAATACGGAAACGGAATGCATACGGAACACATTCCGTTTTTTGCGGAACCATTGAAATGAATGGTTCCGTATACGGACTGTATACGGAACACAAAAAAACGGCCCGTACACCCGCAAAAAAAACGTTCGTGTGAACTAGGCCTAACACAGTATCTACCATGACTACATCTTGGGGTAGAGCATTAAATAGTTTAACTACCCTAATTTTAAAGAATCCTTTTCTGTATTGATGTAAAGAATGTCCCCTGGTTCTTTGTAAAGTCCTTGGAATGAAATCATGTGTCAGTTCTTTGTATTGACCACAGATTTATTTGTGTACATATAAATTAGATGACCTTTAAGATGCTTTTTTTTAGTAAGCTAAACAAGCCAAATTTTTTAAGCTTCTCACTTTAGGGGCCCATGCACATGACCGTATGTATTTTACGGTCTGCAAAAAATCCGGATGACGTCTGTGTGCATTCCATATTTTGCTGAACGGAACAGCTGGCCCCTAATAGAACAGTCCTATTCTTGTCCGTAATACGGACAATAATAGGACATGTTTGATTTTTTGGTGGAACGGAAATACGGGCATACGGAAACGGAATGCACACGGAGTAACTTCCGTTTTTTTTTTTTGCGGACCCATTGAAAAGAATGGTTCCGCATACTGTCCGCAAAAAAAACGGAACGGACATGGAAAAAAAATACGTTTGTGTGCATGAGCCCTAAGAGAGACCTTCCATCCCAGTTAATAATATGGCTGCCCTCCTTTATACCATTTTAGCTCTCCTTTGTCCTTTATGGCATGTGGAGCCAGAAAAGAATCCCATATTCAAGGTATGGCCTTAGGGGGATTTAAAAAAGGTGTTTTATTACATTAGAAGTGCTGTTTTTTCTCTTTTTATACACCTTAAACTCACATTATATTTTTTAGCTACTGCTTGACGTTGAATTCTGCTGTCCTTTTCTTGTTCTGATGTCTCAATTTTACCGATATGCAGCAATATGAAGATGATACAATAGTTTATAAATTACAGAACTTGGATCCAGTAACCATGGATGAATGCACTGTTGGCTGGGGGCTTTATCAATATTTCATTTGCTGAGACACAGTTGTACTTCTTTTGTTAATCTAGTAATATTAGACCGAGAACCTTGACTGCTGCCCCCCCTAAATGATTTCTGGTACTGGCAGCTCACTTGTGAACACAGATAAGACGTACGATTATAAAGGGGTTGCTCGGCCTTGCAGCCAACAACCCCTATTGTCATATCTAGAGAAGAGCGAACTTTACAAAAATAAGATTTGGCTGCTTCACCAAATTTCATGAAGGAATTTCCCTTGTGATGAATTACTTTGTCACAAAGCGCATTTCTTTGTAAGTAGTGGGTGAAATGACAGGGAACGGCGATCGAGCCAACCCCCGTTATTAAACCCCTCAAATGCCAAGTTCATCACTGATTGCGGCATCTGAGATGAAAATTTAGGGTTTTAGGAGTTAATCAGTAAAAAACAAACAAGAAAATTACTCACTAGAGATGAGCGAATTTCTCAAAAATTTGATTCGGTCGGTTCACCAAATTTTCCAAAAAGATTTGATTCGATCCGAATTTCTTCTTGGCGAATCTCGTTAAAAACAGCTTTTTCCTGCCTGCAAAGAGCCTGTATAGTGGTGTAGAACAATGTGCCTTTCAGAAACACGCATAGGGAGTCTGCTGTGGTAGTGAAACAATACTGTGAGTCAGAATGACACGCAGATGACAGGCATCAAATCACTGAACACTTCATAGGCCAAAACTAACCAAATAACTGAAGTGTTACAGGTCAATGTTAGGGCCAGGTATAAAGAACCGTGCAGAGGCCCAAGATCCTACTATAGCTTGAAAGAGCGCACTCCTTTTACACCATCATCAGCTGATTCCACATAGATTTCTACAGAACCTGTTCTATTAAATGCTTATACAAGTAGAGCCCCCCTGACAGAGTGGCGAGGGTGTCAGCAGTAAGTTTGTGTTGACGTTGCTGATTATTTTGCCTTTACTTTGATCCATCTGAACAATAGCCCCCAAAAAACAGATCCTGTCTGTTGAGCTTCTGCCTTCACTCGTGGTGAGCTGGCAGCAGCATAAGGAGACCACAGAGTGGCGCAGTGACATAGTGGTGAGCTGGCAGCAGCATGAGGAGACCACAGAGTGGCCCAGGGACATAGTGGTGAAGTGGGGGGCAATACTAGTACCAGATGAAGATGGTGGGTGGCACAGGTGTTTGGCATCAGAATAGTAGCTGAAGCAGGTAGCCAGAAGAAACAGGTCTCTTTTGACAAAGTTTAGGTGTGGCACCATGGATGATCTAGTCTGATGCATCAGGCAATGGTCTGTGGAAATCCTGGCTGATCCCCACCTGATTCATCTTCACAAAGGTCAGTTTCTCCACATTTTGGGTGGACGGGTGAGTTCTCCTTGGGGTAACTATGGCCCCCGCCACACTAAACACTCGCTCTGATGCCACACTGCTCCCCGAGCAGGAAAGCTTGTCCAGGGTAAACTCGACCAGTTGTGGCCACAAATTGAGTTTGGCTGCCCATTAGTCCAGGGGATCTTTGATATGCTAAAACCTGCTGGTTCAGGTTCTGCTCCATGTCTACCTGCTGCTTGTGAGTAGTTTCTTCAGTAGGCGGGTGAAGAAAGCTTCTCATCAACTCTAGACTTAAGTTGCTGCTGTTGGAGCTGGTACTGCTCCTGCCATCCCATCCCCCCAGCAGCATACTAAAAAAAATGACAATAAAGGGAGGAAGGTGATGAATAAGTTTTTCACGCAAGTAACTTAGCAACACTCTAAGGGATTTCAGACAGAAAGTAGGAGTTTCTCATCGTCTGGCTTGAAACAGTAGCTTGAAATATTGCAGCAAGTTTCCTCAGCCCTTGCGGAGCAAAAATTCCAAAGACACCACAGGCTATGGACGTCGAGAAGCTGATAGTCCTTGTGCAGGACAGGCCCTACCTATGGGATTTCTGTTGTGCAGAGTACCAGGACTGCTATAAGAAGGATGCGGCCTGGTTGGAGGTAACACAACAGCTATTCGCCACCATCTGGCAGAAAACCCAAGGGCAAAGTCGTCATAATTTGAGTAAGTAGACAATGTATACATGTTTGATTCTTGCTGTCCTCCTTCAGTATGTAGTCCATGTCATATGTTTATCCTCCCTAGTATGTAGTCCATGTCATACGTTTATCCTCCCTAGTATGTAGTCCATGTCATACGTTTATCCTCCCTAGTATGTAGTCCATGTCATACGTTTATCCTCCCTAGTATTGTCACTACCAGAGCTTTGAGACGTTCTCACAGCTCTGTTTCTCCACCCCTGTGATGATGTCACTACCAGAGCTTGGAGGAGTTCTCACTGCTCTGTTTCTCCGCCCCTGGGATGAGGTCATTACTTTCTGTTTCCTTCCTCCCAGCTGTTCCTCCTATGTTTGATTTCTCTGCCTTTAAATCACCCCTCCTCCTTTGTAGAGTGTGGATTATATTTCTCATTTGAGTTGTAGCTCTTGCTTGAGTATCTTCACTTGTAAGCTATCATTTCACTGGACCTGTGTTCTGCTGCAGCAAGTACTCCGGATATTGCCACCTGTCTTTGGATCCGTCTTCTCTGCTGCTGCAGCCCCTTCAGCTAAGTGTGCAGACATTGTAGTGTATCTGTTTGTTTTATGACCGGATCCGAGGCGACCACGGTTCCCTCCATATACTGAGCAGGGCACCGGTGGCCGTGCCCCTTCCACTATTGTAGTGGTTACAGTGGTCATCAGTCTTAGGTACGCGGGCATGCCTCGTTCCACCATTAGGATCCGGGTATGTGCTTAGCAGCATAGGGAGAGCTTTGAGGGTCTGACAGGGGTCACCCTTTATCCTCCCTAGTTTGGGTCCGGTCAGTGGCTCTATTTTCTGTGTATGCTCTAGTTGCTCACATTCAGCTGTGACAAGTATAGGGGCCAGGTAATATGTAATCCTCTGTCAATTTTTATATTTGCCTACATTTTCATTTCTTCTCTTTTTATTACAAGTTGAAGAGGTCAAGAATCGTTGGCGGAGCTGCCGAGACCAATTTCGCAAGAAACTCAAACATCATGGACATAGTGGTTCCGCCCCACCCAAAAAAAAGGCCTTATATATTTAAGGAGCAGCTGATGTTCCTCTCTAAAGTCATGGAGCTCCATGCGTAAGTACATTTTACACACTGGCTACTACATGTTAGGCTAGATGTACACAACAACATTTTTTGGGTGACATTTTGTCCCACCACTGTGGCGTGACAAATTTTATACAGAGAGTCTATGGTGTTGCACTGCAACATGCAACATGCTGCGACAGCAACACAACAGTAGTAAAAAATTCATCCAAGATGTAATTTTCTGCGAATGTGGCGTCGCATTTGCAGCATGTTGCATTTCGCAGTACAACACCATAGACTTTCATTATAAAATGTGTTGTGCCATATTGGTGTGACATCAATGTTGCACAACACATTTAGTCGTGTAGCTGTGCCCTATGTGTCGCCTGACTAGGGCTGAAACCATGAGTCGATTAGATTGAGTAATTAGACCTCAACAATTCCTTGTTGTAAATGTTTTGCATTGATGATTATTTTGTGTCACGTGACCACGGAGTGGGAGTGAAGTGTTTACAATACTCACCTTTCCAGCAGGGTGCCTCTAGACACTCAACGGCACATCCATGGTCCTGCGCTGCACTGACCTCCTGACCTACGCATGCCGTGATCTGATGCGCTGTGTGACATCAGGCGCAGAGCAGCACAAAACTATGGAGTGTAGCGGTTGGCCCTGCTGGAAAGGTAAGTTGGTGAAAGGTGGGTGCGCAACTAAGGCCAATCGCATGGAGTACACGGCATCATAGCAACCAATGACACTGTGCACTCCGGGTGTCAGGAGGAGCAGGGCAGCAGAGATTATGGCAAAAGGGTGGACAGCTGATGGCACAGAGGGGGGAGAGCTGAAGCCACTGGGTGAACGGAGACAATGGGCCGGGGGGGAACTGATGCACTTGGGCTGATAGCACAGGGTGGAACAAAGGGTGTTGGGAACTGATGGCAAGGGTTCTGATTTTTAATTTTTTTTGGGAAAAAGGTATATTAATTTTTTTTGTTCTTATTACATTACTTGATTATGAAAAGTTACATGATAGAATACTCAATTGCTTCAATAATCGTTTACTGCAGCACTACGCTCAACTGATTGTCGGCTGACACATGTTGTCGGGTATACCTAGCCGAAATCTGTGAACACTGTAGGTAGACTATGTAGGTACTGTGATTGTTAACAATTTAAAAATGTCTAATGTCATAGTAGTCGTTAGAAATCATTTCCTTTCCTTCTTTATTTATCAAAAGTAGTTGAAGAACATGACAAGTGGAATAGGAATTGTGGTTATTGCCACCTATGATACTTTTCATTTACACAAGCTAATTCATATGTATTTTATGTCATGTAGTACTATGTGACAAATGTATTATGCTCATGATAGGAATATGTGCAATGAATAATTATAATCATAAATATTGTTCTTATAGTAATGTTTATTTTTTATTCTATTCTTTGAAGAATGGAGGACAATCTAGAGGAAGAGGAAGGGGAAGAGTCTGCACCCCAGCTTTCCAGTGCATGTGAAGAAGAGGCGACCACTGGGGCTGGGCAGATTGAGAGTGTGCCTGGACCCACCCCTGCAACATCCAGGCCTGCAGCTACATCCGCAGCAGATTTCCTCTATTTGGCTCTACCCAGCCGGCCCAGACGCCGGCCAATGCCTCCTGCCGAGACTCATGTTAATATGCAAGTTCTATATTATTTATCTAGAGCCCGGCAGGAGGATCATCACGATCTGTTTGGCCGGAGTCTGGCCTATTTTTTGCGCCAGCTGCCTCCAGAACGATTAATGCGAACAACCCTACAGAGATGTTTATTTCCCTCGAAAATTTGCACCTCCATGGGCACATGTTTTGCCCTCCGCCAATGCATCAGCCCACACAGGGTCCACAACATTTCCGTCCTCCCAGGGCTCATTATGGCCCACCTATTCCACAATATTGGCCCCACTATCAGGGGGAATCGAGCTATGCCCACCATGTGCCCCCCTCTTCTCAAACAGGGCCATCGCAGTACTCTGGGACCCATTCCCAAACTGGCTACCCTGCCTCTCAGCATCAGGGGGAATCGAGCTATGCCCACCATGTCCCCCCCTCTTCTCAAACAGGGCCATCCCAGTACTCTGTGACCCCTTCCCAAACTGGCTACCCTGCCTCTCAGCATCAGGGTCCCCCCTCGCCATCTAGGTGTTTTGTAAATTTATAATGTATTTCTTTGCCAAAATGTTTATCTTTTTACATTACAAAAACAAAAATAGTCTAATTGATGATTTTCTGTGTTAATAAACAGAGTTTTTGGTTCCAAATTTTTATAGTTTGTTCACTTTATTATATACAGGGCAGAATGATCTTTTTATGTTGCACAAACACAGACAACACAATAATCTTTTTACACTTTTATTAAACATGAATATCACCCAAAACTATTGCAATTATTAAAACTAATAATTATACACACAAACATATTCTTGCGGTTATTGTGTAGAAACTGTATTATAACAAAATTGCTTTATTAGACATATTTACATAACATGTTAGAAATAATTGCCATTACACATGTACAGATATTTTGAAAAACATGAGAATCAGCACCACTAAAACTTTACTAATGATGATGGGAAAACATGCATTCATTTGAGGCAAAATTGTACACTTTGTATGAATGAGGTATTAGTACATATTTCACATACCGTGTTATAAACAATATATGTAAGCAAAATATGTAAGCTCGCAACCCACGTCAAGGGTCCTCATTATCTTGCGAGTCCCTAACAAAAAAAATCCAAAAACTAACTAAAAAATAACCATCCAGGTTAGCAAAAAATACTGGCAAACACAAACTTCCATGAGTTGAGGACTACTGGTGCCAGCTGTATTGCCAACTGGAAAACCTGCCATTTATTAGCAAAAATACAGAATGTGCACTCCACAAACCTTCTTGCTCTATTTAAGCAATAATTAAAATTGCGCCTCTTGGCATCCAAACCTCGTCGAGGAAAAGGACGCATCAGGTGGCTAGAAAGGGCAAAATCCCTCGTCCCCTACAACCACATAAGGCGCTGGTGGTCCAGTAGAGCCAGTAAGGTTTGCTGGCTGTGGTACGTCCAGTTGGTTGGACTGAAGCTAATGACCCATTCTGAAAGCCCTGAAGATGCGAGCATCTGCAGTACTTCCATAGGACCCAATATCTACAATTATAAACATGTAGTTTGTGTCAGCCAAGGCCAACAAAACTACAGAGAAAAACTGCTTATAATTATAGTATTGGGACCCTGAGTTCGGTGGCTTTTTAACCCAAATGTGCTTCCCGTCAAGGGCACCAATACAATTTGGGAATTGAGCCCTTTCCAGGAAGCCCTGGGCTATATTAAGCCACTACTGCCTGGTTGGTTGTGGCAGCACTGAAGCCTTCAGTGTCAACCAAATGGCGGAACATGTAGCCCGTACCACGCCAGCAATTGTGGAGGTCCCCATTCGAAAATCAAAATGAAAAGATGAAAAAGAACTGGATTCTGGTGTGACTAATCTAAGCACACACAGTTTATGAATACAAATGAACGATTTTAAATACAAGTCTACTGGGGGGGCGGAGCCTACGCTGAGAGTGGATGGCTGTGTGAAGCGTCGCTCCGCTACATAGATATCCTTCCAAGCCCTTAATTATCAGCTAAACAGACCGAAAATGGTTAAAATCGGAGGTCAAAAGAATGCTGATCCCTCCGGTCCTGCTAAAGCGGCGATTCAACCCGGAGAAATGGATAAATTCCTCAAAAAAGCTGCCGCTGTATACGTTGCAAAGGAAACTAAAATGGCGCCGGGAACGCCGAAAGCTGCCAGCTACAAGCAACATGCTCCGTCCGGTGCTGAAGGAGGTAGGGAGGTCTCCCCTAGCCCAGACACACTTCCAATATCCAGAAGCTTTCTGAAAGATTCGCTGGCCGAAGCTTTAGAACCCCTCAGCTCAGAACTAGCTGCTATAAGGGGAGATATTCGCCATATTGGATCGAGAGTGGAGACACTGGAAGACAATCAGCAAAAGATTGTGACGCACCAGAAAGAAATGTCTTCTAATTTGGCCGAACATCAAGCTCATATAAACCTGCTTTACACGGCGATGGAGGACCAGGAAAACAGAGGAAGAAGGAACAACTTAAGATTTAGAGGTATTCCTGAATCCGTCGGCCCCAGTGATATATCAGAAGCAGTGATGCAAATCTGCCTCCAAATACTAGGCCCAGACACAGCGCATGATATCATAATAGAAAGGGCTCACAGAGCCTTAAGGCCCAAACCGCTTCCGAATGAGCCTTCACGGGACATTATCTGTAAATTTCTTTACTTCCCAGTTAAAGAAGCGATTCTCTCTGGCGCTAGAAATAATCCGTCGCTGTTATGGGAGGGCCAAGAGATTTCCATTTTTCAAGATCTAGCACAATCTACTCTTCGCAAGCGCAGAGCGCTGAAGCCACTTACCGATTGGCTGCGCTCTCAGAAGATTCTGTATAGATGGTCCTTCCCTTTCGGCCTCTCATTCACCTAAGGACTTGGAGAAGATTTATGCGCATCTTCATTTTTTTTTTTTTTTTTTTTTTTTTTGAGTTTTAAAATAGTTTTATTTTGAATCATGGCAGAAATACAAAAGATACATTCACCCCACATTGGGGCACTTTTCTATATCGATCATACAGCCAAGAAAGAAAGCCTAATTAAGTACCATCAATTCAGGGGAAAAGGAAGGGGGGGGTACAAATAAAATTAAGAATAATGAGGATTAAGATTGAAAGGGAATGAAAGGGGGGGGGGGGGGAAAGGGGTAGGGGTTATTCCTACATCCCAGATAAGAATGTTATATAACTCAGATTATTTTTAGGTTGTAAAGCCTCTATACTTCTTCCATGCGGACCATGTGGCTTCAAACACCTGTGATCTTTTGGCCTCCCACCCAGCAATCTGCTCCAATCTATAGATTGCATCACACTTCGTAATCCACTGGGAGATAGAAGGGGCCTTTCGATTCTTCCAATTAAAGGCTACAAGAACCCTTGCAGCCGCCAATAAATGCCCTAGCAAGGAAATCATATGCCTATTCCCTTTAAATTCTCCTAATAACCCCAACAGGCACCCTTTAGCTGAAGGAGTCAACTTTACACCACTAATCTGTGAGCCTATTGTACAAATTCGTGTCCAATACTTGGCAATATCAGGACAAGTCCACCATATGTGCACTAGTGAACCCTCTGCACTGAAGCATCTCCAGCATCTTGAGTCACATTCTGGGTACATATGGTGCAATCTTTGAGGTGTGAAGTACCATCTTGTAATTACCTTATAAAGGTTTTCCTGCAATTTAACACATCTAGATACCCTTGGTGTGATAGAGCAGATCTGCTTTATTTCCCTATCTGAAAAAATAATATCCAAGTCCTTTTCCCATTTACGAATGAAACCATATGTATCGGGTCTGGTCTGGGAGATCAACACAGAATATAGCCGCGAAACTTTTTTCACAGGCGGAGACTTAGAGAGGGTCATCTGCTCAAATTGCGTCGTAGAAGCCCGTGTGGAAATTTTCTTTTTTCCTAGGTATTGTTTAATATATAATTTGTGGATAAAGGATAACTTTTGCAATTTAGGATGATTGTCCCATCCTTCTATTAAGTGACCTGATGGATCTAATAGGTCAACCAATTGGAATGATAGCTCCTTAAGATCACCTGGCAAAGTAGAGCCAAATATATCCCCAGAGCTCCATAAAATGTCCCTGATCTGAAGCACTGGTGACACCTCGTGACTTGAAAGCAGCACCTTGGATAAATCTGAGCTCCACCTGTTTAGTGTATTTTTTGTCGTGAGGCTAAGTGATCTAATCTGCTGGGGCATATCTTTAGGGGGAGAAAGAAGAAATTATCTCAGAGGGAGTCTCCTATCCCCGGCTTCTGCTAGAATGTCGAGTCTATTCTCTGGGCCTCTAATCCATTCCAGACATCTCATCCCCTGGATTGCCCTATAATATACTTCCATATCAGGGAGTCCCATTCCCCCCAACCTATTGGGTTGGACCATAGTCGAGTGCGGAATACGGGGTCTGGATTTTTTCCAAAGAAATCTGGAAAAACATTGTTTAAGCTGGGCAAAAAAGGATTTTGGCAAGTGAATTGGTAATACTAACATGGAATACAAGATTTTGGGTACTAACACTGATTTTATCAATGTACGCCTTCCAAACCATGAGGTGAAAGGGATACACCAGGAGTCAATAGTAGCTGATATTGATTTATGGAGATTACTGAAATTTTCTTCATAAAGATTTCCAGGGTCTGAGGTTAAATTTACTCCTAAAAATTTAATAGCACGAGTTGTCCAGCCATATCCATATTGCCTTTCTAGTATCCTCTGCAAGTCTCTACCTGCTGTGACATTTAAAGCCTGGGATTTTGAGGGGTTAATCAGGAAATTTGATAGATTTCCAAACTTCTGGAATAATTCCTGTATAGCAGGGAACGCCTCCAATGGATTGGTTATTATAACCAGAAGATCATCAGCGAACGCCGCCAACTGATGATAGGTGTTACCCACCTTCATGCCCTGGATTCTATCCTCCTGACGGATCGCCTGAAATAAGCACTCCACCACAAGGATAAAGAGCAGGGGGGACAAGGGACACCCTTGCCTTGTGCCGTTGCCAATGGAAAATCTGGGAGATATGGTGCCATTTACCATCACACTGGCAGTGGGTGAAGCATACATAGCCATTGTGGCAGAAATGAACTGGGGCGGAATCCCAAACTTAGCCAGGGCCAGACGCATAAAAAGCCAATCAATGCGATCGAACGCTTTCTCTGCGTCTGTCCCCAGGAGGACCAACGGAATGGATTTTTCCCTAGCTTGATGTATAACATTTACTATCCTAACAGTATTCATCCTTCCCTCCCTGCCAGCCACAAAACCCACCTGTTCTGCATTGATTAAACTGGGTAAAAATGGTTGCAACCTAAGAGCCAGCATCTTGGCATACAGCTTCAGGTCTGCATTCAAAAGCGAGATAGGCCTATAGCTGGCACAGGAAGAAGGGTCCTTACCCTCTTTTGGTAGTATAGTAATGAGGGCTGACAACATTTGTGGTGGTAGTGGGTTACCCTTGTACACTTCATTATATATGGTAAGCATTTTAGGTAACAATAACTCGGAAAAGGTTGTATAGTATCCTGCAGTTAAACCATCTGGCCCGGGACACTTATGTCTAGGGACCGTATTTAATGCCTTATTCAGTTCTTGCATTGTAAATGGTTGGGCTAGTGACAGAGCCTGAACATGGGAAACAACCGGGAGGCGCAAATCTGATAGCCACTTGTTAATGTCTTCTGTCCTCCTACCAGTTTCCAACTCAGTATTATTCTCCCTAAGATTATATAGCGAGCTATAATAGTTACAAAACTGTTTTGCTATAAGCTCAGTTGACATAAGAGGTCTAGCTGAAGCATCTTTAATAGAGTGTATATAAGACTTAACTCTACGTTTTTTTAAGCTTGACATCATAAACTTAGATGCCTTGTCCCCATGTGCGTAGTATTTGAACTGCGCCGACAAATAAAGTTTGGCCACCCGGCTGTTCAGCACGTTCTTAAGCTCCGCCCTCAACCCATTTAGTCTATCTAGAACTTCTGGCGACATCTGTTTTTTATGTAGTAATTCCAATGCTTGAATCTGGTCCTGCAACGACAAAATAGAGGCCTCTCTCTTCTTTTTTATATGCGCATTCAATGCAATGAAATGCCCTCTTACAACTGCTTTGTGAGCCTCCCAGACCAGACCCGGCGACACATCCTCTGTCTCATTTAGACTGAAATATTCTTCCAGATGTTTTTTTATGTCTAGGATATATTCCTGTTTACTCAGCAGGAATTCATCCAATCTCCAAGTAAATTGTGTACGGGGTAGGGATTTAACCCTAATTGTCAGATATGCCGGGGCATGATCCGATAATATGATATTGCCTATTGACGCTTGAGAGCAATCTCCCAAGACCCCTGGAGGGACAAATATGTAATCCAACCTCTGGTATGACACATGTGCCACTGAATAGTAGGTATAATCTTTCGCTGTGGGGTTCATAGCCCTCCATACATCTATTAATCCTAAGTCAGCTAATTTTTTCTTAATTCTTCTTAAGGTAACCTGGGATAGTGCCGAAGAGCCTGTTGATGTGTCCAGCTGGGGATTTAACGCCACATTGATATCACCTCCTAACACTACAATACCTTCAGCAAACTCCTGTAATTTAGTCAAGGTTTTTTCCATCCATACTGCCTGAGCCACATTAGGAGCGTACAGATTGCCTATAGTGATTTTCTGATTACCTAAAGACCCTTTTAGAAACAAGTAGCGCCCCTGTTCCTCATCTTGGAGGATTGAATGCACCACCAGTGGGACATTTTTATGAATCACTATAGAAACCCCTTTTGAGGCTCCAGAAGGGGATGTACTATGGAACCACTGAATGTATATCATGTGGGATAGGCGCGGAACATGATCTCTCTTAAAATGGGTTTCCTGCAAGAGAGCAATGCTCACTTTCTGTTTGTTAAGAAGTTGACATATTTGAGTACGTTTGGGTGGTGCATTCAATCCTCTCACATTATAGGTACATATTTTTAGTTCGGCCATAATTTACCTATTGTGATCCTTTCTTGCACATAATATCTAGATCCCTTAAACCTTCTTGATATTACCTTGGGAGTAGGAGGGAGGGGAAGGAAAGGGAGGAGAAAGGAGGAAAAAAGAAAAAAGATATAACATATCAAACATATAGAAACCATTAAGATTTTCAGTAATAAATTCTCAAAGACCCACTGTCTGCTCACAACAGCGCATTTGGATAACAGTAATGCTACTGTGGGCATCTATAGGGGGTAGAGAGGACCAGGGAACGGGTCCTGAATGTGAAGAACGAGTATCAGGATGTAAATGGTAAGACACAGCTATAAAATCACATAACATTTGCAACCGTATCAAATTAACCCTACAGCAGAATGGAGGAAATTGCACATAAGGCAGTTTTCATACTGCCGCATCATATATATTACAGCTTTCCCTAAAGGGTTATACTTTGAAAGAAATAACTAACTAAATTCCCAACTGATCCTTATAACGGATAACCCACGGGAACTAAGGCATCGATATAGGCCCGGATCGGCCCATTAAGAAAGTCCCATACCAGATGTAGCATCAGATGAGACTTCTCACTCAATGTCCGTTCCTGATGTTGCCAGCGAGGGGTCACCGGACCTCCTGCCCCTGCGGCGTTCCTTTGATCGGCTCACTTGGATCCACGGTTCTCCTCCTGGTAAGTCCGGTAAGTCGGTCAGATCTCTTGCCGCATGCCAGTTAGGGACATCTACAGAGCTCACTCCCAGAACGTCGCAGACTAAAGGAATGTCAGCAGGCGAGCGCACTGTTAACTTTCTGCCGGGTGCATTAATCAGCAAGCCGAAAGGGTGAAGCCACCGGTAAGTGATGTTCTTATTCCTCAGGATGTCCAGGAGGGGTTTCAGCAACCTTCTTTTTTGAAGGGTAAACGGGGACAAGTCCTGGAAAATCTGGACCTCTACGTCTCCAAAAGGAGTCGATTTCTTGGCTCTGGCTGCTCTCATTATCTGATCCTTAGACACGAAGCTAGCTAGCCGGCATATCACATCTCTTGCAGGCTCCCCCTGTTTCGGGGGGGGACGCAAAGCCCTGTGAATCCTATCCATGGTGAGATCCCCCACAGAATCTGGACCTACCAGAGCCGTAAACATTTCGGTCACCGCGTCACGCAAGGCGTCAGGCCCTATATCTTCTGGTAGGCCTTTCAGCCTGATATTATTGCGGCGACCTCGGTTGTCCTGATCTTCCACCATCTCATAAAGGTGGTTGATGTGGGCTTGCGTTCTATCCAAACTGCTAGCCACCGCCGCGCTATGAGCTATGATTGCCTCTTGTTGATTTTCAACTCCTTCCACCTTCTCCTTCACTTGCCTGAGGTCTCGCTTAAAGTCCTGCAAATCTTTTCGGAGAGGGGAAATAGTCTCAGCCAGGAGATCCTTCATGAATTTCTTCGACAAAGGCAGGTTTTCTCCTTCATGTTCATGTTCTGGATCACTTTCTCTGTCTGAATCAGCCGAAACCTCCGATGCTGCAGGGGTTTCCGCTCTCGGCGCCATCTTGAGAGCCAGCTTGCCTCCGGCCGCACTCTGTTTGCGGACAAATTTATCCATGTCTCCGTGTCCAGAGCCAGATTTATTCGGTCCTGGCGTGTCTTTGGACCTTTCTCTAAGTGTCTTGCCCATTTTTAAGCTAGGATCTATTCAGAAAAAACTCGTTTTCACAGGACCCAGAGCAGAGCTCACAACGGCATGTGTGTTCCGCTCTGCTGCCAAGCTCCGCCTATGCGCATCTTCAAATCCAGCCGTTACCGATCGATAATTGGGAAGTGCTCCAAAACATAACATCATTGCCAGATCTGCCACCCTTCATTCCTTGGGAACCTCCACGCACTCCAAAACAACAGAGAGGTAGAAGAATGAATGCCTCCACACCGAGAAGACTACCTCTGATCGATGAGTGAAGCAATCAACTCGTTAAGTATATAATTGCAGGACTACTATAGAATTAATGTACTAGCGAATATTTTGAAACGCGGATGCTCCCATCTGAATATTCGCTTCCGTTCTTTAAATGTTTAGCTTAACCACTCACCTGCAATTTAGGTTTAATTCTCTCACACATGACTTTTAGTAATGTTTCTGTTTTTGTTTTTTCGCTATATATTGCGATTTTGTATTGTTACTTCTCCTCACACCAATATAGGTTTGGTCTTATTTGCTCTAGTGAAGGATATAATGAAAGGAATCTTGTCTCTTTTCCCCCTAGTTGATAAAGAGTTTATTACTCTGTCAAAATGTTTTGCACATTCATGTGTGCTTTCTATATTGTTAATTGCCTCTTATTCTCTCTTCTTTTTTTTTTTCTTTTCTTTTTCCTCTGTTGTTATTATTTTTCTTTCAGGTACTTTCTCTTTTGTTCAAGGTGCACGATCCTATCCGGGATATACGGGACAAGTGGTGCTTCGCCTCTGGAGGTTGAGTACTCCCCCTTCTTTCTATTCATCCACATTACGCAACATATACTAAACTTACATTTCATGAATCCCCTCGCCTTGAAGTATGGATGACCTTCGCATAGCCTCCTTCAATGTGAAGGGATTCAATTCCCCCTCCAAACGAAGCCAAGTATTTTCATACCTAAAAAAAGAAAAGAGTTCAATCATATTTCTTCAGGAGACCTATTTTAAATTTGACAAATACCCGAATCTTAAGAACTCCTTATTCGCGGAGTGGTACCACTGTGGTTCGGGGTCATCGGCCTCCAGAGGTGTAAGTATAGGTATAAGGAAAAATGCCCCAAACCTGGAACCCCGTCCATTTAGATGGAGGCTAAATGAGCAATTAATAGCCCCAGGAGATCCTCTATCCCAGTCACAAGAAGCTCTAAGAGAATTCTTTGACCTTAACCATAACTCAGTCAATTCCTGCCAGGTTCTATGGGACGCACACAAGGCATTTATGAGAGGTTACTTTATCTCAAAAGGAGCCAGAGCTAAAAAAGACAGGATTGCTCGAGTTGATTCCTTATTAAAAAGAATCCAAAAATTGGAAACCCTCCACAAACAGTCCTTATTAGAAGCCCACCTTACTGAACTAACGGCGACAAGGGAGTCTTTGAAAAAGATTTTAAACTCTATATCAGCCAAATACTATCTACAGGCTCGCTTTAAATACTATGCCCATGGTGACAAAGCATCAAAATTTATGATGCAGCGAGTTAAACAAAGAAAAGCCCATAATTATATTCAACAGATCAAGACCCCTAATGGTAAACTAGTATATACTACAGCTAAAATTGCAACCCAATTTAAAGAATTTTACCACTCTCTATACAACCTAAAAAACTCGGATAAAATGGTACATTATCCTTTTCCAATCAACGATTCAGTCACATCCTTTTTACACTCATTGGCTTTACCAACCCTGTCCACACAACAGGCCCAATTGTTACAAGCCCCTTTTACTTTACAAGAAGTGGAAGACTCTATTAATCAGCTCCCTAGAGGAAAATGCCCGGGTCCTGATGGCCTACCAGCCTCATATTTCCGCTCTCTCTCAAAAATTTTAAGCCCCTTTTTATTAGAAGTCTGTAATAGTGCTTTAAATGGCTCCAATATGACTATAGATATGACAAAAGCCCATATCTATTTGATTCATAAGGAGGGGAAGGATGGCTCCGAGTGCGCGAGCTATCGCCCAATATCATTGTTAAACATTGATTTAAAAATTCTAGCTAAATTATTAGCCTCCCGTTTATCATCCCTCTTGCCCTTTTTAATACAGAAAGATCAAGTAGGTTTCGTTAGGGGTAGGGAGGGGAAAGAGAATACAGCTAGGGTTTTAAATTGCATATTTCATGCAAAGAGATCCAAATGCCCTCTGATCCTTCTCAGCACGGATGCTGAGAAGGCATTTGATAGAGTGGATTGGGATTTTATGAGTAATGTACTGTCCACATTCGGGATACCAGCAAAGTTCTTAAATGCAATTTTCTCTCTCTACATAAATGCTTCAGCATCTGTAATAGTAAATAACTCCTTATCCTCTCCTTTTGCTATACATAATGGGACTAGGCAGGGTTGCCCCCTCTCTCCTCTACTGTTTGTCCTAGTTATGGAATCTCTTCTACAGGCTATCAGGAGGGAGGAGGGAATCCAAGGGGTCCGCATTGGAAGACATAATCATAAAGTTGCTGCATTCGCGGATGACTTGCTCATTATGTTTACAAATCCGGCCATAGCTTTTCCCCATATTGTACGTATTCTAAACTTATTTGGTAAACTTTCTAACTTCAAAATTAATTCAGCAAAATCCCATGTCCTCAATGTAGGTTTTCCCTCCTCTTTGGTGAAGGAACTCAGAATGAATTCGCCGTTTAATTGGGATAATCCACACGTCACCTATCTGGGAATTAAAATAGGACCTAACCCTGACAACCTTTTTAGCCTTAATTATGATCCACTTCTGAACTCAATAAAAGAACAGCTCTCTTCCCTTGACAATCTATTATTGTCCTGGTTCGGCAGGAAGAATTTAGTTTCTTCACTAATTATTCCAAAAATGACATATCTTCAACAAGTTCTCCCAATTCCTGTGCCCAAATCGTACTATAAGACTTTTAATCGGATGATTAGGTCCTTTATTTGGGCTGGTAAGAAAGCGCGAATAGCATTTTCCACTTTAAAGAAGCCCAAATCTTTTGGTGGGATAGGAATGCCTGACCCAGAAACTTATAATAATGCAGTCCTTCTAGCTAGGTTTGTTGGATGGATTAAAGGAACATGGAAGGAACCATGGATAGACCTTGAACAAACAAAACATAACTCCCCATTTAGAGGACTTCTACTCAGTAATGAAATATCTAAACACAGGGCTACTGGGGATACTCCCATAATTAAATCCACCCTAAGGGCTTGGGATTGGTTCCAATCAACCCACCACGCTATCCCACTACCCTCTCCCCTGGTTCAGTTAGGAGATTTGGTGGGAATGGCATCTAAAACTTTGCTGGATAGTCTTCCACGGTCCATAAAAGATTATACCCAGACAGTGCTCTCTCTCCTCGACGATAAGGGAAAATTAATAGACTTGACTTCTTTTAAACAAATTTTTCCAGAGTGCAAATTCCCATTACCCCTTACTTCTTTTCTACAGTCCTCCCTTATTAAGTTCATTGATAAAAGCTCATTATCACGCCCTTTGACATGGTTTGAGAAGCTCCTAAATAGACCTTATCCACAACCCAAACTAATTTCCCTGATCTACAAAAACCTTAATACCCCGAAAAATATGGTAAAGCCTGCGTTCATTGGTTCATGGGAAAAGGACCTTGACACCTCGTTCACCCAGATTACGATATCCAGATTACTTCTTAGACCTCACAGGGCATCAAGATGTGTGCGTATACAGGAAAACGCATACAAGATCTTGACAAGATGGTATAAGACCCCGGATGTTACTTGTAGGTTTAGCCCTTCACTCACAGACAGGTGTTGGAGGTGTGGTCTGGACAAAGGTTCCTTTTTCCACATATGGTGGAATTGCCCAAAAATTAAATTGTGGTGGTGTGAGATATTTGATCAGTGCAATAAGATCTGCCATTCGTCCATTCATATTTCACCTGTTTTGGCTCTCTTGGGGATACACATATCCACTCACAAAGAAACCGTCCCTCCCTTATTCAGTCACCTCTTAGATGCGGCCCGCCTTTTATTACCATGTTACTGGCTTTCAACAGAAACACCACCAATCCCTAGATGGATAGCTAAGATTGACCAGATTTGTAGATTCGAAGAACTAGCTTCATGGGAAAACAAGAGTACAATTGCTTATAAAAAATGTTGGTCACAATGGTCATCCTTTAGGAAATATGAATAACTATTCTCTCTATCCTTTATAACTATCTTATAGTCTTCCTCTTTTCATAATAGAATTATTGGCTCATAAACATACTTGTAGGCATAGTCTAGCTTTCGCATCGATACTTCATGAAGGGTAATAAAATTCTATCATAGGAATAGATTTTTGGTTATTATTAGTTATATACTTTAAAGAACTTACCTTTGTCTCTCCTTATTAGGATCAATTTTGACATTTTTGTAATACTATTTTGTACCTGATTGTATTATTTTTTTTTTTTTTTATTATTTACTTATGTACTCATTTTGAAAAGTCTGTACATTATTGATTTTCCTTAATAAAAAATCTAAAACCAAAAAAAAAAAAAAAAAAAAAAAAAAAATACAAGTCTACTAATTTTACGTACTTATGCATTGAAGATGAAAAGTTCAGAAGACATAGGCCATTGACAAAACAACTATGTATTTGAAAATTGGGTGTCATTCAAGTATTAGTCATTGTTGGTGTCCTGGAACGTTAAGAAAGGCCTCAACTCCCCCAACAGCCAATCATACGTAGACACTGACATGCGGCAATAATTGAGGAACTTCTGAGGGTGCGCATGGAGCTCAGCGTACAAGCCAACAAAGAGACCTTTGCTGGCCTGCTGTGAAAGTATAGGATACACCCACATACGCTTCCTCTGTGGTTCCTCCTCAATCATTTCAGGCTGCTCTCCAAAACAGCAGTAGACCAGCCAGTGCAAGAAGACATGTGTGAAGAACTTCCCAGTATCCGTTCAGTTATTTTACCTCCCTGCTACTTAATTCCTGTGGATACCTACTCCTAACAATGGACATAGACATCTATGTGTATCAAGGACATATGTACACACACTTCTGAGACATTCAGTCTAACCACAAGACTGATCTACTTAATAAAAATACACGAGATAGCACTTTGGCCATTGTCTTGGAAAAGACAAAGTGATTGCTTGTAAGCCATATGACCAAGCCCCTGTTTTGTAAATTGAGTTTCCAAAACTCCATTGTCTCGCTGGCTCAATGGAGGAGTTTGATGCTGTTTAAATTGAATGCCCTTGTTTTCCATTAAAGTGTGTCTTGTTTCAGCAGTAAGCTTTGGCTCCTGTGTGGTTTATTATGCGACACCAGCGATATTTTACTCTGTGGATTCTTGGCGATATTATTTCATGGGAATAAGGGAATGACAGACGGTAACAGGGTGAAAGTGGACATCCTGCAAAGGAAAATCCAATAGCAAACACACAAACATACCAACCACACGACAACCACACCACAAAAAAATGGAGCTGTCCAGCAAAACACTGCATGCTGGGGGTATTTATATTTGTTTGCAGTCACAAGTGAATGTAGTGGATGGATCCGTTTTTTTTCACGCGCGTAAAAAACGCATGCCATCCGCCTGTCATGCGTGCGGGAAAAATGCAACAACGCAACGCAATCGCATACAAAACTGACAGCACTCGCATGCAAAATTGCAGCATTTTCCCTGAACGCATCCGGCCCAAATCCGTGAAGCCCGTGTGAAAGAGGCCTTAGTGAGCCCTTAATCCCCTTAAGAGTCTAGGGCTATTTATATTCAAGACGAAACTGGTAGATTTTTTTTCCCTGCTTTTAGGGAATAGCTGTCCCTATCGCCTTCACACGTCTGTCCCTGCACTCTGAACGCTGGAAAATGTCTGACTGTAAGATGGCTGACGTATTTATAGGTCTGTGACATCACAGGGTTGGCTGGCTTCTGATTGGCTACATGCAGGCATGTCAATCTGGGTGATCCCGCCTTCCCAGAGTTCCTTGCCCCATTTCCTCAGTCCTCACACATGTAGCCGCCATTTTAGAAAAAATGCCATCTCCATACTATGTCACCTTGCCACGCTGTGGTATCCTCCTGATGCTGCTGCTGTTGCCACCTCCAGACTCGGTCATTGTGCCACTCTGTGGCATCATCCTGATGCTGCCGCCACCTCCACACTCTGTCATTGGCTCACTCTGTGGTCTCCTCATGCTGCTGTCAACTCCAGACTTGGTCATTGTGCCACTCAATGGCCTCCTCATACTGCTGCTAACTCCAGACTCTGTCAGTGTGCCATTCGGTGGCCTCCTCATACTGCTGATACCTCCACACTTTGTTGAGGTGCCACTCTGCGGCCTCCTCATGCTGCTGCCACCTCCACAATCTCTCATCGTCTTGCTACTCTGTGGCCTCCTGATTCTGCCGCCACCTCCAGACTCGGTCATTGTGCCACTTGGTGGCCTCCTCCTGATGCTGCTGCCGCCACCTTCAGACTCTGTCATTGGGCCACTCTGTGGTCTCCTCATGCTGCTGCCAACTCCAGACTCGGTCATTGTGCCACTCAGTGGCCTACTCATACTGCTGCCATCTCCAGAATCTGTCAGTGTGCCACTCTGTGGCCTCCTGATGCTGCTGCCACCTTCAGTCTCTGTCATTAGGCCACTCTATGGTCTCCTCATGCTGCTTCCGCCTCAGCACTATGTCATAGGTCCACTCTGTGGACTTCTCATGCTGTTCCCACTGTCCCCATAAAACAGTATTGGAACAAAGTTTTTTGCAAATCGACTTCGGATGTTCCATGAGCTCCATACAGTATGAGAATGTTTTGGCTCCAATGAGCCAAAGTTATTGCTTAGCGAAGTCTCGCGAGACTTCGGGTAATAACTTCATAAATTTGTACTGCAAAAAATCATTTCCCGAACTTGGGTTTGGTTCCAAGTGGTTCTTGTTTTTTTTTTCTGTTTCGTTATGCCACAAAACATATCATTATGGAAACAGGAAGTTTGTTATCATTACTGTAATGCACTGTAATGTTTGCAATTAATAATGGCCAAAGTGGGCATGGATCCGCAAATACGGATGACATACGGATGTGTTCCGTATGCATTCCGTATTTTTTGCAGACCCATTGACTTGAATGGAGCCACGGACCATGATTTGCGGACAATAATAGGACATGCACTACTTTTTTGCAGAATGGAAATACGGAAATACGGAAACGGAATGCACACGGAGTAACGGAACGGACATGGAAAGAAAATACGTTCGTGTTGTGGGGATTCGCTCTGGTAGGCAGGTTAGCAGATGCAGTATAGAGGCAATCACAAAGTCTTTAACTTAAACAGTTCAGTGTTGATTCACACAGAAGGCAAAACAAAATGACAGTTCGCAGTCTTGGAAAGTTCACAGAGCAAAACATTCACATTGTAGGCAGTTTTTCATCAGCAGTCCCCATCAGGCTTTAGGGGCCTGTTTTCCAGCATGCGGCTCTCAGCCCTTTAGCACAGGACACATCTACAAAAATTAAAACACAGAGACTCCACAGCTTCACTGTGAGATGAAGGATAATCCACACCACCTGACAGTGCTGACTGCTTTTTATAAGCCTCCCAAGACTTGGCCTGGAACGTGGGGAATAGCCACCCACCCAGCACTTTGGCTACTCCCAGTAAGAGCCATCCAGGATCAGCTTTACAGCCATACTAACCAGCTGAAGTGTTAGGCTACTTTCACACTAGCGTTGGGTGCTCCGCTTGTGAGATCCATTTAAAGGCTCTCACAAGCGGCCCCGAACGGATCCGTCCAGCCCTAATGCATTCTGAGTGGATGCGGATCCACTCAGAATGCATCAGTCTGGCAGCGTTCAGCCTCCGCTCCGCTCAGCAGGCAGACACCTGAACGCAGCTTGCAGCGTTCGGGTGTCCGCCTGGCCGTGCGGAGGCAAACGGATCCGTCCAGACCTACAATGTAAGTCAATGGGGACGGATCCGTTTGAAGATGACACAGTATGGCTCAATTTTCAAACGGATCCGTCCCCCATTGACTTTCAATGTAAAGTCAAAAAGGATCCGTTTGCATTATCATGAACAAAAAAAAAAAACACCAGACGGATCCGCTCCTAACGCAAGTGTGAAAGTAGCCTTAGACTACAATAATGACATTTCAGGAAAAAAACAGCTCTTACCTCACCGAGGCCAGGAACTTCAGTGACACATACCGCCCTTCAATGACGACCCCTTGTTCCTTCCTACACACCTCCCCCCTTTGTTCAACCCTGAGGGGGTGGACACACATTAAACAGTGTACCCAGGACAGGGCATACATGTTTCCTAGTAACCGGCCTGCCCTGTTTTCCACCGAAAACGTGAAAAAGACAGAAACCACTGGGTGACCCGGGCATTTCTGTCCTTGGCATGGCTCATCCATTTGAGAGAGGAGTGGTCGGTCACCAGACAAAACTTTCTCCCCAACAAATAATAGCGGAGAGACTCAAGTGCCCACTTGATAGCCAGGCACTCTCTCTCCACTATACTATACCTGGTCTCGGCTGGGGTAAGCTTCCGGCTGAGGAAGACAACGGGATGCTCCTCCCTGTTGACTTCCTGAGACAGTACAGCACCAAGACCTACCTTGGAGGCATCAGTCTGCACTATAACCTCCCTTTTGAAGTCGGGCGTCACCAAAACCGGGGACCCACACAGGGCCGACTTCAAAGCGGAGAAAGCCTATTCCACCTGCTCATTCCAGTGGACCATCACTGACTTTCGTCCCTTAAAAAGGCCTGTCAATGGTGCGGCGACTGAAGGCAAAGTGGGGAACAAACCTCATATAGTACCTCACCATTCCCAGGAACGACTTTACTTGCCGAGTAGTGACAGGTCGGAGCCAATACCGAATTGCCTCAATTTTGTTTACCTCAGGTTTGATAATTCCACACCCAATTACATACCCAAGGTACTTGGTCTCTTCTAACCCTATCATGCACTTTTTCGGGTTTGCAGTTAAGCCAGCTTTCCTAAGGGAGTTCACTACCGCCTGTATTTTAGGTAGGTGAATTTCCCAGTCGGTGCTGTGGATAACGATATCGTCCAGGTACGCCGAAGCGTACTGACGATGTTAACGGAGTACAATGTCCATTAGCCTTCGAAACATGGCGGGAGCGCCATGTAGACCAGAGGGTAATACCTTGTACTGATACATCCCCTCTGGTGTGATGAAAGCCGTTTGCTCCTTGGCAGTCTCTGTCAAGGGTACCTGCCAGTACCCTTTGGTGAGGTCCAACACAGAAAAATACCAGGCTTGGCCTAACTTCTCAATAAGCTCATCCACTCTGGCATGGGATATGCGTCAAACTTGGAAACCTCATTAAGTTTGCGGAAGTCGTTACAGAATCGCAAAGTACCCGGTATGGATTCAACCGGATTCTGGCCTGAGGCTCAGTGACAATGTCATGTTGGAAGGTAGAAGTGCGTCCAGGGAGGTCCAAAAACACACTCGTGTTTCTGCTGACGAACTCCCTGGCTTCCTGAGTCTGTTTAGAGGAAAGGTTGTCAGCAATCTTTACTGTGGCAACTTCTTCCCTCATATCAGACCGTGGGACTGGAATCTCTACCCCCAGAAAACCCGGCCAGGACTGTTGTCCATACTGGTCTCCCTATCTTTCCACGGTTTCAATAAGTTAACATGGTACACCTGCTCCGGCTTTCTCCGCCTGGGCTGGAGTACCTTGTAGGTTACCTTCCCAACCTTTTCGAGCACTTCGTAGGGACCCTGCCACCTAGCCAGGAACTTACTGTCCACCGACGGCACCAGAACCAAAACCCAATCTCCCAAGTTAAAATTCCAAACCCGAGCCTGGTGTTTATAGACCCTACTCTAGGCTTGCTGGGCTGCCTTCATATGTTCCCTAACCAGCGGCAACACTGTCTCCATCTGTAACATCCTGAAGTATGTTACTAAATTTCTGTGTCCCCGCTACAATATGTTAGGTGTGTATGTACTTTCATCTAGTGTAATTTGACTGTGCATTTCTATTATGTGTATTTTCCAGGCCTGTATTATGTATTTGCTGTGATTTCCATGTACACCAGCAGGTGGCAGCAGTATGTAGCAGACCATAGTCAGGTGGTATCTCTAGCCTGGAATAGTTCATTCCAGTCTAGTCTCCCCTGTGTGAGCAGAAGTGGGATGTTCCCATGTCCTGTCTCATGAGGAGGAGAAGGAAGTTAGTTAGTGTGTACCAGCCCCCCTGCGGGGGAAGGCTGTGTTGGTAGGAGCTCCCAGTTACAGGGATGCCAACCAAGTATCCAGCCTCGGCTGAGGCCAAGGATCACTCTTCCCAGCCTGAGTCATCTACCTCAGCTGGTTGACAAGCAAGCAGCACCTCCAAGACTACAGATCTCCAGGAAGCCATTCCCTGCAAGCAGTCCTGTGAGTACTAATCCAGCATCCAGGAGAAGCTAAATACCTCCTCAGCTAGTCAGGCCCAAACAAAGCAGAAGACAGACAGAGCAGAAGATAGATACCTGCCAGATCTACTAGGCATATGAATAGAAGCAGAATAGATATATTAATTCCTGCCACATATTGCCAATACCTGCTGGGACCCAAGACTTATGCTGTACTCGTATGGATTCAAGCTGCAAATCAATAAGTAAAGACAAGTTGGATTATATTTCCTGTCTGGATCTCATTCATTCCTCAATTACTCCTACTGACCACACTCAAATTTATTGCAAGTGAGCCAGGATCCAGGAGTCCAGCCGTACCAAGGTAGGAGACACCGTTGACACTGCAATACCTACTACACAGAGACAATAACCCACCTGGTACGTGAGTTTTAACATCTTAAAAGGGCCCTGCTACAGTCCCTGCGCAAGCTGCAATTGGCGTCACAAACTACTACACATATATCCTGACCCACTGCATATCTGACCCACTGTACCAGTGTCCTGCTCGTTGCACATCTACTCTTGCATTTGAGTGACATACTCAATCACACTTTTATGCGGTGTGGGTTGTTGTTCCCATGCCTCATTGGCTATGTACAACAACCCACGCGAATATCAGCCACACAGCAGTTCGAAGGGCGAGAACCACGTAGAGGCCTGGGGCACCTCTCGCGCTGCGAACATTAGATAGAGCAGTAGCAGATCCCAATCCCTTCCATCTTTAGACACCCACCCGCTTTAACAAGTTTTTCAAGGTTTGATTAAACCTTTCTACCAGGCCGTCCATTTGCGGGTGATAGACGGACGTCCGCAACTGTTTGATCTGTAGTAGTTTACTAAGTTTCCTCATGACTTTTGACATAAAAGGGGTCCCCTGGTCGGTCAGAATTTTGTTAGGTAGGCCTACTCAAGAAAACATCTCCACTAACTCTTTGGCTATGAGTTTGGCTGAGGTATGCCACAGCGGTACCGAGTGGCATAGTCCAGGACTACCAAGATGTGTTGGTGTCCTCTAGCGGACTTCGGTACTGGGCCTATGAGATCCATAGCGATCCACTCGAATGGAACCTCAATAATCGGGAGAGGGACCAGGGGACTACAGAAATGTGGCTGGGGGCTGGTTATCTGGCAGGTTGGGCAAGACTTGCAATACTTCCACCTCTCTGAACACACTGGGCCAGTAGAACCGCTGTAAAATCCAGTCCTGTGTTTTCTGCTGGCCCAGGTGTCCCTCAAGAACATGTTGGTGGGCTAACTCCCAACACGAGCTTGCGATACGCCTTGGGCACTACCAACTGTTCAATATTCTCACCCCGTACTTGATTTACCCGATACAGCATCTCCTGCTGAACCACAAAATGGGGGAACATAGACTTGGCTCCCGGTTGCTGCTCCCAGGCTTGAGATAGAGTCGGTTCCTGGTGCTGTGCTGTACCAAAATTATCTCCGGAGACGTTGAGGTCTGCCAACTCTGGACCCGGCGGCAAGTCCTCCACGTCTCTATGCATCACACTTTGGCCCCTTGCAGACGAGCGTGTCCGGATTAGGTCCGGATGCGTCCCGGTGCATTGCGGCAAACCCGTGCGAGTAGGTACGCAATTGCAGTCAGTTTTGACTGCGATTGTGTTCCGTTGTTCAGTTTTTATCACGCGGGTGCAATGTGTTTTGCACGCGTGTGATAAAAAACTGAATGTGGTACCCAGACTCGAACTTCTTCACAGAAGTTCAGGTTTGGGTTCAAGGTTGTGTAGATTGTATTATTTTCCCTTATAACATGGTTATAAGGGAAAATAATTGCATTCTGGATACAGAATGCATAGTACAATAGGGTTGAAGGGGTTAAAAAAATAAATAACATAATTTAACTCACCTTAATCCACTTGTTCGCGCAGCCGGCTTCTCTTCTGTCTTCTTTTGTGAGGAATAGGACCTTTGATGATGTCACTACGCTCATCACATGGTCCGTCACATGATCTTTTACCATGGTGATGGATCATGTGACGGACCATGTGATGAACGTAGTGACGTCATCAAAGGTCCTATTCCTCACAAAAGAAGACAGAAGAGATGCCGGCTGCGCGAACAAGTGGATTAAGGTGAGTTAAATTATTGATTTATTTTTTTAACCCCTCCAGCCCTATTGTACTATGCATTCTGTATTCAGAATGCTATTATTTTCCCTTATAACCATGTTATAAGGGAAAATAATAATGATCGGGTCCCCATCCCGATCGTCTCCTAGCCACCGTGCGTGAAAATCGCACCGCATCCGCACTTGCTTGGAGCATGCTGCGATTTTCACGCAACGCACAAGTGATGCGTGAAAATCACTGCTCATGTGCACAGCCCCATAGAAATGAATGGGTCCGGATTCAGTGCGGGTGCAAAGCGTTCACCTCACGCATTGCACCCGAGCGGAAATCTCGCCCGTGTGAAAGGGGCCTTAGCGGGGTTGTCTCCTCCTCTTCCACCGAAGTGGCGGTTACCCCTACTGCTAGCCCTTCGGTCTCAGGTTCCCAGGTTTCTGGTCTCCCCGGGCCACTGTGCTAGGGTTATCCCTGTCTCATGTGCATTGGTGACTCTAACCTCAGGCCACAGTGACAGGAAACCGGGGAAGTCTCTCCCAATTATTAGTTCATAATGTAACTTTGTGGCGACGACCACTTCATGAGTCCACCTGCCAGCCACCGTTGATTGAGACACCAGGGTGGTGGAATAGTCCTTTAAGTCTCCATGGATGCACACGACGCCGACTTTTCGGCCAGTATACTCAGCGGGCTGCACCAGGGCAGCTCTTACCAGGGACACCAGGCTCCCTGAGTCCAGCAGTGCCACCGCCTGGGTATCTCCCACTTGTACCTGGCACAGGTGACTATTGTCTATTGTCTTGGGGGTACCAGTTGCACACAGCCTCCTGGTATACATTGAGGGCCTGGAACCATAGTTAGTGTCCATGGGTTCCCCCCGATGGGGACAGTCGACCCTTATGTGACCAGGCTCTTGACACCGCCAACAGACCATCTGGGCTTGGTCTGCAGGGAGTACATACCAAGCGGATTTTGCTGGCACTGACTGCGTGGTCGAGGGTGGAGATTTCCGGGGTTTAACTGGCTCCCTCCCAACAGAACCCCACTGTAGATTTCTGGTGGACTCATAGCGCTCCACCTGGTCGACCATCTCTAGGGCATTACCAGGAGACACCTGGCCGATCCAGTGCTGGAGAGGGTACGGCAAAGCCCTCCAGAACACATCAGCCAACAGACAGTCCAGCATAGCAGTGGGACTCAGTATGTCAGGCTGCAGCCATTTTTGCAACCGGTGTAGTTGATCATAATACTGCGGTCTGGCGGGTTCAGCCGGGTTAAATTCCCACTGATGCACCCCCTCTCTCAATGACGACCCCTTGTTCCTTCCTACAGTGTGCATAAGCCCTTAGAGATGAGCAAATCAATTCTAAACTAATCCAGTTCATTATGGATTTACTAAAACATTATGATTATAGCTAATCTGAAACATTTGTTTTGTACAAACAGAGCGATGGAGTTTACAATCCATGCGATTCAAACCAAAACATATTTCAAGAAATGTGATCACCTTTGCTCAAAATTACCCTAAAGAGCACGGTCTCAAGATTTGTTGAATAGAATTCCATGAAACTAATTAATAATCTTTACATATTCAGTCATTACAAAATAAATAATGACTTTGCCCCAAGTGCGAAATTTAAACTCTTTTTGTGAAATACAGTATTTACATACAGATAAGGCTGCATTGACATTTATGTTAAGAGATCCTGTCAGTTTTATTTTCACTTTTTCCAGTATTTTTGGCAGCGCTATCTTCACAGTCAAAAAAAATACTGTGGGTTACCTATTGGGACTCGACTAACCATTTGAAATTGTATTTGCATAGTTATAATAAACAGAAACACTCACATTAGTGTCAATATTTTATTCAAGTACAGTAGATTTCTGGAGAAGGGTTTTTGATCCAGGTTGTTTTTCTGATTGGTGTCGGGAAGGATTTTTTCCCCCTAAAATTAGGAACATTGGCTTCTACCTCATTTTTGGATCAACGTGCAAGATAACAGCCTTTTAACTGGATGGATGTATACCTTTTATATCTGTTTTTCAGCCTTATAAATTATGTTACTATTTTACTATGTAACCAAAAGCAGCATAATAAACATAAAACACATGGACAAACAACAGTATAAAACCAAGTTATAATACCAGAAACCTTTGACTTTCCACATAGTCTCTTGAAAATGTTATTAAAATGAACGTAAGTTAACCTCACTGCTAGCTCGGAGCAAGAAAGGGACATTCCTATCTAATTTAATAAATAAAAATGCTGAAAAATGCTTCATTGCACTGTGCCCTCTGGAGAACAAATTGGCAGAGATCAGTTCATTTTTCCAGTAATCTGAATAAAGATTCTATGAACAGAATAAATTGAGCAACCTATTCATTTAATACTGATGTCAGGTCATATTGTTGTTTGACCGCGACGTGGTTGCCGTGCAGACTGGTTGCCGGTGGTTTTCAGTTTTTGGGCGTTTACCTTGGGTAGGGTATGAGTTCTCCGGGATGAGATGACAGTTTTATTGGCACTATTTTGGGGTGACTTTTTGATCGCTTGCTATTACACTTTTTGTGATGTAAGGTGACAAAAAATGTTTTTTTTTTACACCGTTTTTATTTTAAGTTTTTTACGGTATTCATCTGAGGGGTTAGGTCATGTGATATTTTTATAGAGCAAGTTAATACGGACTCTGCGATACCTAATATGTATACTTTCTTTTTATTTATGTGAGTTTTACACAATGATTTCATTTTTGAAGCAAAAAAAAATATGTTTTAGTGTTTCCATAATCTGAGAGCCATCATTTTTTTGAGTTTTTGGGCGATTACTTTAGGTAGGGTATGATTTTTGCGGGATGAGATGATGGTTTTATTGGCACTATTTTGGGGTGTGTGTGACTTTCTGATCGCTTGCTATTACACTTTTTGTGATGTAAGGTGACAAAAAATTGTTTATTTAGCACAGTTTTATTTTGATTTTTTTACGGTGTTTATCTGAGGGGTTAGGTCATGTGATATTTTTATAGAGCCGGTCGATACGAACGCGGCGATACCTAATATGTATACTTTTTTATTTATTTATGTAAGTTTTACACAATTATATCATTTTTGAAACAAAAAAATATCATGTTTTAGTGTCTCCATATTCTGAGAGCCATAGTTTTTTCAGTTTTTGGGCGATTATTTTAGGTAGGGTCTCATTTTTTGAGGGATGAGATAACGGTTTGATTGGCACTATTTTAGGGTGCATATGACTTTTTGATTGCTTGCTATTACACTTTTTGTGATGTAAGGTGACAAAAAAATGGTTTATTTAGCACAGTTTTTATTTTTTACAGTGTTCATCTCAGGGATTAGCTCATGTGATATTTTTATAGCCGGTCGATACGGACGCAGCGATACCAAATATGTATACTTTTTTTTTTATTTATGTAAGTTTTACACAATAACAGCTTTTTTATAACAAAAAAAAAGGATGTTTTAGTGTCTCCATATTCTGAGCCATAGTTTCTATATTTTTTGGGCGATTGTCTCAGGTAGGGGCTAATTTTTTGCGGGATGAGGTTCGCGGTGATCGCCCTTACGGGGGGTCACATGACCCCCCCGCGGCGTTGTGACAGGATGCCCGCTGAATGATTCCAGCGGACATCCTGTTCCAATTAACCCCCGCCGCGCTGCAATCTAGTTTTAAAGTTATGACTAGTGATGAGCGGCAGGTGCCATATTCGATTTCGACGAAATTCGCGAATATTCAATAGAATATTCGTCGAAATCGAATATTCGTCATTATTCTAGTTATCGCGATTATTATGCGATTTAACTAATCGCGTATTGCGATTTTAACTTAAGGCTACTTTCCTATTGGTTTGATATCTAGAATTAGCGAATATGACGAATGTATTCGTCATATTCCTCAAAACGAAGATAACGAAGTATTCTACATCTTCGTTTTAGCTCCATATTCGTCAACTTCGCTAATTCTAGCAATCAAATAGGAAGGTTAACTATAGAGACAGCTAAGTTTAATTCGCTATGCGATTATATTACTTATATTATTATACTTAATTATATTATTATACTTAATTATTTGCGATTTCAACTTAGCACTGCTATATTCCATATTAGGCTAGAATTAACGAATATGGAATATAGCAGTGCTAAGTTGAAATCGAAATTCGATTATTATAACTTGAATTAATCGAATTGCCATTTCAACGTAATTCTCAAATCCGACAGTACATTCTAGTATGGAGACATTCCCATGGTGATGGGGACGCTCCATGAGCACGGAAGTCGTCAGAAGCGGCAACGGGCACTGACTGGAGCAGCCAGGAAGCCAGGAATCCTAAGGACAGGTAAGAACTACTTTTGGGAAGTGGGAAAGAAAAAAATATAACAATAAAAAAAAAAAAAAAAAAAAGAATACTCGAAATATCGAATTTATAGCACTATATTCGAAATAGTCGCGAATTATCGAAGTGCCGATATTCGCAAAAAAATTCGATATTCGAATATTCGCGCTCAACACTAGTTATGACGTACCGGTATGTCATGGGTCCTTAAGGACTCGGGAAACATGCCGTACCGGTACGTCATAAGTCCTTAAGGGGTTAAATTAAGTGACCATTAGAAACAATGTTGCTGATAAAATACAAAATGAAAATGTGACGTCTTGTGAAATAGGTGATGATGATGACATGCCTTTTCCGTTGCAGGATGTGGTCAGGGAAATAGCGCCCCCTGGAGGAAAATTTTTAAAAAAGGCAGAAGGGTTAATAAATATTGTGAGCACAGAGTGGAGCAATCCTACTCTGGTGAACATGCAAGAAAGGGCGACAGTCCTAGAGGGTGTACCACACATACCAGAGGTGAATATGCAGTCTCCACAGTGTTCTATGATCAGTAATAATAAGTAATGTCCCAGGTAGGGATTAACTTGTCAGTGCCCCTAGAGGTCAGCGTTAACAATGACACAAGCGGAATCGGAGAGGGAAGCTACCAGGTCGAAGTCTTGCGAAGTTGAGGTGGTCACTAGTAGTGACCAGGTGACAGTTGTATCTGACATGTCGAGAGTTAAGTGGTGAGACTTCAGTCTAATTTCTGAGACCCATACCCAGGCCGTGGTAAATGAACTGAGTCATGTCGGTACAGCTGCAAGCAGGAAGATGATTCCTTCCTCTCTATCCAGTCCCTAGATCTGATAAAGAAAAGACTAGCTGTCTTTACAGAGTCACCAAAAAAGGCTGCAGAGGGGTCAAGGGAGTAGACCCCGAAAGAAATGAGTGAGATGAAGGATCTACGGCCTGATATTCAGGTGAAGAGCAAAGGCGCCAAAGAATTACAGAATACTGCGGTAGACACCAATAAAGTGCTAGAAGGAACTCTGGGTGGAACACCCACAGGGTTACTAAAAAGAATGGTGATACTCCCTATATAGTTCGGTCAAGAGTTGCAGCAGCCAAAGAAAGGACATGAGGAGCATGTGCAGGAGCCAGAAAATCTAAAAAGAGAGCCTGCCAGTCATGTAAAAACATCTTCTGAGAGAAGAATGCCAAATGTGGAGAGGAACAGAAAAAAGAAAAGCGAGAGGCCACGGGTTAGAAAGCGCATCTCATGAAAGAGAGTACCAGCTCATGAGATGGGCAAGACAATACGGTAGGTCTAATCTGCTCCGTTCACGAGCATCTGGATGTGATGCTAGTGTTCACCCCTACGGGCTTGAACAAAGGGGGGGGGGGGGGGGTTGTGAGGCAGTGACAGGCCTCATAGCTGCTAGGAGAGATTCATGGCAGGAGTTTCTGTGTCTTTCCCGTCAGTCATCAGGTCTGAGGCAGCACCAGGTGCCACAATCAGTCTGGGATAAGAGCCCAGCCCAGACTGTCAGTCAAGGGGGAGATTCTTTGTGCAACAGAGTCCTGCTGGAGGCTCTGTAAGAGTGGTCTCAGCCGGGCTGGCTGAGGGGTCACGAGGCTAGGTGATAGCCTGGACTTTGGGGGAAGCAGTGACGCCTGTGGTACTTGGGTCACTAGGTCAGAGTCGGGAGGACTGCTGGATCCTAATCCCCCAAAGGGACTCGTACTTGTACAGCCTGGAGGCTGGGGAACTGTTAGGCTGGGAAAGTCGGATCTGATGCAAGGTATGAACTGTAACCTGTAGTTAAGTCAGGGACTAGGTTATGTTATGTTTAGTTAGAACCCAGCCGGGCGAGTGTTTATTATTTTGTATAATTGTTTATGTTTACGCGGATGTGCCGCAATAAAACATTGTTTGGACCTTAAAGGGACACTGATAGGCCCTATAAACATATTTAGTTATTCCTATGCAGTCATAGATCTATTAATATGATATAATGATATAAGAGTACCCCCTGTCCGCATTGTAAACCATGTAAAAACAACTTTATATTGATCTGTCAATCACAGTTCTTTATGCCCAAGGGGTGTTTTTTCTCCTACCTTCGTGCCCAGCCGCGCCTCAACTGTCGCTTCCTAGCGCCGCCCAGCTCATTATTATTCACTGCGCTGGGCGGCTCTTACATTCCCCGATCCTGTCAGTTGCCGCGCATGCCCGATAGATACTTATGGGCATCGGCCTCAATCGGACCATCTGCGCATGCGCCGGCACCCTCCCAAGCCTGTAATTGAATCCAGCGCCCGAGAGAATAGCGCTGGATTCAATTACAGGCTTGGGAGGGTGCCAGGGTGCCGGCGCATGCGCAGATGGTCCGATTGAGGCCGATGCCCATAAGTATCTATCGGGCATGCGCGGCAACTGACAGGATCTGTAAGAGTCGCCCAGCGCAGTGAATAATAATGAGCTGGGCGGTGCTAGGAAGCGACAGTTCAGGCGCGGCTGGGCACGAAGGTAGGAGAAAAAACACCCCTTGGGCATAAAGAAATGTGATAAAACGCCCCTTAGGCATAAAGAAATGTGATTGACAGATCAATATAAAGTTTTTTTTTTTTTTTTTTTCTCCTCTCCCCTCCCCCCCTGTCTCTCCCCTTCCTTCGGGGGGGCGAGGGTGGACGCATCACAGGGTTGGAGTGGGTGGAGGGGAGGGCTAGAGGGTGGGGGGATAGGGATAAGGGGATAAAAAAGAGGCTATCAAATATATGGAGTGTTTACTCAATTTCTTGTTCACTGTAATTTTTCTTTTTGATATACTAATAAAGAAACTAAATAAAAATAAAAAAAACTATCTATCTAATGTAATGACACAGGAAAGCAGAGAGCACAGCAATAACACTGCTGTCTCTCTCAGATCTGCAATATACTGCATACAAGGACTGCTGGGGAGGTTCTTATATAGTAAGGGGTAAGCAACTTTCCTATTGGTTGCTAGGGATGTTGCTAAGCTCAGACAAAGACATTGCAGCCATCTCATTGGCCCACAAGCAAGAAGGGAGGTTACTAATGAAAAAAAAAAGTATAATATTTAAAATTACGAATACATATCACTATATTCTAAATATTCGCAAATTCTCGAAGTGCCGATATTCGTGATTAATATTCGCTATTCTAATATTCGCGCCCAACACTAATAGTCAGTCTAACATATGGAGGGTGGAGTTCTAATAGGTGGAAATGTTGCATATCAGCCGATGTTGGGGAACGCCATTCTGCCGTTGCAGCTCAAGGAGGGTGTGCTTTGCAGTGTAAGAGTGGCTGAAGTGCATGCACAGTTTCTGGGCCATTTTCAGGATGTCTTGCAGATGGGTGGAAGACTTCAGGAACCTCTTTATAATCAGATACAACACGCGCGCCATGCAGGTCGCATGGCTCAGACCTCCCTGACGCAGCGCCGACACCTTGTTCTTCTCATTTATCTATCACCATGGTTCCGATTTTGAGTTGTTGAGAAGAAAGCCAGGATTTGATTTCTTGATGAAGGACGCAGAGCAGTTCCTCCCCTGTGTGACTCCGTTCTCCCAGGCAAATTAAGTGCAGAACAGCGTGACACCGCCTTGCCCTGCACATGTAGTATGCTGGAGGAGCACTCTGAATTGTCCCTGCAGTGGTGGCTGAGGACACGGAGGAGGATGAGGAGGACATTGTCGCAGGACCAACGGCGTAAAAACGTGGAGGCAGCAGCTGTGTCACCTGGCCAAGTTGCTGGTGTGGCTAGGTAGGAACCACATTTACCCAGTGGGCCATAAAGGACATATATTGTCCTTTACCGGTGCACTTTTGCAGACACCGACAGGCTCAAGGACTGGCTCACTTTCTGTTCAACATAGGTGTGCAGGGCTGGTACTGCCTTTTTCGCAATGAAATGACGGCTTGGAATTCTCCACCTCGGCTCAAGAAATCAGTTCTCTTAGGCTCCATTCACACGTCCGCAATGTGTTTTACGGATAAACGGAGACACGGATCCGTAAAACACGGAAAGCGGCAATGTGTGTTCCGCATTTTGCGGACCGCACATTGCCGACATAATAGAATATGCCTGTTCTTGTCCGCAATTGCGGACAAGAATAGGACATGTTCTATTTTTTTGCGGAAACGGAAGCACGGATGCGGAAGTGCGGATCCACAAATGTGGATGCGGACAGCACATTCCGTCCCCATAGAGAATGAATGGGTCCGCACCCTTTCCGCAAAATTGCGGAAAGGATGCGGATCCATTTTGCGGACGTGTGAATGGAGCCTAAAAGGAGCAGAGTCCACCACTTGGAAAGGAAGGGAATGCAGCACCAGCAACTTGGCCAGGAGCACATTCAACTTCTGCACCGTTGGATGAGTGCACGCATACTGTTGTCTCTTGGCAATCGCTTAGGTGATCGATTGCTGACGGAATGCATGACGAGGAGTAGGAGCATCAGGACCGGCAGATGATGGGAAGTACAGACAGCTCCCTTCGGCTGAGGTGGTGGAGCCTTGCCTGCCAGAAACCGGGTGTGTGCCAGTGGTTGATGCAGTGGTTGCTGCAGCAGGCAGGACCACCACATCAGAGCGATGGTTCTCCCAGGCCACTTTATGGCGACGCTGCATATGTTGACGCAGGGCCGTAGTGCCAACATTGGCACCCTGGGCATGCCTCACCCTCTGCCTACAGATTCTACATATGGCCACGTTCACCTCCTCCGGCGGCTTAAAATAACTGCCACACCGCCGAGTAGGTGATTTTACCCCCAACACTACGCACTAACTGCTACCACCGCTGCCTCCTTGAGCCCCTGCACTGATACTTCCCTGGAAGGTAGGCTCCCGAGAAGCGGGTGGTCTACCCCGGGTGCATTTGGCTACCGAACTCCCACTGCTGCCACCCTGCTGACTCCCGCCCATGCTAGCGACTTGCTGGCTCCGCTGCTGGTGCATGGGCAATCTGCCACCCTCTTCTCCCGATGATGATGAAGCCCCTTCGTCACCCGGGTCCCAAGTGCGATCAGCTACATCATCATCATCGAGTACTGTCTGCACGTCACTGATGTCTTCCTCAACCATCTCTGGGTCAGGAGCCTGACCGCTCTCAACACCAGCTTCTACTCCACTCTCCTCATCACTACTTGCCCGCCTAGCAGAGGAAGCGGCAGATGTCTCCTCCAAAACTTGGCTGGGCAGTAGCTGCTGACTGTCCTCTAGTACCTCTTCCTCGCTGAAAAGTGGAGCTTAGCCTACAGCATATAATACTTCTCGCCGTGAGGGAACAGAAAAGGACAGAGGCAGGTTCAGCACAGGTAAGGGCACAGTTCCTGCTCCCGGGCCATGCCAACTAAGGGTTGTGTCTGACGAACCCACTGACTCTTGGCTGTGGGGGTGTCTGATGTCACCTGCGACGAAGTCAAAGATCAAGTCAACCATTCAAGAAACACTGGGTTGCTGGTCACGACACGACCGCTAGCTGACACTGGGAGCTCAGGCCTCTGGAAGTGACCCCTGCTGCCACGGCCCTTTTACTCTGCTGCGACCTCTGCCTGCGCCCGAAACATTTAGGCCTCTGCCACTCCCTGTGCAGGGCCTGGCACTTCTCTGCCTGACATACTGTTAGATCAAATACCTAGAAGCAACACATGCGCAAAGGGGAGAACAGGAGGACTTAGCTTGAGACGAGCGGGAAGTAGAGGATCCACAAACAACCTGTATAGAACTCCAGAAGAAAAATATCAACCGGAAAGTCAGCAGTAAGAGGCGGACTTAAATAGAGCCTCTTAAACAGCTAACGAGCAGAACCTGTGGAGTGGGTGGGATCCTGCCCACAACAACAAACAGAAGGGAAACACAGAAAGACCTGTCAGATAGACTCACTTTTGCAAGTCTATCCAATGCAAGTCTATCTGATCTTCTCAGATCTCTCACAGGGCAGGCACTGACCTCCGGGCACCCTGGAACGACCTTATCCGGGTGTGCCCTGTGAAAAGCCTTCAGAAGGCGACTAGCACTGACATCAGTTGCCGGAACCCACATTCTTTCTTCCGGACCGTAACACTTCCAGTGTACAAGGTACTGAAGGGAACCACAAAGAATACGCAAGTTAATTATTCTGGAGATCTGAAATTCCAGATTAGGATCTACCAAGACAGGTGGAAGTGGCAAGGGAGATTGTTCAGAAGGTTCCACATCGTTTTTCAGCAAAGACCTGTGAAACACATTATGGGTCTTCCAAGCTTGCAGAAGTTCGAGATGAAACACAACCGGATTAATAATGGCAGAGATCATGTAAGGACCAATAAATCTTGAGCCCAACTTCCAAGAGGGTACCTTCAACTTAATGTTCTTAGTGGACAACCACACCAAATCACCCACACACAGGTCCGGACCAGTCATATGTCTCTTGTCAGCCATACGTTTATACCTTTCGCCCATTTTTTTCAAGTTGATTTGAATTTTCGCCAGATAGATGACAATTAGGAAAATAATGTTTCCTCTTCAGGTACACCAGAGGACTCAGTCCCAGAAAAGGTACCAAACTGAGGGTGAAACCCATATGCACCAAAAAATGGTGACTTAACAGTGGACTCCTGTTTACGGTTATTTAAGGCAAACTCAGCCAAAGACAAAAATGAAGACCACTCTTCCTGATTCTCGGAGACAAAACATCTCAAATAAGTTTCCAGATTCTGCTTAGTGCGCTCAGTTTGTCTGTTCGACTAAGGGTGGAAAGCCGAAGAGAAGGACAAATGAACTCCCAGACGAGTACAGAATGCCCTCCAGAACCTGGAAACAAATTGAGTCCCCCTATGATACACCACATCAGAGGGAATGCCATGTAATTTCATGATGTTATCAATAAACACTTGAGCAAGAGTCTTGGCATTGGGCAAACCTGATAATGGTATAAAGTGCGCCATCTTACTGAAGCAGTCCAGCACCAAAATCACAGTCTTCCCAGAGGAGCTAGGCAAATCAGTGATGAAGTCCATGGACAAATGCGTCCAGGGACGGGATGGGATAGACAAAGGAAAAAGAGATCCTAAGTCAGAGTATGAGTCACCTTGTCACGTGCACAGATCTCACAGGCTGCTACATAACCCTCCACACCTTTACGTAAACCTGGCCACAAGAATCTCCGGGAAATAAGATCCACAGTGGATCTGCTCCTAGGGTGTCCCGCAAGGACAGTATCATGATGTTCCTTGAACACCTTGTGCTGAAGCCCAGAAGGAGCAAACAACCTCCCTGGAGGACAGGAATCAGGTGCCTCACCTTGAGCTTCCAACACCTCTGCCTCAAGTTCAGGATACAGGGCAGAAACCACCACCCCATCAGCCAAAATTGGAGCAGGATCCTCCGAATCTCCCCCCCCCCCCCAAGAAAGCTACGTAACAAAGCATCCGCCTTGACGTTTTTGACCCCAGGGCGATAAGTGACCACAAAATTAAATCTGGTAAAAAAAACAATGACCATCTGACCTGCCTTGGGTTCAGACGCTTCGCCGATTGCAGGTAAGACAGATTCTTATGATCAGTAATTACCGCAATGGGATGAATTGCTCCTTCTAACCAATGATGCCATTCTTCAAAGGCCAATTTAATGTCCTGCAACTCTCTATTACCAACATCATAATTTCTTTCAGCAGAAGAGAGTTTTTTTTTAAAAAAGCACAAGGGCGCCATTTGCCAGGAGAAGGACCCTGCGACAAAACTGCTCCGAATCCCACTTCTGACGCATCAATCTCCACAATGAAAGGCTGAGACACATCAGGTTGCACCAGAATGGGAGCAGAAGCGAAACATTTCTTTATTGCAGAAAAAGCATGTAATGCCTTTTCAGACCAGACTGAGAAATCCACACCTTTCTTGGTCATATCGGTCAAAGGCTTGACAACAGTAAAATAATTCAGGATACATTTTCTGTAGTAATTAGTAAACCCCAAAAACCACATCAGCGCTTTCTGATTCTCAGGTCGATCCCAGCCAAATACTGAACGGACCTTTTTGGGATCCATACAAAAACCTGAGGAAGAAAGCATATAACCCAGGAACTGCAGCTGCTGAACAGCAAACACACATTTTTTTAACTTAGCATATAACTTATTCTCCCGGAGGATCAGTAATACTTGTCTTAAATGATCCTGATGAGTTTCCATATCGGGCGAGTAAATTAGTATGTCAGAGGTAAATAACAACAAACCTCCCCACCAAATGATGAAAAATTTCATTGATAAACTGCTGAAAGACCGCCGGGGCATTAGTCAACCCAAAGGGCATGACCAAGTTCTCAAGGTGTCCCTCAGGGGTATTAAATGCCTTCTTCCATTAGTCCCCTTCCCTGATTATTATCAGATTATATGCCTCTCTTAAATCCAACTTGGAAAACACCTTGGCTCCGACAATCTGATTGAATAAATCCGGGATCAAGGGAAGGGGATAAGGAACATGGACAGTGATACGATTTAGCGGCCGGAAGTCTAAACATGGTCTAAGGGTCCCATCTTTTTTTTAACAAAAAGAAGCCAGCAGCCACTGGTGACTTAGATGGTCTAATATGTCAGTTTCCCAAACTCTCTGTAATATACTCTCGCATAGCTACTCTTTCGGGTTGGGAAAGATTATACAACCGAGACTTTGGCAATTTAGCTCCGGGAATAAAGTTGACCGGACAATCATACACTCGGTGAGGGGTAACTCCTGATCTCCACCCTCAGAGAATACGTCAGAAAAATCTGAAAGAAACGGGGGTAACATCTTAGTGGATACCACAGAAAGTGATGCGCCGAGACAGTTGTCTATACAGAAATCACTCCAATTACTGATCTGTCTTGCTTGCCAATCTATGCTAGGATTATGTCTGGTCAACCATGGTAAACCTAGCACAAGAGGGTCAGGCAAATCCTTCAGTACTAAACAAGAAATGGACTCAACATGGGAACCACCCACCCTCAAATGAATATCATGCACCATATGAGTCAGACACTTTTGCGAGAGAGGGGAGGAAGCAATAGCAAAAACAGATATCCCCTTGTTTAATGTGCTTGTTTTAAAACCATGACTCTGAACAAACTGATAGTCCACAAGGTTAACGCCTGCCCCACTGTCAACCAATACTTCCAATTCAATAACACAATTTTTTTAAGCCTGCCCTGAGCCAACAATTGCTGAAAACGAACTTTTTTTACTTCAGTTTGTCAATATCAATACATAATCGGCAGCCATTTTATGCAACGATAGTGCACCAGCACAGGCTATCTGCATGTCTGCAAGTCCAGAAATACATCTTTTTGCTTACTGGGGTAAAAAAAAACTCTAATATACTGCAAAATCTGGGATAAGATGTGCATAAGTGACTGTCACATTTAGGCCAGAAATACATCTTTTTGGTTACTGGGGAGAAAAACCCTCTAATATACTGCAAAATCTGGGATAAGACGTGCAGAAGTGACTGTCACATTTAGGCCAGAAATACATCTTTTTGGTTACTGGGGTGAAAAAACCCTCTAATATACTGCACATCTGGGATTAGATGTGCATAAGTGACTGTCACATTTAGGCCAGAAATACGGCTTTTTGGTTACTGGGGTGAAAAAACCCTCTTTTATAGTGCACATCTGGGATTAGACATGCATAAGTGTCTGTCACATTTAGGCCAGAAATACATCTTTTTGGTTACTGGGGAGAAAAACCCTCTAATATACTGCAAAATCTGGGATAAGACGTGCAGAAGTGACTGTCACATTTAGGCCAAAAATACATCTTTTTGGTTACTGGGGTGAAAAAACCCTCTTTTATAGTGCACATCTGGGATTAGACATGCATAAGTGTCTGTCACATTTAGGCCAGAAATACATCTTTTTGGTTACTGGGGAGAAAAACCCTCTAATATACTGCAAAATCTGGGATAAGACGTGCAGAAGTGACTGTCACATTTAGGCCAAAAATACATCTTTTTGGTTACTGGGGTGAAAAAACCCTCTTTTATAGTGCACATCTGGGATTAGACATGCATAAGTGTCTGTCACATTTAGGCCAGAAATATGGCTTTTTAGTTACTGGGGTGAAAAATCCCTCTAATATAGTGCACATCTGGGATTAGACGTGCATAAGTGACTGTCACATTTAGGCCAGAAATACATCTTTTTGCTCACTGGGGTGAAAAAACCCTCTAATTTACTGCACATCTGGGATTAGACGTGCATAAGTGACTGTCACATTTAGGCCACAAATACGGCTTTTTGGTTACTGGGGTGAAAAAACCCTCTTATATAGTGCACATCTGGGATTAGACGTGCATAAGTGACTGTCACATTTAGGCCAGAAATACATCTTTTTGCTTACTGGGGTGAAAAAACCCTCTAATATACTGCAAAATCTGGGATAAGATGTGCAGTAGTGACTGTCACATTAAGGCCAGAAATACATCTTTTTGGTTACTGGGGTGAAAAAACCCTTTAATTTACTGCAAAATCTGGGATAAGACGTGCATAGGTGACTGTCACATTTAGGCCAGAAATACATCTTTTTGCTTACTGGGGTGAAAAAACCCTCTAATATCCTGCACATCTGGGATTAGACCAGAACCAAAACCCGATCTCCCGAGTAAAAATTCCAAACCCGAGCCTGGTGTTTATAGACCCTACTCTAGAAGCAGAATAGATATATTAATTCCTGCCACATATTGCCAATACCTGCTGGGACCCAAGACTTTTGCTGTACTCGTATGGATTCAAGCTGCAAATCAATAAGTAAAGACAAGTTGGATTATATTTCCTGTCTGGATCTCATTCATTCCTCAATTACTCCTACTGACCACACTCAAATTTATTGCAAGTGAGCCAGGATCCAGGAGTCCAGCCGTACCAAGGTAGGAGACACCGTTAACACTGCAATACCTACTACACAGAGACATTAACCCACTCTGGCATTCCTCACCTGGTACGTGAGTTTTAACATCTTAAAGGGCCCTGCTACAGTCCCTGCGCAAGCTGCAATTGGCGTCACGAACTACTACACATATATCCTGACCCACTGCATAGCTGACCCACTGTACCAGTGTCCTGCTCGTTGCACATCCGCTCTTGCATTTGAGTGACATACTCAATCACACTTTTATGCGGTGTGGGTTGTTGTTCCCATGCCTCTTTGGCTATGTCCAACAACCCGCGCGAATATCAGCCACACAGCAGTTCGAAGGGCCAGAACCCCGTAGAGGCCTGGGGCACCTCTCGCTCTGCGAACATGAGATAGGGCAGTAGCAGATCCCAATCCCTTCCATCTTTAGACACCCACCCGTTTTAACAAGTTTTTCAAGGTTTGATTAAACCTTTCTACCAGGCCGTCCATTTGCGGGTGATAGACGGACGTCCGCAACTGTTTGATCTGTAGTAGTTTACTAAGTTTCCTCAAGACTTTTGACATAAAAGGGGTCCCCTGGTCGGTCAGAATTTCCTTAGGTAGGCCTACTCAAGAAAACATCTCCACTAACTCTTTGGCTATGAGTTTGGCTGAGGTATGCCACAGCGGTATCGAGTGGCATAGTCCAGGACTACCAAGATGTGTTGGTGTCCTCTAGCGGACTTCGGTACTGGGCCTATGAGATCCATAGCGATCCACTCGAATGGAACCTCAATAATCGGGAGAGGGACCAGGGGACTACAGAAATGTGGCTGGGGGCTGGTTATCTGGCAGGTTGGGCAAGACTTGCAATACGTCCACCTCTCTGAACACACTGGGCCAGTAGAACCGCTGTAAAATCCGGTCCTGTGTTTTCTGCTGGCCCAGGTGTCCCTCAAGAACATGTTGGTGGGCTAACTCCAACACGAGCTTGCGATACGCCTTGGGCACTACCAACTGTTCAATATTCTCACCCCGTAGTTGATTTACCCGATACAGCATCTCCTGTTGAACCACAAAATGGGGGAACATAGACTTGGCTTCCGGTTGCTGCTCCCAGGCTTGAGATAGAGTCGGTTCCTGGTGCTGTGCTGTACCAAAATTATCTCCGGAGACGTTGAGGTCTGCCAACTCTGGACCCGGCGGCAAGTCCTCCACGTCTCTATGCATCACACTTTGTCCCCTTGCAGACGAGTGTGTCCGGATTAGGTCCAGATGCGTCCCGGTGCATTGCGGCAAACCCGTGCGAGTAGGTACGCAATTGCAGTCAGTTTTGACTGCGATTGTGTTCCGTTCAGTTTTTATCGCGCGGTTGCAATGCGTTTTGCACGCGTGTGATAAAAAACTGAATGTGGTACCCAGACGCGAACTTCTTCACAGAAGTTCAGGTTTGGGTTCAAGGTTGTGTAGATTGTATTATTTTCCCTTATAACATGGTTATAAGGGAAAATAATAGCATTCTGGATACAGAATGCATAGTACAATAGGGCTGGAGGGGTTAAAAAAATAAATAAAATAATTTAACTCACCTTAATCCACTTGTTCGCGCAGCCGGCTCTCTTCTGTCTTCTTTTGTGAGGAATAGGACCTTTGATGATGTCACTACACTCATCATATGGTCCGTCACATGATCTTTTACCATGGTGATGGATCATGTGCCGGTCCATGTGATGAACGTAGTGACGTCATCAAAGGTCCTATTCCTCACAAAAGAAGACAGAAGAGATGCCGGCTGCGCGAACAAGTGGATTAAGGTGAGTTAAATTATTGATTTATTTTTTAACCCCTCCAGCCCTATTGTACTATGCATTCTGTATTCAGAATGCTATTATTTTCCCTTATAACCATGTTATAAGGGAAAATAATAATGATCGGGTCCCCATCCCGATCGTCTCCTAGCAACCGTGCATGAAAATCGCACCTCATCCGCACTTGCTTGCGGATGCTTGTGATTTTCACGCAACCGCATTCATTTCTATTTGGCCTGCGTTACGTGAAAAACGCATAAAGAGAAGCATGCTGCGATTTTCACACAACGCACAAGTGATGCGTGAAAATCACCGCTCATGTGCACAGCCCCATAGAAATGAATGGGTCCGGATTCAGTGCGGGTGCAAAGCGTTCACCTCACGCATTGCACCCGAGCGGAAATCTCGCCCGTGTGAAAGGGGCCTTAGCGGGGTTGTCTCCTCCTCTTCCACCGAAGTGGCGGTTACCCCTACTGCTAGCCCTTCGGTCTCAGGTTCCCAGGTTTCTGGTCTCCCCGGGCTACTGTGCTAGGGTTATCCCTGTCTCATGTGCATTGGTGACTCTAACCTCAGGCCACAGTGACGGGAAACCGGGGAAGTCTCTCCCAATTATTAGTTCATAATGTAACTTTGTGGAGACGACCACTTCATGAGTACACCTGCCAGCCACCGTTGATTGAGACACCAGGGTGGTGGAATAGTCCTTTAAGTCTCCATGGATGCACACAACGCCGACTTTTCGGCCAGTATACTCAGCGGGCTGCACCAGGGCAGCTCTTACCAGGGACACCAGGCTCCCTGAGTCCAGCAGTGCCACCGCCAGGGTATCTCCCACTTGTACCTGGCACAGGTGACTATTGTCTATTGTCTCGGGGGGTACCAGTTGCACACAGCCTCCTGGTATACATTGAGGGCCGGGAACCATAGTTAGTGTCCATGGGTTCCCTCCGATGGGGACAGTCAACCCTTATGTGACCAGGCTCTTGACACCTCCAACAGACCATCGGGGCTTGGTCTGCAGGGAGTACATACCAAGCGGGTTTTGCTGGCACTGACTGCCTGGTCGAGGTTTAACTGGCTCCCTCCCAACAGAACCCCACTGTAGATTTCTGGTGGACTCATAGCGCTCCACCTGGTCGACCATCTCTAGGGCATTACCAGGAGACACCTGGCCGATCCAGTGCTGGAGAGGATACGGCAAAGACAGACGGTCCAGCATAGCAGTGGGACTCAGTATGTCAGGCTGCAGCCATTTTTTGCAACCGGTGCAGCAGATCATAATACTGCGGTCTGGCGGGTTCAGCCGGGTTAAATTCCCACTGATGCATCCACTGGGCCCAGACCAACACATTCACCCCCACACAGTCTTGCCAGAATCTCACCTTTTACGGTCGGGTAGTCGGCCGCTTGCACATCTGGTAAGTCAAAAAACACCTGCTAGGGTCTGATGCCAGGAACGGAGCAAAGACCTCAGCCCATTGGTCTCAGGGTAGCTTCTTCCTCACAGCCACCTTTTCGAACACCGCCAGATAGGTCTTGACGTCGTTTGCAGGGGTCATCTTGGGGATCGCCGCACGGATAGCTTTCCGGGCATCGTGGACGATCTGAGATGCTCCTGTCACTTGTAACGCCATCACATGCTGTAATAGCAGCTGATTTGTTTCCTGCTGCTGCTTGTTAGCCTCCCGCTGCTGCAAGTTAGTTTCCAGGAGGGCTTTCATGACCGCCTCCATTTTGTCACGGGAACACGGGTCGTAACTTTGCCATCTTATTATAGGGCATACACCCGTAGCCGGGAAAAAACAAAAACTTTTCAGCCTTCGGGCCAGCCTCACTGCATTTGCCCACATCTGACACCATTTGTGGGGATTCGCTCTGGTAGGCAGGTTAGCGGACGCAGTATAGAGGCAATCACAAAGTTTTTAACTTAAACAGTTCAGTGTTTATTCACGCAGAAGGTAAAATAAAATGACAGTTCGCAGTCTTGGTGTTCGTTCACACCATGGAAAGTCCACAGAACAAAACATTCACCTTGTAAGCAGTTTTTCATCAGCGGTCCCCATCAGGCTTTAGGGGCCTGTTTTCCAGCATGCGGCTCTCAGCCCTTTAGCACGGCACACATCTTCAGATCCCAAAACACAGAGACCCCACAGCTTCACTGTGAGGTGGAGGATAATCCACAGCCACCCACCCAGCACTTTGGCTAATCCCAGTAAGAACCGTCCCAGATCAGCTTTACAGCCATACTAACCAGCTGAAATGTCAGACTGCAATAATGACATTTCAGGAAAAAAACTGCTCTTACCTCACCGAGGCCAGGAACCTCGGTGACACACACCGCCTATCAATGACGACCACTTGTTCCTTCCTACAGTGTGCATAAGCCCTTAGAGATGAGCAAATCAATTCTAAACTAATCCAGTTCATTATGGATTTACTAAAACATTATGATTATAGCTAATCTGAAACGTTTGTTTTGTACAAACAGAGCGATGGAGTTTACAATCCATGCGATTCAAACCAAAACATATTTCAAGAAATGTGATCACCTTTGCTCAAAATTACCCTAAAGAGCACGGTCTCAAGATTTGTTGAATAGAATTCCATGAAACTAATTAATAATCTTTACATATTCAGTCATTACAAAATAAATAATGACTTTGCCCCAAGTGCGAAATTTAAACTCTTTTTGTGAAATACAGTATTTAGAAACATAGAAACATAGAATGTGTCGGCAGATAAGAACCATTTGGCCCATCTAGTCTGCCCAATATACTGAATACTATGGATAGCCCCTGGCCCTATCTTATATGAAGGATGGCCTTATGCCTATCCCATGCATGCTTAAACTCCTCCACTGTATTTGCAGCTACCACTTCTGCAGGAAGGCTATTCCATGCATCCACTACTCTCTCAGTAAAGTAATACTTCCTGATATTACTTTTAAACCTTTGCCCCTCTAATTTAAAACGATGTCCTCTTGTAGCAGTTTTTCTTCTTTTAAATATTCTTTCCTCTTTTACCGAGTTGATTCCCTTTATGTATTTAAAAGTTTCTATCATATCCCCTCTGTCTCTTCTTTCTTCCAAGCTATACATGTTAGGGTCCTTTAATCTTTCCTGGTAAGTTTTATCCTGCAATCCATGTACCAGCTTAGTAGCTTAGTTTACATACAGATAAGGCTGCATTGACATTTATGTTAAGAGATCCTGTCAGTTTTTTTTTTCATTTTTTCCAGTATTTTTGGCAGCGCTATCTTCACAGTCAAAAAAAATACTGTGGGTTACCTATTGGGACTCGATTAACCGTTTGAAATTGTATTTGGCATAGTTATAATAAAAAGAAACACTCACATTAGTGTCAATATTTTATTCAAGTACAGTAGATTTCTGGAGAAGGGTTTTTGATTCAGATTGTTTTTCTGATTGGTGTCGGGAAGGATTTTTTTCCCCTAAAATGATGAACATTGGCTTCTACCTCATTTTTGGATCAACGTGCAAGATAACAGCCTTTTAACTGGATGGACGTATACCTTTTATATCTGTTTTTCAGCCTTATAAATTATGTTACTATTTTACTATGTAACCAAAAGCAGCATAATAAACATAAAACACATGGACAAACAACAGTATAAAACCAAGTTATTCCAAAACAGTCATTCACAAAGGGTTAATTGAAATACCAGAAACCTTTGACTTTCCACATAGTCTCTTGAAAATGTTATTAAAATGAACGTAAGTTAACCTCACTGCTAGCTCGGAGCAAGAAAGGGACATTCCTATCTAATTTAATAAATAAAAATGCTGAAAAATGCTTCATTGCACTGTGCCCTCTGGAGAACAAATTGGCAGAGATCAGTTCATTTTTCCAGTAATCTGAATAAAGATTCTATGAACAGAATGAATTGAGCAACCTATTTATTTAATACTGATGTCAGGTCATAGTGTTGTTTGACCGCGACATGGTTGCCGTGCAGACTGGTTGCCGGTGGTTTTCAGTTTTTGGGCAATTACCTTGGGTAGGGTATGAGTTCTTCGGGATGAGATGACGGTTTTATTGGCACTATTTTGGGGTGCGTGTGACTTTTTGATCGCTTGCTATTACACTTTTTGTGATGTAAGGTGACCAAAAATTTTTTTTTTACACCGTTTTTATTTTACGTTTTTTACGGTATTCATCTGAGGGGTTAGGTCATGTGATATTTTTATAGAGCAAGTTATTACGGACTCTGCGATACCTAATATGTATACTTTCTTTTTATTTACCGTATGAGTTTTACACAATGATTTCATTTTTGAAGCAAAAAAAATTATGTTTTAGTGTTTCCATAATCTGAGAGCCATCATTTTTTCAGTTTTTGGGCGATTACTTTGGGTAGGGTATGATTGTTGCGGGATGAGATGATGGTTTTATTGGCACTATTTTGGGGTGTGTGACTTTTTGATCGCTTGCTATTACACTTTTTGTGATGTAAGGTGACAAAAAAATGGTTTATTTAGCACAGTTTTTATTTTTTATTTTTTACGGTGTTCTTCTGAGGGGTTAGGTCATGTGATATGTTTATAGAGTCTTACTTGAAACTTTTAATTTTTTGGGGGGAAAACTTTATTTTTTTAACTTTTTTTTTCACTTTATTTTTTGTACCACTTTGGGACTTGAACTTTTGGGGGTCTAATCCCCTTTGCAATGCATTCCAATATTTCTGTATTGGAATGCATTGGCTGTATGAGTAATACAGTGAGTATTACTCAGGGGCGTAGCTAAAAGCTCATGGGCCCTGGTGCACGAGTTCAGCTTGGGCCCATGTCCCTCAGTGCTTGTTGGCAAGGGGCAGGGGAGCACATAGCCTTCCTGCTGCCTGAGGCAAACATTGAAAGGGCACCCCCTCATGCCAAATTCTTAACCTAACTCCTTCCCTCCAGCAAGAGGTGTAAATTGACCAGTATGCACTTTCTATAATGCCAGTGTCTTATGTGGCACAAGGGTCTTTGCAAACCTCAGGTAAAGCCGCAAACCGCAGGTCTGAATTGACCTGCGGTTCGCGGTGATCGCCCTTACGGGGGTCACATGACCCCCCCGCGACGTTGTGACAGGATGCTCGCTGAATGATTTCAGCGGACATCCTGTTCCAATTAACCCCCGCCGCGCTGCAATCTAGTTTTAAAGTTATGACTAGTGATGAGCGGCAGGTGCCATATTCGATTTCGACGAAATTCGCGAATATTCGATAGAATATTCGTTTCATATTCGTCGAAATCGAATATTCGTCATTATTCTATTCGTATTGTGATTTTAACTTAAGGCTACTTTCCTATTGGTTTGATATCTAGAATTAGCGAATATGACGAATGTATTCGTCATATTCCTCAAAACGAAGATAACGAAGTATTCTACATCTTCGTTTTAGCTACCTATTCGTCAACTTCGCTAATTCTAGCAATCAAAGAGGAAAGTTGACTATAGAGACAGCTAAGTTTAATTCGCTATGCGATTATATTACTTGATTATTATAATGATTCTATTTATAAAAAAAAGCAAAGTAATATAATCGCATAGCGAATTAAACACAGCTGTCTCTATAGTCAACTTTCCTATTTGATTGCTAGAATTAGCGAAGTTGACGAATATGGAGCTAAAACGAAAATGGAGAATACTTTGTTATCTTCGTTTTGAGGAATATGACGAATACATTCGTCATATTCGCTAATTCTACCAAGCCAACCATAGTAAACCAGGTCCAAGTTGAAATAGCAATTCTATTAATTCAAGTTATAATAATCGAATTGCGATTTCAACTTAGCACTGCTATATTCCATATTAGGCTAGAATTAACGAATATGGAATATAGCAGTGCTAAGTTGAAATCGAAATTCGATTATTATAACTTGAATTAATCGAATTACGATTTCAACGTAATTCTCAAATCCGACAGTACATTCTAGTATGGAGACGTTCCCATGGTGATGGGGACGCTCCATGAGCACGGAAGTCGTCAGAAGCGGCAACGGGCACTGCCTGGAGCAGCCAGGAATCCTAAGGACAGGTAAGAACTACTTTTGGGAAGTGGGAAAGAAAAAAATAACAAAAAAAAAATGAATATTCTAAATATCGAATTTATAGCACTATATTCGAAATATTCGCAAATTATCGAAGTGCCGATATTCGCCCAAAAAATTTGATATTCGAATATTTGCGCTCAACACTAGTTATGACGTACCGGTATGTCATGGGTCCTTAAGGACTCGGGAAACATGCCGTACCGGTACGTCATAAGTCCTTAAGGGGTTAAATTAAGTGACCATTAGAAACAATGTTGCTGATAAAATACAAAATGAAAATGTGACGTCTTGTGAAATAGGTGATGATGATGACATGCCTTTTCCGTTGCAGGATGTGGTCAGGGAAATAGCGGCCCCTGGAGGAAAATTTTTAAAAAAGGCAGAAGGGTTAATAAATATTGTGAGCACAGAGTGGAGCAATCCTACTCTGGTGAACATGCAAGAAAGGGCGACAGTCCTAGAGGGTGTACCACACATACCAGAGGTGAATATGCAGTCTCCACAGTGTTCTATGATCAGTAATAATAAGTAATGTCCCAGGTAGGGATTAACTTGTCAGTGCCCCTAGAGGTCAGCGTTAACACTGACACAAGCGGAATCGGAGAGGGAAGCTACCAGGTCGAAGTCTTGCGAAGTTGAGGTGGTCACTAGTAGCGACCAGGTGACAGTTGTATCTGACATGTCGAGAGTTAAGTGGTGAGACTTCAGTCTAATTTCTGAGACCCATACCCAGGCCGTGGTAAATGAACTGAGTCATGTCGGTACAGCTGCAAGCAGGAAGATGATTCCTTCCTCTCTATCCAGTCCCTAGATCTGATAAAGAAAAGACTAGCTGTCTTTACAGAGTTACCAAAAAAGGCTGCAGAGGGGTCAAGGGAGTAGACCCCGAAAGAAATGAGCGAGATGAAGGATCTACGGCCTGATATTCAGGTGAAGAGCAAAGGCGCCAAAGAATTACAGAAAACTGCGGTAGACACCAATAAAGTGCTAGAAGGAACTCTGGGTGGAACACCCACAGGGTTACTAAAAAGAATGGTGATACTCCCTATATAGTTCGGTCAAGAGTTGCAGCAGCCAAAGAAAGGACATGAGGAGCATGTGCAGGAGCCAGAAAATCTAAAAAGAGAGCCTGCCAGTCATATAAAAACATCTTCTGAGAGAAGAATGCCAAATGTGGAGAGGAACAGAAAAAAGAAAAGCGAGAGAAAGCGCATCATCCTTGCTCATGAAAGAGAGTACCAGCTCCTGAGATGGGCAAGACAATCCGGTGGGTCTTATCTGCTCCATTCACGAGCATCTGGATGTGATTCTAGTGTTCACCCCTACGGGCTTGAACAAAAGGGGGGGGGGGTATGTGAGGCAGTGACAGGCCTCATAGCTGCTAGGAGAGATTCATGGCAGGAGTTTCTGTATCTTCCCTGTCAGTCATCAGGTCTGAGGCAGCACCAGGTGCCACAATCAGTCTGGGATAACAGCCCAGCTCAGACTGTCAGGGTTGGGGTGGGGGGATAGGGATAAGGGTATAAAAAGAGGCTATCAAATATATGGAGTGTTTACTCAATTTCTTGTTCACTGTAATTTTTTTTTTTATATATACTACTAAAGAAACTAAATAAAAATAAAAAAAAACTATCTATCTAATGTACTGACACAGGAAAGCAGAGAGCACAGCAATAACACTGCTGTCTCTCTCAGATCTGCAATATACTGCATACAAGGACTGCTGGGGAGGTTCTTATATAGTAAGGGGTAAGCAACTTTCCTATTGGTTGCTAGGGATGTTGCTAAGCTCAGACAAAGACATTGCAGCCATCTCATTGGCCCACAAGCAAGAAGGGAGGTTACTAATGAAAAAAAAAAAGTATAATATTCGAAATTACGAATATATATCACTATATTCTAAATATTTGCAAATTCTCGAAGTGCTGATCAAGGGAAGGGAATAAGGATCATGGACAGTGATACGATTTAGCACCCGGAAGTCTAAACATGGTCTAAGGGTCCCATCTTTTTTTTAACAAAAAGAAGCCAGCAGCCACTGGTGACTTAGATGGTCTAATATGTCAGTTTGCCAAATTCTCCGTAATATACTCTTTCGGGTTGGGAAAGATTATACAACCGAGACTTTGGCAATTTAGCTCCGGGAATAAAGTTGACCGGACAATCATACACTCGGTGAGGGGTAACTCCTGATCTCCACCCTCAGAGAATACGTCAGAAAAATCTGAAAGAAACGGGGGTAACATCCTAGTGGATACCACAGAAAGTGATGCGCCGAGACAGTTGTCTATACAGAAATCACTCCAATTACTGATCTGTCTTGCTTGCCAATCTATGCTAGGATTATGTCTGGTCAACCATGGTAAACCTAGCACAAGAGGGTCAGGCAAATCCTTCAGTACGAAACAAGAAATGGACTCAACATGGGAACCACCCACCCTCAAATGAATATGATGCACCATATGAGTCAGACACTTTTGCGAGAGAGGGGAGGAAGCAATAGCAAAAACAGATATCCCCTTGTTTAATGCGCTTGTTTTAAAACCATGACTCTGAACAAACTGATAGTCCACAAGGTTAACGCCTGCCCCACTGTCAACCAATACTTCCAATTCAATATTTTCAGAGTCTAGCACCACCATGGCAGGAAGGAGAAATCGGATACTACTGGTAAAAGACAAAAATACCTTCTCTGACTCCCCACCCACACTGCAAAGAGTAAGAGAACTAGGCCCATTAGTTACAACTAGAGTTGAGCGAACCCGAACTGTAAAGTTCGGGTTCGTACCGAACTTTAGGTTTTTCAGCACCCGGACCCGAACAGTTACGTAAAAGTTTGGGTTTGGGTTCGGCGCTTTCTTGGCGCTTTTTGAAAGGCTGCACAGTAGCCAATCAACAAGCGTAATACTACTTGCCCCAAAAGGCCATCACGGCCATGCCTACTATTGGCATGGCTGTGATTGGCCAACTGCAGCATGTGACCCAGTCTCTATTTAAGCTGGAGTCACGTAGCGCCGCCCGTCACTCTGCTCGGATTAGTGTAGGGAGGGGCTACAGCTGCTGTGAGGGAGAGATCAGGGAGAAATCTTATCATCAAGATCTGTTTTTTTACTCAGCGATCTACAGCAAATGTGTTTTGTGGGTGCAGTGCACAATTTTTTTAAGCCTGCCCTGAGCCAACTACTGCTGAAATGAACTTTTTTTACTTCAGTTTGTCAATATCAATACATAATCGGCAGCCATTTTATGCAACGATAGTGCACCAGCACAGGCTATCTGCATGCATGCAAGTCCAGAAATACATCTTTTTGCTTACTGGGGTGAAAAAAACCTTTAATATACTGCAAAATCTGGGATAAGATGTGCATACGTGACTGTCACATTTAGGCCAGAAATACATCTTTTTGGTTACTGGGGTAAAAAAAACCTATAATATACTGCACATCTGGGATAAGACGTGCATAAGTGACTGTCACATTTAGGCCAGAAATATGGCTTTTTGGTTACTGGGGTAAAAAAACCCTATAATATACTGCACATCTGGGATAAGACGTGCATAAGTGACTGTCACATTTAGGCCAGAAATACATCTTTTTGGTTACTGGGGTGAAAAAACCCTCTAATATACTGCAAAATCTGGGATAAGACGTGCATAAGTGACTGTCTGTAACGGTCGCGTACACACGAACACACAGGGGGAAGGGAAGTGACCACTGCGCTCCACCCTTACGCCTGGCCCTGCCTACTTGCCTTGCGAGTCCTAATGACAGGGGACAACTGGACGACAATCCCTAACTTGGAATAAGTGCAGGGATGACAGACAGACAAACAACAGGACGTGAACGGACAGAGTCAATACCAGGAAAGCTGCAAAGTACAAAGGGAGCAAGCAGAGAATTGTCAGGAGAAGCCGGGGTCATAAATACCAGGAGAGCAGCAAAGTACACAAGGAGCAGGCAGAGGATCGTCAGGAATTCAGCAGGAGGTAAGTACGCCAGGAAAGACCAAATCACAGGTGGAACCTAAATTAACAGGCAACCTGTGGCCAGCAGGCTGCCTGTATTTATAGTGGGGAGTGAGGGTCATGTGACGTGGCCAGCGTCACATGACCGACAGACCAACCAGTCGAGCACCGAGTGATCAGCTCGGCGCTCAAGGCAGACTTAGGAGCAGGGAGCCACCCAGCTAGTAACGCCGCCCTGGCAATGAGGTCAAACACAGATCCTCATTCCCAAAGCTAAGCAACAGGTCTGGGGGTAATGGGGGACCGAGTGCACCTTCGGAACCCCGTTGTCACGACTGTATGTGGGCAACAATAGTAATACACAGTACAGAGCTACTGACTGGACCCAGAACTAGGGAGGATAACGGGTGATCCCTGTCCGACCCTCAACGCTCTCCCTATTCTGCTAAAGCACATGCCCAGATCCAAATGGCGGAAAGAGGCATGCCCACGTGCCTAAGACTAATGACCACTGTAACCCCTACAATAGTGGAAGGGGCACGGCCACCAGTGCCCTACTCAGTATATGGAGGGAACCGTGGCCACCTCAGATCCAGTCAGAAAATAAACAGGAACACAACAATGTCTGCACACTTAGCTGACGGTGTTGCAGCCGCAGAGAAGACGGATCCAAGGACAGGCTGGAAATATCCGGAGTGCTAGCTGCAGCAGAACACAGGTCCAGTGAACTGATAGCTACAAGTGAAGAAACTAAAGCCAGAGCTACAACTGAAGTGAGAACTATAATCCACATCCTATCATAGGAGGAGGGGTGATATAAAGAGAGGAAAATCAAACACATGAAGGACAGCTGTGGTGAAAGAAACCAAAAGTAAACAGAGTAGTGAGAACTCCTCCCAGCTCTAGTAGTGACATCATCACAGGGGTGGAGAAACAGAGCTGTGAGAACGTCCCAAAGCTCTGGTAGTGACAGTACCCCCCCCCTCTACGGGTGGACTCCGGACACCCAGGACCCACCTTCTCAGGATGAGCCCTATGAAATGCCCTGATGAGGCGAGTGGCTTTAATGTCCGACACCGGAACCCACATCCTCTCCTCAGGACCATAATCCTTCCAATGAACGAGGTACTGAAGAGAACCGCGGACCATGCGAGAGTCCACAATTCTGGAAACCTCAAACTCCAGATTGCCATCAACCAAAATCGGAGGAGGAGGCAAAGAGGAGGGTACCGTGGGCTGGACATATGGTTTTAAGAGAGATCTGTGAAATACATTATGTATCTTCCAAACCCGTGGAAGATCAAGACGGAAGGCAACAGGATTGATGACTGACAAGATTTTATAAGGCCCAATAAACTTGGGACCCAATTTCCAGGAGGGAACCTTCAACTTAATGTTTCTAGTAGACAACCACACCAGATCACCCACATTCAGGTCCGGACCAGGCACACGTCTCTTATCTGCCACACGCTTATACCTCTCACTCATCTTTTTAAGATTACCCTGAATCTTTTGCCAAATGGTAGACAAAGACGAGGAAAATCTCTCCTCCTCAGGTAAACCAGAAAGAGCCCCTCCCGAGAATGTCCCAAACTGTGGATGGAACCCATATGCACCAAAGAATGGTGACTTATCAGAAGATTCCTGACGACGGTTGTTCAGAGCAAACTCAGCAAGAGGGAGAAATGAACACCAATCCTCCTGGTTCTCTGAAACAAAACAGCGCAAATATGTCTCCAGATTCTGATTGAGGCGCTCAGTCTGACCATTCGACTGCGGATGAAAAGCAGAAGAGAAGGACAGCCGAACCCCCAGGCGAGAACAGAAAGCCTTCCAGAACCTGGACACAAACTGCGTGCCTCTATCGGAAACAATATCAGAGGGGATGCCGTGCAATTTAACAATATGGTCGACAAAAGCTTGCGCCAACGTTTTAGCATTAGGTAAACCAGGGAAAGGTACGAAATGAGCCATCTTGCTAAAACGGTCCACCACCACCAGGATCACCGACTTCCCCGAGGAACGAGGAAGATCCGTGATAAAGTCCATGGACAGGTGTGTCCAAGGACGGGAAGGAATGGGTAACGGGAGAAGGGAACCTGAAGGCCGTGAACGAGGGACCTTAGCGCGAGCGCACGTCTCACAAGCAGCCACAAAACCCTCCACCGACTTACGAAGAGCCGGCCACCAAAATCTCAGAGCAATGAGATCCACCGTGGCTCTACTCCCGGGGTGACCAGCAAGAACCGTATCATGATGCTCCTTAAAGAGTTTGTGACGTAGCTCAGGAGGCACGAACAACTTCCCAGAAGGACAACGGGCAGGTGTCTCAGTCTGGGCAGCCTGGACCTCGGCCTCCAAATCGGAATATAGAGCAGAAACAACTACCCCCTCCGCCAAAATGGGACCCGGGTCCTCGGAGTTTCCTCCTCCCGGAAAACAGCGAGAGAGAGCATCAGCCTTCACATTTTTTATCCCAGGTCGGAATGTAACAACAAAATTGAATCTGGAGAAGAACAGAGACCATCTGGCCTGTCTCGGATTCATACGCCTGGCCGACTCCAAGTATGCCAGATTCTTATGGTCGGTAAAAACGGTGATAGGGTGCCTGGCCCCCTCCAACCAATGGCGCCATTCCTCGAAAGCCAACTTGATGGCCAACAACTCCCTATCGCCCACATCATAGTTTCTCTCTGCCGGGGAGAGTTTTTTAGAGAAAAAGGCACAGGGTCGCCACTTGGCAGGGGAAGGGCCCTGGGACAAAACCGCACCCACACCCACCTCAGAAGCATCCACCTCAACAATAAAAGGTAAGGAAACATCGGGATGCACCAAGACGGGAGCAGACGCAAAATTCTCTTTAATCTTAGAAAAGGCTGCAAGCGCCTCCTCCGACCAAGAGGAAAAATCCGCCCCCTTTTTTGTCATGTCAGTGAGGGGTTTGACAACAGAGGAATAATTCAAAATGAACTTTCTGTAATAGTTCGCAAAACCCAGAAAGCGCATCAATGCCTTCTGATTCTCAGGAAGCTCCCACTCAAGTACAGCACGGACCTTCTCGGGATCCATGCGAAAACCAGAAGCAGAGAGGAGAAAACCCAGAAATTGAATCTCCGATACCATAAAAAGACATTTCTCCAGCTTGGCGTACAATTTATTTTCCCGCAGAATCTGCAGAACCTGAAAAAGATGATCCTGATGGGTCTGAACATCAGGGGAAAAAATCAAAATATCATCAAGATACACCAATACAAATTTCCCCATTAAATGATAGAAAATACTATTAACAAAATGCTGAAAGACGGCCGGAGCATTCATCAGGCCGAAAGGCATAACGAGATTCTCGAAATGCCCGTCAGGGGTATTAAAGGCCGTTTTCCATTCATCCCCCTCTCTGACCCTGACCAGGTTGTACGCGCCTCTCAAATCCAATTTGGAAAACACCTTGGCCCCAACAATTTGATTGAAGAGGTCCGGGATCAGAGGAAGGGGATAGGGATCGCGAATCGTGATACGGTTCAGCTCCCTAAAATCTAGGCAAGGTCTCAGAGAGCCATCTTTCTTTTTAACAAAAAAAAAACCCGCGGCCACAGGTGACTTTGAGGGACGAATATGCCCCTTTTCGAGACTCTCGGAGATGTAAGTTCGCATAGCGATTCTTTCCGGTTGTGAGAGATTGTAGAGGCGTGCTTTTGGCAGCTTGGCGCCGGGAATGAGGTTAATGGGACAGTCAAACTCCCGGTGAGGAGGTAGCTCCTGAACACCGCTCTCGGAAAACACGTCCGAGAAATCAGAGAGAAATGATGGCACCGTTTTAGTAGACACCTCTGCAAAAGTCGCTGTGAGACAATTCTCTCTACAAAAGTCACTCCACTCATTTATTTGCCTTCCTTGCCAATCAATAGTGGGGTTATGTCTAGTGAGCCAGGGTAACCCCAAAACTAGAGGAGACGGCAATCCGTTAAGGACAAAACAAGATATATCCTCCACATGAGTGTCACCTACAGCTAGCCGGATATTGTGAACAATGCCTTTCAGAGATCTCTGTGAGAGTGGAGCAGAGTCAATAGCAAAAACAGGTATATCTTTATCTAATGTGCAAACCTGAAAACCATGCATGGCTACAAATTGAGTGTCAATAAGATTGACGGCCGCTCCACTATCGACAAAAATCTCACAAGAAATGACTTTGCTCTCTAGCGCCACCCTGGCAGACAGGAGAAAACGGGAACTGCAGGTCAGAGGAAAAGCATCAAATCCTACATCAACTTTGCCCAAAGTAGCAGATGAAGCAGAACTTGATGATTTACCTTTTGAGATTTTTCTCCTATTATCGCTCTTAGTACGGTTCAAGAATCTCCTAGATGGACAAACATTTGCCAAATGACCTATGCCCCCACAACAAAAACAGACCATACTCTGAGGACTAAATCCTCTTTTATCAGGGGCAAGTCGAGCTAGCTGCATGGGCTCCTCCTCAGAGGGGAGCGAGACAGGATGAGGCCCCTGCACACTGAATGAGTCCGCACCACTTCCCCTAGACTGACAATGGCTGGACAGAGAGGTCTCGTTTCTTTCTCTTAGACGCCTGTCAAGGCGTACCGCCAATGACATGGCAGACTCTAAGGACGTTGGTCTCTCATGGAAAGCAAACGCATCTTTTAATCTCTCCGAGAGACCATGACAGAACTGACTCCGGAGTGCAGCATCATTCCAACCCGAATCAGCTGCCCATCTCCGAAATTCAGAACAATAAAGCTCCGCAGACCGTTTGTTCTGGCATAAAACACGTAGGTTAGATTCGGCCAGAGCAACACGATCCGGGTCATCATAAATCTGCCCCAGGGCCACAAAAAATCCCTCCACGGATCGAAGGGAGGGATCCCCTGATGGCAGCGAAAAAGCCCAAGTCTGAGCATTACCCCTGAGCAGGGAGATGACAATCCTCACCCTCTGCTCTTGATTACCAGAAGAGTGAGGACACAAGCAAAAATGGAGTTTGCATGCCTCTCTGAAACGAACAAAATTCTCACTGCCCCCGGAGAACGTCTCCGGAAGTGAGACCTTTGGCTCGCAACAGACTCCATGAGCCGGAGCAGGGCCCAATGCTTGAAGCTGAGTCATAGATTGACGGAGATCCGCTACTTCCAAAGAAAGACCCTGCATGCGGTCAACCAGGCCAGAAAGCGGATCCATGTCAAAAAAGGACGGTTTTGGTGGATTATAATGTCACGACTGTATGTGGGCAACAATAGTAATACACAGTACAGAGCTACTGACTGGACCCAGAACTAGGGAGGATAACGGGTGACCCCTGTCCGACCCTCAACGCTCTCCCTATTCTGCTAAAGCACATGCCCGGATCCAAATGGCGGAAAGAGGCATGCCCACGTGCCTAAGACTAATGACCACTGTAACCCCTACAATAGTGGAAGGGGCACGGCCACCAGTGCCCTACTCAGTATATGGAGGGAACCGTGGCCACCTCAGATCCAGTCAGAAAATAAACAGGAACACAACAATGTCTGCACACTTAGCTGACGGTGTTGCAGCCGCAGAGAAGACGGATCCAAGGACAGGCTGGAAATATCCGGAGTGCTAGCTGCAGCAGAACACAGGTCCAGTGAACTGATAGCTACAAGTGAAGAAACTAAAGCCAGAGCTACAACTGAAGTGAGAACTATAATCCACATCCTATCATAGGAGGAGGGGTGATATAAAGAGAGGAAAATCAAACACATGAAGGACAGCTGTGGTGAAAGAAACCAAAAGTAAACAGAGTAGTGAGAACTCCTCCCAGCTCTAGTAGTGACATCATCACAGGGGTGGAGAAACAGAGCTGTGAGAACGTCCCAAAGCTCTGGTAGTGACACCCGTTACACTGTCACATTTAGGCCAGAAATACGGCTTTTTGGTTACTGGGGTGAAAAAACCCTCAAATATACTGCACATCTGGGATTAGACATGCATAAGTGACTGTCACATTTAGGCCACAAATACGGCTTTTTGGTTACTGGGGTGAAAAAGACCCTCTAATATAGTGCACATTTGGGATTAGACGTGCATAAGTGACGGTCACATTTAGGCCAAAAATACATCTTTTTGGTTACTGGGGTGAAAAAAAACCTCTAATATACTGCAAAATATGGGATAAGACATGTATAAGTGACTGTCACATTTAGGCCAGAAATACATCTTTTTGCTCACTGGGGTGAAAAAACCCTCTTATATATACTGCACATCTGGGATTTGACGTGCATAAGTGACTGTAAAAGAATGACCTGCACTCGCTCTTGATTTTCAATTGCAGAAATTTATTTTCAGTCACTTCTTATTTCATTAGTTAGTGATGCGTTTTAGCACATGTCCGTGCTTTCATCAGACTATATTTACATAACCTCAAACACATCTTAAATAACAAAGAAAATACAAAGGAACTGACCTCATACCACTGACTCCTCCCCCTGATCAGATATACTCAGGCAGGATAGCTTTCACTTGTTTCCAATTATTTCAAATGAAAAAAAGTCCCATAATTAATTCCACTGCAAGAAAAACAACATAATTTTATATTTTAAACATCACATCAGACTACTGATATTGTACTCGCGGTTTAGGCCTCTTGCATCTATCGTCTGTAACTGATGGATCCAATATGCCTCTTTTTGCAAAAGTAATTTATTGCGATCTCCACCACGGCGAGGCAGTGGAACACCTTCAATCACCTGGTAACGCAATTGCGCTATAGTATGCTTTTTTTCATGAAAATGATACGGTATAGGAAGCAGTAGATTACCTTTCCGTATCCCATTGGTGGTGAAATACCACCCATTGACGGAACAACTAAGGGGCATTGTCAACAAACATTGGCATACGGTATCCAAATCATATCCTTAGATTAAGGAGTTTCAGACACCCCCTATGTTATGCTTTAAAAGGGCGGATAATATTAAGGATAAAATAGTTAGTGCCGACATTGGCAGTAATAAACGCGATCTTAAACAGAGTGTATTATCTTCTCCTAGACAGGGCACATTCCCCTGCCTCAATTGCATAAATTGCTCAAGTGTGATTAGGGGGACCCACTTTTCACACCCACATTCCGGAGAGAGAATCCCCATAAGAGGCGTATTTACGTGTGACAGTAGGTTTGTCGTATATACACTGCTCAAAAAAATAAAGGGAACACAAAAATAACACATCCTAGATCTGAGTTAATTAAATATTCTTCGGAAATCCTTTGTTCTTTACATAGTTGAATGTGCTGACAACAAAATCACACAAAAATAAAAAAATGGAAATCTAATTTTTCAACCCATGGAGGTCTGGATTTGGAGTCACACTCAAAATTAAAGTGGAAAAACACACTACAGGCTGATCCAACTTTGATGTAATGTCCTTAAAACAAGTCAAAATGAGGCTCAGTAGTGTGTGTGGCCTCCACGTGCCTGTATGACCTCCCTACAACGCCTGTGCATGCTCCTGATGAGATGGCGGATGGTCTCCTGAGGGATCTCCTCCCAGACCAGGACTAAAGCATCTGCCAACTCCTGAACAGTCTGTGGTGCAACGTGACGTTGGTGGATAGTGCGAGACATGATGTCCCAGATGTGCTCAATTGGATTCAGGTCTGGATAATGGGCGGGCCAGTCCATAGCATCAATGCCTTCATCTTGCAGGAACTGCTGACACACTCCAGCCACATGAGGTCTAGCATTGTCTTGCATTAGGAGGAACCCAGGGCCAACCGCACCAGCATATGGTCTCACAAGGGGTCTGAGAATCTCATCTTGGTACCCAATGGCAGTCAGGCTAACTCTGGCGAGCACATGGAGGGCTGTGCGGCCCTCCAAAGAAATGCCACCCCACACCATTACTGACCCAATGCCAAACCGGTCATGCTGGAGGATGTTGCAGGCAGCAGAACTTTCTCCGTGGCGTCTCCAGACTGTCACGTCTGTCACATGTTCTCAGTGTGAACCTGCTTTCATCTGTGAAGAGCACAGGGCGCCAGTGGCGAATTTGCCAATCTTGGTGTTCTCTGGGAAATGCCAAACGTCCTGCACGGTGTTGGGCTGTAAGCACAACCCCCACCTGTGGACGTCGGACCCTCATATCACCCTCATGGAGTCTGTTTCTGACCGTTTGAGCAGACACATGCACATTTGTGGCCTGCTGGAGGTCATTTTGCAGGGCTCTGGCAGTGCTCCTTCTGTTCCTCCTTGCACAAAGGCGGAGGTAGCGGTCCTGCTGCTGGGTTGTTGCCCTCCTACGGCCTCCTCATGTACTGGCCTGTCTCCTGGTAGCGCCTCCATGCTCTGGACGCTGACAGACACAGCAAACCTTCTTGCCACAGCTCGCATTAATGTGCCATCCTGGATAAGCTGCACTACCTGAGCCACTTGTGTGGGTTGTAGACTCCGTCTCATGCTACCACTAGAGTGAAAGCACCGCCAGCATTCAAACGTGAGCCAGGAAGCATAGGAACTGAGAAGAGGGCTGTGGTCCCCACCTGCAGAACCAGTCCTTTATTGGGGGTGTCTTGCTAATTGCCTATAATTTCCACCTGTTGTCTATCGCATTTGCACAACAGCATGTGAAATTGATTGTCACTCAGTGTTGCTTCCTAAGTGGACAGTTTGATTTCACAGAAGTGTGATTGACTTGGAGTTACATTGTGTTGTTTAAGTGTTCCCTTTATTTTTTTGAGCAGTGTATTTTGAAATGTCCGTGCGGACTATTATACGTGGGGGAAACCTCTATGAGAATGAAGGATAGGTTGAGCAAACACAAATCCACTATTAGGAAAGGTAATCTACTGCTCCCTATATCATATAATTTTCATGAAAATAAGCATACTATAGCGCAATCCAAGAGGCCTAAACCGCGAGTACAATATCAGTAGTCTGATGTGATGTTTAAAATATAAAATTATGTTGTTTTTCTTGCAGCTAAATTAATTATGGGACTTTTTTTTATTTGAAATAATTGGAAACAAGTGAAAGCTATCCTGCCTGAGTATATCTGATCAGGGGGAGGAGTCAGTGGTATGAGGTCAGTTCCTTTGTATTTTCTTTGTTATTTAAGATGTGTTTGAGGTTATGTGAATATAGTCTGATGAAAGCACGGACATGTTCTGAAACGCATCACTAACTAATGAAATAAGTGACTGAAAATTAATTTCTGCAATTGAAAATCAAGAGCGAGTGCTGGTCATTCTTTTACAGCATTACTTTGGGATGCCTTCCCTTTGACACGTGCACCGCTGAACAAACAAGGTGAGCAGTGCCGGCCATTTCACTTTAAACAGTGCATAAGTGACTGTCATATTTAGGCCAGAAATACGGCTTTTTGGTTACTGGGGTGAAAGAACCCTCTAATATACTGCACATCTGGGATTAGACGTGCATAAGTGACTGTCACATTTAGGCCAGAAATACATCTTTTTGGTTACTGGGGTGAAAATACCCTCTAATATACTGCACATCTGGGATTAGACGTGCCGGCCATTTCACTTTAAACAGTGCATAAGTGACTGTCATATTTAGGCCAGAAATACGGCTTTTTGGTTACTGGGGTGAAAAAACCCTCTAATATACTGCAAAATCTGGGATAAGACGTGCAGAAGTGACTGTCACATTTAGGCCAGAAATACATCTTTTTGGTTACTGGGGTGAAAATACCCTCTAATATACTGCACATCTGGGATTAGACGTGCATAACTTACTGTGAAATTTAGGCCACAAATACCACTGTCATATAGTGTTAAAAAAAAAATTGGAGTGCAATTGGCAGTTAATTATTTTTAACATACTTAACCACTTTTTACTTTGCTATGTGAACGCTAACTATGAGGCAAACATCTAATAAGGGACGCGGTCATGGTCGTGGTGGTGGTTTTGGTGGAGCCTCTGGTGCAGGGAGAGGACGTGGCCGTTCTGCCACAGCTACACTTCCTACTGGACCTACTCCCTCAGGTCCCAGTAGCCGCCAGAATCTACAGCGATATTTGGTCGGGCCTAATGCCGTTCTAAGGATGGTAAGGTCTGAGCAAGTACAGGCGCTAGTCAATTGGGTGGCCGACAGTGGATCCAGCACGTTCACATTATCTCCCACCCAGTCTTCTGTAGAAAGCGCAGAGGTGGCGCCTGAAACCCATACCCATCAGTCTGTCACATCACCCCCATGCATATCGGAGAACCTGTCTGAGCCTCAAGTCATGCAGCAGTCTCTTATGCTGTTTGAAGACTCTGTTTGAAGACAACCACTTAGGTTTCCTGATGAGGACATGGAAATACCACCTCAGCACGTCTCTGATGATGACGAAACACAGGTGCTAACTGCTGCATCTTTCTGCAGTGTGCAGACCGAAAAGGAAGTCAGGGAGAAAGACTGGGTGGAAGATGATGCAGGGGGCGATGAGGTCCTAGACCCCACATGGAATGAAGGTCGTGCCACTGACTTTCAGAGTTCGGAGGAAGAGGCAGTGGTGAGACCGAGCCAACAGCGTAGCAAAAGCGGGATCAGGGTGCAAAAGCAGAGCAGCCGTCGCCAAAACAGTTCGCCTGCTACTGGCCACCGTCACCAGGCACCGTGCACACCAAAGGCAGCTTCAAGGAGTTCCCTGGCATGGCACTTCTTTGCACAATGTGCTGACGACAAGACCCGAGTGGTTTGCACGCTGTGCCATTAGAGCCTGAAGCGAGGCATTAACGTTCTGAACCTTAGCACAACCTGCATGACCAGGCATCTACATGCGAGACACGGGCTGCAGTGGAGTAAGCACCTTTAGCCCCTTAGGGACGTATGACGCACCGGTACGGCATGTTTCCCGAGTCCTTAAGGACCCATGACGTACTGGTACGTCATGAGTTTAAAATAAGATTCATTCAGCCGGCATCCTGTCACAACGCCGACCCACCCCGTATTGGCGATCGCAGCAAAGCGCAGGTCAATTCAGACCTGTGGTTTGCTGCGCTCTTAGCCAATTCTGATCCCTGCGGTCTCTGACCGCGGGGATCAAACTTTAAAATGCCCGAAATAAAGTTTTATTAACCCTCCTGCACCCCTGAATGATATTATGTGGGCGGGTGGTGCAGGGGGGGTGTCGCAGGCGGTGCGGGATCGCGATCCCCCGCCCGCCTCCCCTTGAATAATCGTTGGTGGACAGTGGTTATACCAGGGTGTCAGCACATTGCTGACACTCTGGTATAAACGGCTGACATCAGTGATGCGATGTCAGCCGTTTAACCCTTTCCATACAGCGGTCCTTACGGACCGCTGTATGGAAAAGGTTAACAGCTCAGGGAGCACCCTCGCTCTCCCATCAGGGGGCTGCTGTGCCTTTGCAGCCCCCCGATGGAAGAGGGAGTGAGCCCCCCCGACAGCCCCGTCCTTACTCTTCCCCGTCTGCGCAGTTGTGGCTACAACTGAGCAGACGGGGAAGGTTCCCATGGCAACAGGACACCTTCTCAGGCATCCTGCTGTCCATGGTGCTGAACAGATCTATGCTAAAGGCATAGATCTGTTCAGACAAAGTGTAAGTAAAATACAGTACAGTACCCTACATAGGGTACTGTACTGTATTATACAGACATCAGACCATCTGGATCTTCAAGAACCAAGTGGGTCTGTGTCAAAAAAATGAAAAAAAAAGTGAAAAAAGTTAAGATAAAAAAAAAAACACATATCACTGAATAAAAAAATAAAATACACTACACATATTAGGTATCGCCGCGTCCGTAACGACCTGATCTATAAAACGGTCATGTTACTTTCCTCGCACGGTGAACGCCATAAAAATAAAAAAATAAAAACTATGAGGAAAATTGAAATTTTGCCCACCTTATTTCCCAAAAAAGGTATTAAAAGTGATAAAAAAAAGTCGCCCAAAAACTGAAAAAACTATGACTCTTAGACTATGGAAACACTAAAACATGATTTTTTTTGTTTCAAAAAAGAAATCATTGTGTAAAACTTAAATAAATAAAAAAAAGTATACATATTAGGTATAGACACGTCCGTATAAAAATATCACAAGACCTAACCCCTCAGGTGACCACCGTAAAAAAATAAAAATAAAAACGGTGTAAAAAAAGCAATTTTTTGTCATCTTACGTCACAAAAAGTGTAATAGCAAGCGATCAAAATGTCATATGCACCCCAAAATAGTGCCAATCAAACCGTTATCTCATCCCGCAAAAAATGAGACCCTACTTAAGATAATCGCCCAAAAACTGAAAAAACTATGGCTCTTAGACTATGGAGACACTAAAACATTTTTTTGTTTTAAAAATTAAATCATTGTGTAAAACTTACATAAATAAAAAAAAGAATTGTATACATATTAGGTATCGCCACGTCCGTGACAACCTGCTCTATAAAATTACCACATGATCTAACCTGTCAGATGAATGTTGTAAATAACAAAAAAAAAAGTGCCAAAAAATCTATTTCTTGTTACCTTGCCGCACAAAAAAGTGTAATATAGAGCAACCAAAAATCATATGTACCCTAAACTAGTACCAACAAAACTGCCACCCAATCCCGTAGTTTCTTAAATGGGGTCACGTTTTTGGAGTTTCTACTCTAGGGGTGCATCAGGGGGGCTTCAAATGGGACATGGTGTCAAAAAAAACAGTCCAGCAAAATCTGCCTGAAAAAATGGGTTAAAAACGAAAATTAGGCAAAAAAATGAAATTCTCAAATTCATCCCCATTTGCCAATAACTCTTGTGCAACACCTAAAGGGTTAACGAAGTTTGTAAAATCAGATTTGAATACCTTGAGGGGTGTAGTTTATAGAATGGGGTCATTTTTGGGCGGTTTCAATTATGTAAGCCTCGCAAAGAGATTTGCTTCTAAACTTCTAAGCCTTGTACCATCCCCAAAAAATAAAATATCATTCCCAAAATGCTACAAACATGAAGTAGACATATGAGGAATGTAAAGTCATCACAATTTTTGGGGGTATTACTATGTATTACAGAAGTAGAGAAACTGAAACTTTGAAATTTGCTAATTTTTCAAAATTTTGGGTAAATATGGTATTTTTTTATGTAAAAAAATTTACTTTTTTAACCCAATTTTAGCAGTGTCATGAAGTACAATATGTGATGAAAAAACAATCTCAGAACGGCCTGGATAAGTTAAAGCGTTTTAAAGTTATCAGCACTTAAAGTGACACTGGTCAGATTTGCAAAAAATGGCCAAGTCCTTAAGGTGAAATGGGGATGAGTCCTTAAGGGGTTAAAAGCAAGAAAGGGCTCAGGCCCCTCCTGGCCCCTCCTGCTCCTTCTTCTGCTGCTGCTTCAGCCTCTTCCTCCACCTCTGGAGGAACGTTGGCACCTGCCGCCCAGCAAACAGAAGATGTGCCACCAACAACACGACCTCCGTCACCAAGCATCTCCACCATGTCACACGGAAGCGTTCAGCTCTCCATCTCACAAACCTTTGAGAGAAAGCGTAAATTACCACCTAGCCATCCTCGATCCCTGGCCCTGAATGGCAGCATTTCTAAATTACTGGCCTTTGAAATGCTGTCATTCAGGCTGGTGGAGACAAACAGCTTCAAACAGCTCATGTCGTTTGCTGTCCCACAGTACGTCATTCCCAGCCGCCACTACTTCTCCAGGAGAGCCGTGCCTTCCCTGCACAACCAAGTATCGAAAAAAATCAAGTGTGCACTGCGCAATGCCATCTGTGGCAAGGTCCACCTAACCACAGATATGCGGACCAGTAAGCACGGCCAGGGACGCTATATCTCCCTAACTGCACACTGGGTAAATGTAGTGGCGGCTGGGCTCCAGGCGGAGAGCTGTTTGGCGCACGTCCTTCTGCCACCAAAGATCGCAGGGCATCATTCTTTGCCTCCTGTTGCCTCCTCGGCTTCCTCCTCCTCTTCTACCACCTCCTCATACGGTCAGCGACAGACCTTCACCACCAACTTCAGCACAGCCAGGGGTAAACGTCAGCAGGCCGTCCTGAAACTGATGTGTTTGGGTGACGGGCCCCACACCGCGCAGGAGTTGTGTCGGGGTACAGAACAACAGACGACTGGTTGCTGCCAGTGAGGCTCAAGCCTAATCGGTGTGCGATAATGGGCGAAATCTCGTTGCAGCTCTGGGACTAGCCGGTTTGACGCACATCCCTTGCCTGGCGCATGTGCTGAATTTGGTGGGGCAGAAATTCATTCACAACTACCCCGACATGTCAGAGCTGCTGCGTAAAGTGCGGGCCGTCTGTTCGCGCTTCCGGCGTTCTCATCCTGCTGCTGCTCGCCTGGCTGCTCTACAGCGTAACTTCGGCCTTCCCGCTCACCGCCTCATATGCGACGTGCCCACCAGGTGGAACTCCACCTTGCACATGCTGGAGAGACTGTGCGGGCAGCAGCAGGCCATAGTGGAGTTTCAGCTGCAGCACGCACGGGTCAGTCGCACTGTGGATCAGACCCACTTCACCACCAATGACTGGGCCTCCATGCGAGACCTGTGTGCTCTGTTGCGCTGTTTCGAGTACTCCACCAACATGGCCAGTGGCGATGACGCAGTTATCAGCGTTACAATACCACTTCTATGTCTCCTTGAGAAAACACTTAGGGCGATGATGGAAGAGGATGTGGCCCAGGACGAGGAGGAGGAAGAGGGGTCATCTCTAACACTTTCAGGCCTGTCTTTTAGAAGTGGCTCAGAAAGAGGATTTTTGCAACAGCAGAGGCCAGGTACAAATTTGGCCAGCCAGGGCCCATAACTGGAGGACGATGAGGAGGAGGATGGGGATGAAGCATGTTCACAGCGGGGTGGCATCCAACGCAGCTCGGGCCCATCACTGGTGCGTGGCTGGGGGGATACGGAGGTCGCAGACGATACGCCTCCCACAGAGGACAGCTTGTCCTGACCTCTGGGCAGCCTGGCACACATGAGCGACTACATGCTGCAGTGCCTGCCCAACGACAGCAGATTTGCAAACATTTTAACTTATGCTGACTACTGGGTGGCCAACCTGCTGGATCCCTGTTACAAAGACAATGTGCCATCCTTAATTCCCTCACTGGAGCGTGATCGGAAGATGCACTACTACAGGCGCACGCTGGTAGACGCGCTCCTGAGAGCATTCCCGACTGACGCCGGGGGACAAGTGGAAGCACAAGGCGAAAGCAGGGGAGGAGGAAGAGGTCGCCAACGCAGCTGTGTCAGCGCCAGCACCTCAGAAGGCAGGGTTAGCATGGCCGACATGTGGAAAAGCTTTGTCACCTCGCCGCAACAACCGGCCCCAACTGCTGATATGGAGCGTGTTAGCAGGAGGCAGCATTTGAACAACATTGTGGAACAGTACCTGTGCACACGCCTACACGTACTGACTGATGGTTCTGCCCCATTCAACTTTTGGGTCTCCAAATTGTCCACATGGCCAGAGCTTGCCATGTATGCCTTGGAGGTGCTGGCCTGCCCTGCAGCCAGTGTACTCTCTGAACGTGTATTTAGCACGGCAGGAGGCGTCATTACAGACAGACGCAGCCGCCTGTCCACAGCCAACGTGGACAAGCTCACGTTCATTAAAATGAACCAGGCTTGGATCCCACAAGACTTGTCTGTACCTTGTGCAGAATAGACATTTATACCACCATCAAACATACATTCTTGTACTCAAGTCAAGTACAATGATTCTTTGTTTTATTTATTTTTTATTTGTCCCAATATTTTGGGGGCTACCTACCCAAATAAAAATAAAAATAGAAAACATTGCTGGCTACCTCCTCCTCCTTTATTGCTGCCTCCACCTACAACACCACATTCACCGCCTCCTCAACCTCCGACTCCATATCCACCTCCTTCTCTGAGTTGCAGGTTAATAATTTGTAATTTTTAGTTATTTTATTTCATTTTAAATTATTTCCCTATCCACATTTGTTTGCAGAGCAGTTGCCATGTTCTTAAGCACATTTTACTACCTTTTACATCCCTCTAGCCTTTTCAAGGACTATTGTAGAGCCATTTTAATGCAAAAAAAAAAGCCAATTTTAGTGCCCTAAATTGAAAAAAAATCTTATTTTCAATTGTCGGGTGACATTTTACCATTTTTGGCGTATACAAACCTCTGCTGTGCCTGGGTGACATGGGCCTAAATCTCTCAAAATCCTCTGTTCTATTGCTGGGTGACATGAACCCCCTTTTGCAGTGAATGAACCCCTGCTGTGCCTGGGTGACAGGGGCCTAAATCTGCCAAAATCCTCAGTTCTATTGCTGGGTGACATGAACCCCCTTTTGCCGTGAATAAACCCCTGCTGTGCCTGGGTGACAGGGGCCTAAATCTCTCAAAATCCTCTGTTCTATTGCTGGGTGACATGAATCCCCTTTTGCCGTGAATGAACCCCTGCTGTGCCTGGGTGACAGGGGCCTAAATCTGCCAAAATCCTCTGTTCTATTGCTGGGTGACATAAACCCCCTTTTGCCGTGAATAAACTCCTGCTGTGCCTGGGTGTCAGGGGCCTAAATCTCTCAAAATCCTCTGTTCTTTTGCTGGGTGACACCCCCCTTTTGCCCTGAATGAACCCCTGGCTGGGCCCGGGGGGCAGGGTGGCAATTGCCCCCCAGGCCGCCCTAAAAAAACAGCCGCTGGGCCGCCCGTCTTTAACAAAAATTTATTTTTATTTTTTATTCTTCAGGGGCGCGGCCCTGGATGTAATTGCGGCGGCGGTGGTGGCGGCTGTGTGCTGTGGGGCAGGGGAGGGAGAGGCGTGTCCCTCCCCTGTTCTTCTGATAGGCCGCAGGCACTATTGCCTGCAGCCTATCAGAGGCCGGCTCAGGCAGCGCGCTGACGTCATTATCATCATGCCGCCTGAGCCGGTCAGCACACAGACAGCAGGGACACTGGCCGGGAGAGGCCTGCATCGCATTGCTGCTGATGTAGGTAAGTATTATTTTTTTGTTGTTTTTTTCTTTGTGGGGGGAGCTGTCACTATGGCTATGGGGGAGCTGGCACTATGGCTATGAGGGAGCTGGCACTACGGCTATGGGGGAGCTGGCACTATGGGGGGATCTGGCACTATGGGGGGCTTGCACTATAGGGGGAGCTGGCACTATGGGGGAGCTAGCACTATGGGGGAGGCTGGCACTATGGGGGAGGCTGGCACTATGAGGGGAGCTATCACTATTGGAGGAGCTGGCACTATGGGGGGAGCTAGCACTATGGGGGGGCTGGCACTATCGGGGGGCTGACACTATGGGGGGGGCTGGCACTATGGGGGGGAGCTTGCACTATGAGGGGAGCTAGCACTATTGGAGGAGCTGGCACTATGGGGGCATTTATTACTGGCACATTATGGGGGGCACCATGGGGGGGAGGAGCACTATGAGGGTATCTGGGGTCTCTAAAGGGGCTTTTTTAAATTATTGGCACATTCTTGGGGCAATATAGGGGAGAGCAGCACTATGGGGCATCTGTTTTTACTATAGGGGCATTATTTGGGGGCACTACGGCAAAGTGGGGTCTCTGAAGGGGCCTTTTGTATTGGAACATTATGGGGGGCACTATGGCATTTGGTGGCACTAAGGGGGCATTTTTTTACTGGCACATTATGGGAGGCACTATAGGGGAGAGCGGCACTATGGGGCATTATTTGGGTGCATTATGGGGGAGTGGAGCACTATTGGGGCATATGGTGGCACTAAGAAGGGGCATTGTTTTACTGGCACATTGTGGGGGAGAGGAGCACTGTAGGGGCATCTTTTTACTGGCATATTATGGGGACACTATGGGGAAGGGGGAGAGGAGCACTATGAGGGCATTTACTGGGGCACTATATAGGGGTATTTTATACTAGCATACATTATGGGGACATTAGCTCAACTGCGGACACTAAGCAGGGGTATTTCATGTACTGTCATATTATAGGGAGAATTAGTACTACTAGGGGGTATTATGGGGAGCTTTACTACTACTGGGGGGCTATGAGGAACATGATTACTAGTATGGGCACTATAGGGGCATTATTACTACTAAGTGTGCTCTGGCAGAGAATTATTTCTATTGGTGGGATTTTGGAGAGCACTGTTACTTTGGGGGCACCCTGGCATAGTATCAGCTTAGCACAATTATTTTTGGGGGACATTATCTTTATACTATTAGTGCCTGGGCACAGTTATTTTTTAGAGCACTGTGTGCCAATAATTGTTTATGGGGCTCTATCTGTGTGGTAGTAGTATTTCCAGGGGGACTGTTTCTGCAGTATAGTATTGGGGGCACAGCGGGCACAGTATTGGGGGCACTATCTGTGTGGTAGTAGTTTTCCCAGGGGGACTGTTTCTGCAGTATAGTATTGGGGGTGGCAGGAAAGGGTGTTCAGAAGATGTGAAGATGATGGAAATGTGGGAAACTAATCTCTGTCTCTCAATCTCTGCAGAGATGGAGATGGCTGAAAAATCATCATGGCGGTCTGGTCTGAATGGAGAAGATAAAGAAAGAGAACGTCTACAACAAAGGTGACATCACTGGATGTAAGAGGTATGGGGCGCTATGTAGGAGAGGAGATGCTCCGGCTCCTCCCCCTGCCATTTGCAGAAGGAGGATTCAGAGCTGGGTGAGGACGACAAAAGGGGGCAGCAGGCCACGGGCGGGTGGCAGATGGTGGGGGGGAACTACAAGCCTTGAGCAGGATCAGGGGAGGGAGGAGCTTCCTGGCTGTAGCCTGCTGTTTATTGTATAATGTGAAGCAGGCAGTGCAGCCAGGACAGGTCTCCCCTCTCCGTATGATGTGTAGACAGGCCTCAACAATAGAATTTCAGCTGTACAGTGTTTGTTGGGAGTGGCCTATTATATGTAGGTGGGGCTTTTAATAATGGGCGGGGCTAAAATGGGCCACTTGACTGGATTTGCCCCCCAGGACTAAGGCTGCCAGCCCTCCCCTGCTGCTGTGCCTGGGTGACAGGGGCCTAAATCTCTCAAGATCCTCTGTTCTATTGCTGGGTGACAAGAACCCCCTTTTGCCGTGAATGAACCCCTGCTGTGCCTGGTTAGACATGGGCCTAAATCTCCCAAAATCCTCTGTTTTATTGCTGCGTGACATGAACCCCCTTTTGCCGTGAATGAACCCCTGCTGTGCCTGGGTGACATGGGCCTAAATCTCCCAAAATCCTCTGTTTTATTGCTGCGTGACATGAACCCCCTTTTGCCCTGAATGAACCCCTGCTGTGCCTAGGTGACAGGAGCCTAAATCTCCCAAAATCCTCTGTTCTATTGCTGGGTGACAAGAACCCCTTTTGCCGTGAATGAACCCCTGCTGTGCCTGGTTAGACATGGGCCTAAATCTCCCAAAATCCTCTGTTTTATTGCTGCGTGACATGAACCCCCTTTTGCCGTGAATGAACCCCTGCTGTGCCTGGGTGACATGGGCTTAAATCTCTCAAAATCCTCTGTTCTATTGCTGGGTGACATGAACCCCCTTTTGCCGTGAATGAACCCCTGCTCTGCATTGCTGACAGAGAACTAAATTTAGTGAAAACATCTGTTACTGCTCGGAAGATGCGTGACTACAAGCGCACACTGCTAATGGCATTCACACCTGACATTGGGGCAAAGTGGAAGCACAAGGCGAAGGCAGAGGAGGAAGAAGAGGTCGCCAACGCAGCTGGGGCACCGCCAGCACCTGAGAAGGCAGGGTTAGCATGGCCAAAATGTGGAAAAGCTTTGTCAGCCTTGGAGGTGCTGACCTGCCCTGCAGCCAGTGTATAGTGTGAACGTGTGTTTAGCACGGCAGAGAGCATTATCACAGGCCACAGCCAATGTTGACAAGCTTACGTTTATTAAAATGAACCAGGCATGAATCCCACAGGACTTGTCCGTACCTTGTGCATAATAGACATTTGTGGTCAAGGCTACGGCCGAGCTCGTGCCTGAACGTGCCGAACCTGACAGAGGAAAACCACCATGCCTACCTGATATGGCTGGAGATGTGCCCTTAGCCATGCCGCGGGTAAGCCTAAAAGGGGGCATACCCTGATGAGTATGAATAGAAAAGGGGAGGGTGGGTGGGGCACCAGAAACGCACGCAAATGGGGAGAGGGCATGCCTCCTTTTAAGGGCGCCTACGCCCCTCCCACAAATGCAGGCTGACATGTCAGCCTTAACCTACTTGTGGTCAAGGCTACGGCCGAGCTCGTGCCTGAACGTGCCGAACCTGACAGAGGAAAACCACCATGCCTACCTGATATGGCTGGAGATGTGCCCTTAGCCATGCCGCGGGTAAGCCTAAAAGGGGGCAAAAAGACAAACAGGTAGGGAGGAAAAACCTTTATTGGGCAGTGAACCGATTTACAAAACCAACTTGTGGAAAGCCTGGGATATCTCGACCTGGGGGTTAGGTATGTATCGTGTGAAGCAAGAGGAGCGCCAGCGACCCATTTTCCGGATGATGTGGCTGGGGACGTTGTGTTTTGATGCTGCGGATGCGGCACCAATGCGGAATGAGTGCCCTGAAATGGACTTGGGGTCGAGACCCCAACCCATGGCCAGAGTGCGGACGTGTGAAATGAATTGCGAAGCGGTGAGGGCTGTGGCCTGAAACGGGAGCAATGGTTGGTCAGGGGCGGAGTCCCCCAGAGCCGACAGCAGACTCTTGAGTACCTGGACCGGGCACCATGTGTTGGCGGAAGGGAAGAAATCCACCTCCACTGGTGGACCTACCTGCGAGGTTTTGGAAGTAAGGAGGTGCAGGGAGAAATGGTCGTGGTGCCAGACTAGTTGACCCCTGGTGAGACCCTTGGACCTAGCTGACGTGCGGGTGACTTCGCCGGGTCTTAAGAACCCGTAGAAACTAAGGTACATGGCGGCCTTGATGACTATGCTGGGAAGAAGCCCAAAAGGAAGACTATCTAGGGAGGTTGAAAGTTTCCTAAATAGTTCCCCCGATACGGGCTGCCTGCTTGGGGTGGCTGTGATATTATTTTTCTGAACCCCCCTAAGGGTTGCCCTGACTGCTTGGGATAGAAAGACCGACCTGCTTTCGGGGTCTTCCAACATGAAAAAATGTTGGACTCCGGCCAAATACACTTTGATGGTGCTGAAGGACAGCTTGAGATCGAAATGACAGAAGGCTATGAAAGCTGTGATGTACGTGGTTTTGTTGGTGTCTCGACTTGGGTGTAGGCCCCTGAACTTGTTGAAGGTGTTCCAGGCGGTCCTGTAATTCCTGGCGGTGTTGTGAGACAAAGACTTCTGCATCAATGTTTTTGCTGCATTAATAAAAAGGTTTAATCCAACACTAGCAATTGGTACATCGGAGGAGGAAGCCCCACACGGTCTGCCGCTGGCATGACCTGGAAGAAAGTTTCATAATTAAAACGAGATAGGGCATCTGCGGCCACATTGTGAACCCCCTGGATGTGCTTGCATGTTACGTGGAAATTGTGCACCAGCGAGAGCCAGACCAGCCTGCGGACAAATGACATGATCTGGGGCGACTGAGACCTGCCCCTGGTGATGATGTCCACCACTGTTTGGTTATCAGTGATGAACGCCACCGAAGAGTTGGCCCACTGGCCGCCCCAGACCTGGGCAGCCGCCACCACTGGATAGAACTCCAGCAAAGGGGATGACTGCAAGGCGTCTCTGGCTGTTGATACCTCGGGTGGCCAAGGGCCCGCGAACCATTGGTTCCCACAGATCGCCGCGAACCCCCCGGAGGCGGCGGCGTCTGAGAAAATCAAGGTGGACTCTGGCCCTAGCCGAGGAACGAACAACGAGACACCGTTCCAAGAGGCCAGGAAGTTCTCCCACATGGACAAGTCGGCCATGGCTTGTGCGTCTAAGGTGACGAGACTGTCCTGCTCTGGGGCTGAGGGGAGCAATTGGAGAAGCCTGGACATGAAGGCCCTGCCCTGGGGCATGACTTTGGTGGCAAAGTTGAGCATGCCTAAAAGGGACTGCAACTCGACCTTGGTGCAGGTCCTGCAGCCCGCCGCGGTTGAAATGGCTGTCTTGATCTTTGCCAATTTCTCGGCTGGAAGCCTGGCCTCCATCTTCCCTGTATCTAGCGTTATACCTAGGAAGGTGATTACCGTGGCGGGACCTTCGGTTTTTGCGGCTGCCACCGGAACATTAAGTCGGCCGAACATGTGCAGCAGAGCCTGGAGTTTGCAAGGCTGGCGGTCTGGGCTCTCAATGATGAGAAAATCATCCAAGTAGTGGATGGTCATAGGGCAACCACAGTGGTTGACCAGGATCCAATGCAATGCCTGCGCGAACTGGTCGAACAGCCAGGGACTGCTCTTGGACCCGAACGTCAGGCGATTGGCAAAGAAGTACTGATCTTGCCACTTGATACCGTAGAACCCCCAGAGCCGTGGATGAATGGGCAGCAGCTTGAAGGCGTCGGCGATATCTGCCTTTGCCAACCACGCCCCCCGACCTACCTGGAGGATCAGCTGTATGGCTTCGTCTATGGTGGCGTAGCTCATGGAGAACTCCTCAGAAGGCACTAAGGAGTTGAGACTGGGTACACTGGAGCCATGAGGCGCCGACAAGTCGTAGATTAACCGTGCTTTATTTGTGAACTGCTTGGTCACAATACCGATAGGGTTGATCCTCCAGAGGTCGAATGGAATGAAGGGGAAGGGGCCGATGAGAAACCCCTTCTCCAACTCTGAATTGATCAGAGTCCCCACCGGCTCAGGGTCCCTGCTCGCTGACAGTAGATTGGGCCCTTCCCAGGAAGTTTGTGGGAGAGCTACTAGCCCCGTGTGGAACCCTGTGGTGAACCCGGAGACCAGGAACTGCACCCAATGCGGCTTATGGTGCCCGCGCAAAAGGGACTCTAACAAGACCACGTTGACCCCGCTTAGTCAGGATGGCCTTGTTCTTTGAGGACACGCCGTCTGCGGGTGAGCCCTGAAACAGCCTGTGCAGACGTGGAGAGCCCTGCACTTGTTGTAATAACAAGCCTCCTGATTAAAATTATTACAAACCTGGCTGTTGCCCAGAAAAACTATTGGCCGACCTAATTTATCCGTGGTGGCGCCAGGACGTGGGAGGGGCCCGGAGCTACTACGGAGGGATCTGCCCTGGGATGTGGAGGGACCTGAGTTGGGGCACCAGTCCGACGAGTGAGTAATGGACTGGCATGACGTACATGCCGGTGCCCTGAGGCACGCGAAATGACGGCAAAAGAGTTCCATGTCCATTACCGCCCAGTTCGTAAGGTGCTGGAATTGGACCAGCGAGGCGGCGGCTTTAGCTGAGAACGAACGATGGTAATCGTAGAAAGCCTGCCCACCGTACTTGTGGCCCAACTCCGTGACCCTGTATAAGTAAGTGTCCAACTCTTCCCGCCTCTCAGGGTGGACGGAGCAGATGACATCTCTGTATAAGCTAAACGCCAGGACAAACTCCATGGGGGTTAGCTTCCTGTTGAGGCGGGGGTCCCTCGCTTTGAGGACGATGGACATATCGCCGCAAGCAATGGTCTTGCTCTCCACTGTGTCATGGGTTGCTATCAAAATAGACGCCAGGTTGACGTCCTTGCCCTCTAAAATGTCCTTCTTGATGTTGCTGGGGATGAAATGGGCCGGAGCTACCTCGGGTGCGCAAAGAACTCTACCTGGGGGAACCAACCCTGCCACGGGGGCCACCGGCAGTGGAGAGGCGACCCGCTCGGATGACAGTCCCTGGTGAGACTCCACTGCCTGGAGTCTGGACTGCACGTCCGAGACTGAGGAGGCGATAGTGTTCATCATAGCGTGCAGTTGTGTCAGAGACACTTGCATAGTGGACATGGAGACTTGCTCCAAGTCCTGGGCTGCTGGCTCCGCTGTGAGTAGCCTGAAAAGTTCGGCTTTCCGGGCGGAAGCGGGGTGTTGGATCCCTCTTCTATTAAGCTCCGCAATTAACTTGGCGATCGTCCAACTCCTCAGGGATGAGGAGCAGGGCCGTTCGGATGCGGGTGTCTCCGGGACGGACAGAGCTTCCCCGAAATTGGAAATCTGCGACATTTCGTGGCTGTGAGGTGATAAACAAAAATTAACATCTGAGCCGGAGACCCCAAGTGACAGAACGACGACACCCGAGCCGTGAATGGTGATGAAGAGCGAACTTGGGGCGGGCGAGTGCCTAGAGCTATGAAGGGGGGGCTACTGTGGAAGACCTTACCAACCTGAAAGTGAAAACAAGACGTAAGCGCTACGAGGACGTGGCCATTGACAGAGGAGTAAACACATGGAAAAACACCAAACCTGGGGTCGTACCGTAGAAAATAATATCGATCGAACCTGAAAAACAATGATAGCGACAAAAAATAGTGATTAACCGCATGAACCTGACCTGTAACCGGTAATGGACAACGTAAAACCGTCAGCGTGACGGGGAATAAAAAACATGGGGGAAACGTACGCCTGACGACGTGATAGGCAACAGACGGGGTACAGTAGATACGTAAGCCTGAAGCGTAACAGGCAACAATTGGAAAAACGTAAGCCTGAATCGTGACAGGCAGCAGGACATGTAAAGAAACGTGAACCGGAGAGGAACCGGCAAGAGAAAAAAGGAAAAACGTAAGCCCGCCGACGTGGCGGGCAACAGACATGAAATAACGGGAAATGTGAGCCAGGAAAGTGACTGACGCTAGACAGAGAAAAACGTAAGCCTGGAACGTAACAGGCAGCAGACATGTTATGACAGAAACGTGAGCCAGAAACGTAACTGGCGACAGAAAGAACCCAACAAGTGAGCCTGTAAACGGAAAACAGACAGTAAACATGAGAATAAGCCCCTTTTTTTTTTTTTTTTTTTTTTTTTTTTTTTTTTTGACCCCGGCTCTGACGAACTGAACGTCAGCCTGAACCGCGACCGGGAAACAGTATGGTGTGAGAGAAAAACGTAAGCCCGTAGCGCCAAGGCAATGAGATGACAAGAAATACGTAACCTTTACATAAAATAGGTCCCAAACATGGCGGAGCATGTTGTGCCATGGAATCAAGAAGTAATTACCGAGCAATGTTCGTAGATGCGGCAGAGCGGAAAGGCGGTGTTCGCAGCGGGTGGAATTCGTAGAGAACTTTTTGGCAGACGATGGATGACAAGCACGGCAGAGTAACCAGAGTCTGCAACAATAATCAGTAGCGTAAGGGGGGCGGGGGGGGGGGGGGGGGGGGGGGGTGGCCCCTGATGCCATGGTACGACCCTGGACCAGGGAAAAGCGTGACCCTGCGACTGATGAGACTGTTTGTGGGAGCTGAGGTGCGAGGTAGCGGGACCGCTGCCGTGGGGTGTGGAGGGTTGACTGGCCTGTAGTTTTGGCCAGACAGAGGGGGGCCCGTGGGAGCCAGCGGAGGGCCAGCCCCTGGCAAGCAGCTGTGCTGTGTGTGAGCCGGCGAGGGCCTATGATGGGGTTTATGGAGTCGAACCAGTGTGTATAACAACCTTTTTTTTTTTTTTTTTTTTTTTTTATCTAACTTTATTGCTTGGCGAACAGCAGCCGGCGCCGGCCGGTGGCTGCGTGTGGAAGAAGCGGTGCCCCTGGGTCTCGACGGACCTGCCCGTGGGGAGAGCGCCAGGACCAGCCAGACGAGGGGGTTTGAGCTGCTGTGGCGGCCGGAGCCAGGACGGGAACCCGACAGCAGAGACCGGCCGGGACGCCAGATCCGTAGCCATGGCAACGGAAGTGCTGCCGGCGTCCCGCGAGATCTGGTTTCCAGGCGGCGCCTGAGCGAGGCCGGGCCTGGCGTGCGAACCGGGATGCTGGGTGAGTGGTGAGTGGAGCGGAGCGGAGCGGACCGGACCGGGGGGAGGGGGGAAAAGATGGACACGCCGGAGGGGGGTGCGGTGGAGCCTGAAACTTACCCCAACAGCCGCCCGGGAAGCGATGGAGGGGAACCCTCAGCAAAAACTTACCTACTCAGCAGAGCAGCGGGACGGGGCGTGACGTCAGGCGGGAAAAGGCACCAGAAACGCACGCAAATGGGGAGAGGGCATGCCTCCTTTTAAGGGCGCCTACGCCCCTCCCACAAATGCAGGCTGACATGTCAGCCTTAACCTACTTATACCAGCCTCAACCATCCATTCTTGTACTCAAGTGCACTTATTATTTGTTTTATTTTGTTATATGTCCCAATATTTTGGGGGATACCCCAATTAAAAAAAAAATAATAACACAAATCAGTGTTGGCTACCTATTCCTCCTTCACCGCCACGTCAACCTACACCGCCACATCCACCGCCTCCTCAACCTCCTACTCCTAGATCCAGATTGTTATTTTTAATTTTTCAGTATTTTATGTTATTTTAAGTCATTTCCCTATCCACATTTGTTTGCAGAACAATTGCCACGCTCTTAAGCACATTTTGATGCCTTTTGCAGCCCTCTAGCCCTTTCCAGGACTATTTTAGAGCTATTTTAGTGCCCAAAAGTTCGGGTCCCCATTGACTTCAATGGGGTTTTGGTTCGGGGTCAAGTTCGGGTCAAGTTCGGGTCCCGAACCAGACCTTTTTTTTAAGTTCGGCGGAACTCGAACCCGAACATCCTGGCGTCCGCTCAACTCTAGTTACAGCCTTTTTTTTTCCTTTTTCACCTTGAGGTTTAATATAAGGACATACGTTAATAAAATGTCCTTCTTTACCACAGAAGAAACAAAGTATTCTCTGAACCCTGAAGTTCCTATTACCAGGGCATGAAGAGACTTGTCCCAATTGCATAGGCTCATCACCAGACACGAGATCGAGTGTCTCTGTACCCCGCAGGACAGAAGAGGCTGTTTCCCCATATGGTAGTGCATCCCGAGTGAGGGGAACCTTGCACTGCTCTCTCAGGCTTCTATCAATCCGTACGGCCAGGGACATAGCCGCCTCCAAAGAATCAGGGTTTTCGTGGAATGCCAGGGCGTCTTTTAGTCTCTCAGACAGCCTTTGACAGAATTGACTACGGAGTGCAGGGTCATTCCACTCCGAATCAGTTGCCCATCCCCTAAATTCAGAGCAATATGACTCTGCAGAACGTTCTCCCTGACTCAAACTATGCAGCTTAGATTTGGCCAGAGAAACCCATCATAAATAAGGCCCAGGGCCCTGAAAATATTCATCCACCGATCGGAGGGATTGGAACCGATCGGTAGAGAAAAGGCCCAGAACTGAACATCACCTTTTAGCAGAGAAATAATAATCCACACTTTTAGATTTTCGTCCCCAGAGCAGAGCGGACGCAGTCAAAAATACAGTTTACAAGATTCTCTGAACCGAACAAAATTATCGCTGGGAGGGCAACTTTAGGTTTAAGGCTGCCCTGGTTCCCACTGAACCAGAAGCCTGAGAATTCTGAAACTGTGCAACTGAATTACGGAGGTCAGCTACCTCCAAAAATAATCCCTGCATGCGATCCACCAGTGCATTAACAGTATCTATATCTGCACAAGGAAAATAATGATGGTAGGGGCGGTTGATAATGTCACGGCAAGTGGGAATAAGAGGAACACCAAGTAAACAAACAGCAACAGGTAAACAGACTAGGCCCCAAGGCTAGGGAGGAGGGAATGCTAACCTCCTAACAATCCCTGAGCCTCTCCCTGACTGCTGACAGTATGAGCAATTCCTTATGGTGAACAAACTCATACGCTGGAACCTAAGCCCTGCTGACACTGAAGCAAACCCTAACGTAGGGAGCGGGGAATGAGACAGCCAGTACCTTCCACCGTGAAGAAACCAGCATCTCCCTGAGACCTAGAAGCAATACACGCACAAAGGGGAGAACAGAATGACTTAGCTTGAGACGAGTGGGAAGTAGAGGATCCACAAACAACCTGTATAGAACTCCAGAAGGAAAATATCAACCGCAAAGTCAGCAGTAAGAAGCGGACTTAAATAGAGCTTCTTAAACAGCTAACGAGCAGAACCTGTGGAGAGGGTGGGATCCTGCCCACAACAACAAACAGAAGGGAAACACAGAAAGACCTGTCAGATAGACTCACACGCTGCAAGTCTATCCGATCTTCTCCGATCTCTCACAGGGCAGGCAGGGACAATCACTGCACTGCAGAAAGGCAATAAGGCCCTAATTTTTTTTCTTTTACACAAAAGGCTTTTCAACAGATAAGTGCAACGATGAACGGCGAATATATTTTTATTTCGCCACTAGTACACAACAAACTGGGCTTTAGAGTATATCACTGTCACGGCAAGTTTGGATAAGAGGAACACCAAGTAAACAAACAGTAACAGGTAAACAGACTAGGCCCCAAAGCTAGGGAGGAGGCAATGGTAACTTCCTAACAATCCCTGAGCCTCACCCTGACTGCTGACAGTATGAGCTAGTCCTGATGGTGAACGAACTCATATGCCGGAACCTAAGCCCTGCTGACACTGAAGCAAACCCTAACGTAGGGAGCGGGGAATGAGACAGCCAGTACCTTCCTCCGTGAAGGGACCAGAGTCTCTCTGAGACCTAGAAGCAACACATGCGCAAAGGGGAGAATAAGAGGACTTAGCTTGAGAGGAGTGGGAAATAGAGGATCCACAAACAACCTGTATAGAACTCCAGAAGGAAAATATCAACCGCAAAGTCAGCAGTAAGAGGCGGACTTAAATAGAGCCTCTTAAACAGCTAACAAGCAGAGCCTGTGGAGAGGGTGGGATCCTGCCCACAACAACAACAAACAGAAGGGAAACACAGAAAGACCTGTCAGATAGACTCACATGATGCAAGTCTTTGCCATCTTCTCAGATCTCACAGGGCAGACAATCACTGCACCGCAGAACGGCAATTAGGCCCTACATTTTTTCTACTTTTACACGAAAGGCTTTTCAACAGATAAGTGCAATGCTGAACGGCGAATATATTTTTATTTCGCCAGTAATACACGGCAAACTGGGATTTAGAATATTTCACTGCACCGCAGAACGGCAATTAGGCCCTAATTTTTTTTTTACTTTTACACAACAAAAAAGGCTTTTCAACAGATAAGTGCAATGCTGAATGGCGAATATATTTTTATTTCACCAGTAATACACGGCAAACTGGGATTTAGAATATTTCACTGCGCCGCAAAACGGCAATTAGGCCCTAATTTTCTCAACGTTTACACAAAAGGCTTTTCAACAGATATTTGCAACGCTGAATGGCGAATATACTGTATTTTTATTTTGCCACTAATACACGCAAAAAAAGGCTTTAAAACAGATAACTGCACCGCTGAGCGGCAAATATATTTTTTCCTTTTTCCACTAACACAAGCAAAAAAGGGTTTTAAAGGGATTCTGTCACCTCATTTTTTGTTATAGAGCTGCGGACATGCACGGCTAGATCACCGCTAGCATGTCCGCAATATACCAGTCCTATAGGGCTGTGTCCTTTTATTTTGTTTAAAAAAAGATTTTAGAGATATGTAAATGAGCTTTGTAAGGAGCCCAAGGGGCTGCACTAACCTTCCTGGTGCCCAGCCACGCCCCCCTGTGAAGGAGCCCAGCACTGCCTATGTCCTCTGAATCTGCGGTATGCCAGACCTGCAGGGTAATGCGATTGTGAGGTCACGGTCAATGGCAAGCGAGGGTCACTCACAGTTATATAAGGAAACCCTGGGCAGGCATACAGCAGTGAAGGAGAGGCTGGCACAAGAGTCCTCTGGGGCACACTCTGTATTTAGGGACCAGGCCTGGTGTTGGATGAGGTGCCCTGGGTGTTGCTGGTGTTTTATGTGCCTGGGGCAAGGGCCCTTTGAGGTACGTGACGCCAGTGCCGGTAACGGTGGCACACCGGTGGAAGGTCTTAATAAGCAAGGAACACAGATGGCAGGGTGAACCAAACTTTGCTTTACTGTAATAAATTCCACTTTGTACAGTTAGACAGCAACGCAGTTCCACATGTCAAGTACACTTCACAAGCAGGGTTTCACAGTTATGGCAGGTATACGGTACTTTGGCAAGATACACAGAGGGTAAACATCCACATGCACAGAATCAGGTTGTACAGACTCCTCGGAGATAGTGTACACTGTTCCCTAGAACTCCTGTCTGGCTTTAATCCCAAGGCCCGGATACCTTATTGTAGGCTTTTATCCTTGGTAAATAATCCTCCTCAGGTACTCATTCTTGCTTTACACTTCTACTCTCTCTGCCCTTCAGCTTACTTGTATTAGCTGGACATGTTGACTCTGCTCGACTTGGTAGGAACTACAGGGTTGCTTCCAGGAGGTAACCTCTTCCCCTGGGGTAGATCTTCTGAGCTAACCATGGCTCTCTTGATCAGCAGGTAGACTAGGATCCCTCTACTAGTCTCCTGGTGGCAACTAGAAGCCTGGACTGTCTAGTTGCATGTCAGGAGAAAGCTCTGGCTTGAGCCTTCTAGCTTGTCTCTGTAGACTCCTGACCTTCAACCCCCTTTCCCTGTCTGGGCCTGAATACTTATACCAGGGGTACTCTAGCTCCCTCTAGCGTCTGGGATGACTAACTACAGAGACTAGGCCTGATAATGCATATAACAGGGAAACATTGCATACAAACAATACCTTATACATTACATAAAATGCACAATTAAAGATACCATCCCTGTCCCTAGTGAGGAGAAGTAGCGCACACACCAATTGACCCTTGTGTAGTGCCCACGCTTATCTAGTGGGGACACTACATACCACCACGCTTTAACGTTGCCCGACCTCGGCGCAACATGGAGGGGCCCTGCCCAGCTGGATACTGCACCTGAAAAAGAGACCAAAAAGCAAAGCAGGAGAAAGACATCTACATTTGCAGGAGCACATTACATGCATAAATCAGGCAGTCCACTGGCTTAGGAACAAGTAACGGTGAAAAGGGGCGTCGCTCTCTTCTCTCAGGATCATATGAGGGAACAGGGGCGCTGACCTGGCACAGCGTAGCAGTGCTACCAGGATAGTCCATATGTGCAAATTGTCCTTAATAGAACAGCAAGAGGAAAAAAAAACAATTTAAAAGTTCTTGGAGGCTCAAAGAACAAATATGAGTCTGTACCCAGGTTCTTGTGCTTATTTAGTGTGAGTGTCTGTCACCAGCAAGGTAGAATAGCAAATCACAGAGGCTCGCTTACAGTGGAGTCCATCTCTGGGCACGTTTCCTTAAAAGAGTAAAAATCTCAGAGGCTCAGGTACTTTTGAGTCTATCACTGGGCACGGTTCCTTAGCATCAAGTTGCACAATCAAATGACAGCACATGAAAGATAGCCCACACTTTCCAAATGGCATAAAAAACGAATGCTGTAATACCCCTGATCAACCTGAAAAGGGGGTTAAGGGTTTAAGGTGCAACAAAGGAACAGGCACAACTTGGTGTGGGATAGTAGAAGCAGGCAGGAGGTCCTGGAAACACACACATGGTTTTGCTAACATTTTTATTTCAGTGGATGACCACTACCACTGAGCCGTGGGTGAACTGGCAGCAGCAACAAAGGACCAAAAACAAAGGACTCCTGTCCTGAAAGGGTTAAATTTTCAGAAATAATCCCTTGGCAAAGCAAATCAAAGGCCTAGCAGGCTAATTCACAAGGGCTTATCATAATCACCCGGCTCTGCTGGCAAATGAGGCCGGTAATAATCCTCCACAGGTGGATGTGCCCACAACACGGTGTTAGGGGGCAGCTGCAGCATGAAGGGACCCCTAATAGGTATTGGCCCCATAGGCCTAGGGGTGATGACAGTTGCTGACCGCACCGGTGCAGGCATGATTATGGTAGGCTGTGCTGGATTAGATACCGCCGCCGCAAGCGGTCCGGTGGGCTTTGGAGTAACTGACTCTGCGCAGCAAGTCACAGGGTTAGAGGGCCTTCTTGGGGGCCTTGACGGAGCGGGGGTAGTAGAAGGTGGCTTACGGGTGGAGACAGGCACCCTTACCTCTTCCTTCTTAGGCGGCGTCTGGATCCTGGCGGTGGCAATCTTGCGTAGCTCCCGCAACTTCTCTTCCAGACGGACGATCTGGTCACCCAGGCTCTCGGTCTCAGAATCGCTGTCTTCTGCTGTCGCCGCCGGCACAGGTACAGTCGATGATGCATCGGACGCGGCCGCTGCAGCCTCCGGTGGCGCATCAGGTCTCCTACCCTTCCGGATATTCTCCAGGGTAACGCGGAGTCCTTTCAGATTCTCCATGTCTTGGATTGTTTTCTCCCGGCGAGGCAGCTCGGGGGATGGATAGGGACTCACCCATTTCTCTAACACAGTTGGCTGCCAAAATACGTTAGGACCAATGAAAGAGCCCCGCTCTTGGAATGCGTGATGGGCTGGTTCTGGAGAGCGCACAGGTTTGCACTCGCAGCCAGAGTAGTCCTCATCTGCCTCCCAGTCCTCCGGTTCTTTCTTGGGACGGGTCACGGCAGTAGCATATGGGCCTCGCAGGCTCTCGGCAGGGGTGAATTCCACTTCCTCTCCCTCGCGGAGGTTATGCAGATGCTCGGGGAGGTAATCCCGCTTGACGGACCTCCGGTTGACATATAAGTCTCTGCCAGTAATATAGTCTTGTATGAACCCGTAGCCACGGTTCTTATCAAAAGACACAACCAACCCCTTTCTCCTTTCCAGGCGGGGTTGGGTATTAGTGTGACGTTCGTGAATGGACTTGGTCAGTTCTTCGTAGTATATCTTAGTCTTAGTATTCCTCTTTATGGCGGCCTCCCGGACCTCTGCCATTAGTGCTGACCACTTGAATGAGGGCTGAAAGAAGTCTCTCCAGGAGCCAAAGTAGTTCTCCAGTTCTTTCCCCAGTGGCGGGCAGGCGGGTCTCTCCGGTCCCGGAGAGTAGGCCGGTGGAGCGTCCTCTGGCTCTACACCAACATCCTCCATTTTTAATAAATCAGGCGCGGACATCCCAACAGAGCAGTCTTCACTCCCCAACATGCTCGATCCTTCTCTGGAGAGCGACAGGGTGGCGCCAATAAGTTCAGACAGATCCTCCCATTGCACTGGGAGGCCGCCCCCCAGGTACTCCAGTATGGGGGAGGCGGAGTCCATTTCTGCAGACATGCAAATGTCCAGACAGGGCGGTGGCGCTGACATTGAACCTTTTCCCGCTTTTTCCAGCAAAAAGGCGCCAACTTTTACCGCCAATTCAGGGTGAAGATGACGCAGCAGTAAATTCAAGCAAGCTGGGCGGCCATCTTTAGCAAAACGCTGTCTGTTCACTGACAGCAAGCGGTGGCTTAAACAAGCAGCAAATAGTCCAGAAAACACTATCTTCACACCGCTACTTAGGACAGTCCTTTGGGCCCATCAATTTTCAATAAAACAATTAGGGCTTGTCACTTTAAGGTAGTCTTCAGCACACAGTTTTATATCCGTAATGGCGCAGGAATGTTCCGTATCCTGTTCATGACGCCAATTTATGCGGTATGCCAGACCTGCAGGGTAATGCGATTGTGAGGTCACGGTCAATGGCAAGCGAGGGTCACTCACAGTTATATAAGGAAACCCTGGGCAGGCATACAGCAGTGAAGGAGAGGCTGGCACAAGAGTCCTCTGGGGCACACTCTGTATTTAGGGACCAGGCCTGGTGTTGGATGAGGTGCCCTGGGTGTTGCTGGTGTTTTATGTGCCTGTGGCACACCGGTGGAAGGTCTTAATAAGCAAGGAACACAGATGGCAGGGTGAACCAAACTTTGCTTTACTGTAATAAATTCCACTTTGTATAGTTAGACAGCAACGCAGTTCCACATGTCAAGTACACTTCACAAGCAGGGTTTCACAGTTATGGCAGGTATACGGTACTTTGGCAAGATACACAGAGGGTAAACATCCACATGCACAGAATCAGGCTGTACAGACTCCTCGGAGATAGTGTACACTGTTCCCTAGAACTCCTGTCTGGCTTTAATCCCAAGGCCCGGATACCTTATTGTAGGCTTTTATCCTTGGTAAATAATCCTCCTCAGGTACTCATTCTTGCTTTACACTTCTACTCTCTCTGCCCTTCAGCTTACTTGTATTAGCTGGACATGTTGACTCTGCTCGACTTGGTAGGAACTACAGGGTTGCTTCCAGGAGGTAACCTCTTCCCCTGGGGTAGATCTTCTGAGCTAACCATGGCTCTCTTGATCAGCAGGTAGACTAGTATCCCTCTACTAGTCTCCTGGTGGCAACTAGAAGCCTGGACTGTCTAGTTGCATGTCAGGAGAAAGCTCTGGCTTGAGCCTTCTAGCTTGTCTCTGTAGACTTCTGACCTTCAACCCCCTTTCCCTGTCTGGGCCTGAATACTTATACCAGGGGTACTCTAGCTCCCTCTAGCGTCTGGGATGACTAACTACAGAGACTAGGCCTGATAATGCATATAACAGGGAAACATTGCATACAAACAATACCTTATACATTACATAAAATGCACAATTAAAGATACCATCCCTGTCCCTAGTGAGGAGAAGTAGTGCACACACCAATTGACCCTTGTGTAGTGCCCACGCTTATCTAGTGGGGACACTACAAATCTCCTCATTTCGTCACAGTTAGATTGCCGTAATCTCGCGATGCGCAAGCTCGCGCATGCGCAGTTCCTTCCATGAGGCTGATGCCAGCACAGGGAAGGAACACTATATCGGCACTGTACATGCGCGAGCTCGCGCAGTGCGAGATTACAGCAATCTAACTGTGACGAAAGGAGGAGATTCGGAGGACATAGGCGGTGCTAAGCTCCTTCACAGGGGGGCGCGGCTGGGCTCCTTACAAATCTCATTTACATATCTCTAAAATCATTTTTTTAAACAAAATAAAAAGGACACAGCCCTATAGGACTGGTATATTGTGGACATGCTAGCGGCGATCTAGCCGTGCATGTTCGCAGCTCTATAACCGAAAACGAGGTGACAGAATCCCTTTAAAACAGATAACTGCACCGATGAGCGGCAAGTATATTTTTTCTTTTTGCACTAATACACGGAAAAAAGAGTTTTAGAACAGATAACTGCACCGCTGAGCTGCAAATATAGTTTACTTTTGCCACTAATACACGACAAAAAGGGCTGTAATTTTGGCATCATCACACAACGGCTAATAAGCCCTTTTTCCACTAATACAAGCCCAAAAAATGCTTTAGAACATATAACTGCACAGCACTAGGGCAAATAAAACATAGAAAAATAATAATAATAATAATAATAATAATAATAACCCCTGTTAATGCCTGTATCAAACAGCACTTTCACCCCAATAAGAACGGTTTTCTGGAATTACAGAGCTGTATAATGGCAATTTGGATCCCCAGTCAGTGCAGCCAGGTGTAATAGGATTGTTCCTATTACCCAGGCTGTAACCTCCCCTACTGAATCCTGTTCAACAGAAATGCTGTGGAATGATTCCTCCCTATCCTTTCCCTGCACTATTTTTTTTAGCACAATGACTATCACTGTCTCTAGCGCCTGCAGACAAATCTCCTTGCACTAAGTACACTGGTAAATGGCAGAATCTAAGATGGCTGCCGCTATTTATAGGGCTTTGACATCACAGGGCTGGCTGGCTGCTGATTGGCTGCATGTATGGCATTGTGGGTGATCCCGCCTTCCCAGAGTTCCTTGCTCCATGTCCTCACACGTGCAGCAGCCATTTTAGGAAAAATTGCGATTCGTTACCATGAAGCGCGAGGAAATTCGCATTCGGTGCAAATCAAATTTTTCCTGAAATTTTGAACAAATTCCACTTCGTCAGCTTCGATTCGCTCATCTATAGTATAGTGTTTTAAGTGCAGGGAGGCAGGGTCCCTGAGGTTCATGATGTCAGCACCCTTGAGTGAAAATTAGGTGTGGAAATAAGTCTACTTTCACACTCGCGTTTTGACTTTCCGTTTGTGAGATCCGTTTAGGGCTCTCACAAGCGGTCCAAAACGGATCAGTTTACATTCTAATGCATTCTGAATGGAAAAGGATCCGCTCAGAATGCATCAGTTCAGTCTCTATTCCGCTTTGAAAAAGCACATCAAAACGCTGCTTGCAGCATTTTGGTGTCCTTCTGATGAAACTGAGCCAAACGGATCCGTCCTGACACACAATGTAAGTCAATGGGGACGGATCCGTTTTCATTGACACAATCTGGCACAATAGAAAACGGATCCGTCCTCCATTGACTTTCAATGGTATTCAAGACGGATCCGTCTTGACTATGTTAAAGATAATACAAACGGATCAGTTCTGAACGGAGGCAGACGGTTGTATTATCTGAACGGATCCATTCATGACGTATCCGCCCAAAACGTGAGTGTGAAAGTAGCCTTAAAATGAGTCCGTTCGTATAAATAACTGGAACATTTACTAGTAATCAGTTATCTTGAGGTAGATGGACAGGTTCATTGACATGGAAGAGGTAGCTGTATTGTAATCCATACAAAGCACATCACAGTTAGCGGTGGTTGCAATCCTAGTAACAGACTCTTGATGAGGTAGAGATTCTGATCACACTGTTGTAACTTCTGTAATCAAAGTCAGTAAAGAAATCCAGCTCACCTCATAATCCACAGCCCTATGCAAGGAACGAGCTAGGCAAATCTCTTGCATGAAAAATAGGGGGGAAAAAACTTTAAAAACGGTTCCAGCACTCGCAATAAAACTTTGTTGCACTTTTATTTCTTCTTGTAGCAAATAACTCACATAGACACAATCCTCCACCCTAGCAAAGTTGACGCATTTCGAACACAGGTGTGTTCTTAGTCGTAACCAAATGAGACTCCCCTTGCTAAGCTTTAAGTACAGATCCCGCCTCCAATCAGGTCAGGGGTGGGAATACACGAACCTGATGCTAAGGGAGTACTCATTAACTTGACACATATAACACACAAAATCCACATATAAAATATTATAAGATACGACATTTCATGTTATAAATAGAGATGGCCTTGCGGTTCGCCCAGCGGCCGTTTCACAGTGAACGTTGCCCGTTCGCGATTCGCCGAACATGAGGCGATATTTGCATGCGCTATATTATTTTGCATAGTGCCGAACTTTGACCCATGACACATCCATCAGGTGGGTCAGAATAGCCAATTGAGATGTTTCAGCACATGGACACACCCCCAACCCTATAACAGAACCCAATCTGGCCACCATTTTACATGATGTTTTTTTCCAGTGTAGGGAGAGGTTGCATTTTGGAGCAGGGATATAGGTGTGGTATAGGTGTGCTATCGATAGGTGTGATATAGAGGGGTGTAAAATAGATAAAAAGAGAAAATACTGGAACTGCTTATTCCTTTTTTTGGTGCTGCTAGGCTGGATATATCACGCAGGTAGTAGAGTAAAAAGTTGCATTTTATTTGTCTACGCGTTTCGAGGGAATTGGACCCTCTTCTTCAGGACAATACACTATTAACCTACTGGTCGGGTTTATTTACCAGCAGGGCTCTTCAAGGTGTTGTGACTCCTCACAACACACTCTGGTAAGCGCATTACTTCTGTAAAACCTTAATTACTTTATACTGTACTACACATCTGGCGCTGCCTCCGTCCGTCCCCCCCTTTCTATATAGAGGGGTGTGATATACTTATAATATACTTTCTAACATAGAAATTATATTATAGTGTATTTGTATTGCGCAGCAGTTGTGTGCGGGTCTAGATAGAGGGACAAACGCTATTGGAGTAAGGATACTTTCACACTTGCGTTTTTCTTTTCCGGCATTGAGTTCCGTCCTAGGGGCTCAAATCCGGAAAAGAACTGATCAGTTTTATCCCCATGCATTCTGAATAGAGAGTCCGTCCTTCAGGATTGCTCCGCTTCAGTCTTTTCGACGTTTCCATTAAAATGAAAAACCGTAGCATGCATAATTTTCTTCTCCGTGTCAAAAGCCGTAGCATTTGCCGTAACGCCGGATCCGTCCTTAATTCCCATTGAATTATATTAAGGACAGATCTGGCTTAAAATGTTCGGGCGAACGACGCAACGACTGATCCGGATATCCTCTCTGCGCCTGTGTCCGATAGAGGAGGAGCAAGTTTCGCGCCATCCTGTCTGGATCCTATAGGAGCTATAAGTACATAGTAGCTGTTAGTACACAGTGCATGTTAGGAGTAGTAGTCCTGTCTACTGCTACTCCTAGCATCCACTATGTACTTATATTAACTGAAAATCCCTATGTACTGTACCATAGGGGTTGCAGGTAATATAACCACACAGTGCATGAGTATGTTTTCGTTCAACAATATGACCACCTGTAAAAATATTTTAACAAAAAAAAATTCAGCCAGCCAGCTAGCCACTCACTCCTAACCAAACCCAGCCAGGCAGCAAATTATTAAAAATAAAATGACCAGTAAGTATTTTATTTAAAGTTCAAATATTCAATTATTTTTTTATTTATAGGCATATCTTCTTCTTCAAGCGAGGCCGGGAGCTCTCCTCCCTGATCACAACGCCACCAGGATGTGGTATGTAAAGTTCCTTAGCATTCCAAACTGTATATTGTGTTGTTATTCAAAAATATTTTTTTTTTGTTTAATCAGTCAGACTCTATGGAGGAGAGTTGTCCCGGTCAACCCAGACCCAGAGGAACAGCGGAGGAGGAAGTTGGGGGTGGAGGAGAAACGGTTGGTTAAAATCTTTTTGATACTTTTCAAAGTTTTTTGCATTGTTGTTTTTATTTTTAATGTTATATATATATATATATATATATATATATATATATATATATATATACAAAAAGAAAATAGATGTGACGCACTGGACTAACTATTGACCCAAGAGGTGCACTCAGTTGAGTGGGCTCACCCAGTCCACTCAAAAGGAGAAGTATAATAGAACAAAAGTAACTGGGCACTCTCAGGATATCTGGACCATTTGAAATTTATTAACATATAATAGCATGAATAACTGTACTTATTGACAATGATAATATAAAACTGTAATAAAAATACCTGTCCACTACACCATAATACACAATGTGCAGTACTCCAATATGACAAATACTACAATATAAAATACTAAAATTCGAGGAATACAATAGAATAAAAACTCGTATAAATATTCGGCAGATATGTGTATGGGAAAGTCAAATATTTAAAATTTGGCGATAATCCAATGTCCTTTATGTATGTCTCTTTCGATAAATGACAGGGATATCCGAAAAAAAGCAAAGTCCCAATGAGCAATCAAAGAACAAACTCAAGCGGCGTCCCGCTAATAGCATCCACCAGCAGCGTCCCACTGGAATAATAATGCAGTTTTTAAATCGCTGGAAAATAATTGCTGGATAAAATCGTACGGTCTTACCGTCTCCTTTGATAAGTCGACAAAGATGCAGTTATGGACTTCTGAGTTTGCAGACCATATCTTGTAGTAAACTCGCACAACTGCAATTGTTTGGCACATGTAGTCAGGCCTTCACCATGGAATCAGGCCTTACACTTTCTTTTCCAAGTGTACCTTTCTTGTGCCAGGTAGTTCTTTCTTTGCGACTTTCCAGTCAAATCTCCAGCTTCCCAAGTGGTCCAAATGTTGGGGTCCTGTCTAGGCTAGACGCGTTTCGGGGTTTAGAAGTACCCCTTCCTCAGTAGCTATCAGTCCCCCAAACAATCCCTTTTTTTATATAGTGGAGAAGTTCTTCCAAAAGTCTGGATAAGATGTTCCAAAAACCTGAAATGGATCAATTTTTGATCCAGTGTTTCATTGAGTCTATTCCCATTAAAATCCTCGCTATAAAATAACATTGTCAAATAATTTTTAATATATATAAAAAACACACATATGTCACAATGGTCTTAAAATTTAAAATACCATTCTACACAGATAAAAAATGAAAATATGCTCTAGATTGTGTTTGCAATCTAGAGCATATTTTCGTTTTTTATCTGTGTAGAATGGTATTTTAAATTTTATATATATATATTTTTTTAGCCATCTCGTCCTGTTGCCAGCCAGAGAGGTCATCAACGATCTTCCAGAGGACGCCGTGGAGCATGCGGCGGTCGTGGTCGTGTGAGTATTGTAAAGTTATGGTTTTTATTAAAAATAAATTTATCAAATATAAAAGTTAATTTCTTTTCTATCTTTTTTCTTTTTCTTTTAGGGTTCCCAAATCTCCACCAGAAGGCATGAGGAGGACGTTGAACGATTTTATATCGACAATGACCTCCTCATCCATATGGTGGAGGAGCGTACACCGACCGCCGCCATGCAGACCATCCCATCATCTAACACGGCTCCTCTGGAACGAGATATGTGCGGCCATTCTGCCCAACTGGGATGACCCTTCAGAGAAAAGCAACAGGGCCAATGCCCGTAAGTATAAAGTATTTAATTTGTAGAGAGCTGAAACGTAAAAAAAAAATGTAATCAAAAGTGGTTTACAGTTTAGTGTAGGCAACGTAGTTGCCGTATTTGTGGGAGGGGAGGCTCCCACACAGTCTACTTAAGGCACCTCTGCGCCCTCCCCCCGTCAGCTACCTTCTCGATTCCCGGCACAGCAGCGTGTGCCGCGTCACTTCGGGGTCACGTGGAGGTTCAGCGTCCGGCATCCTGCGTCCCGCGAGCTGCAGCGCATCATCAGCGGGCTTCAAACATCGTCGCTCCCGTCGAGCAGGTATTCCGGTTCGGGTAAGAGCAAGTGTGCCCCCTGGAGTTTCGTCATGCCCCACGTCCAGGCAGCGGCGGGTCCGGTAGTCAGCACGGCACGCTTCTTCCTCGCTATGCGCACGTGTAGGCTGGATGCACGTGCAGCGTACCAGAAGAGCTGCACAAAATTCATAACCCCGAACGACCTGCTGTCTTTTTACCGTCACCGGCGGTCCTGCCGTCTGTTCTGAGGTGTTCTGACGTCACCATGTACCACGTAGCATGACAGTCACTGTTGATATAACTAAGTCACATGTTTCTCAGTGTTATGCAGTCTCCGCTGCTCCCGAGCTGAATTAATCAGTAACCGTGCGGCTTCTTCTGGAACACAATTTTAGAGGGGTCGAGCGCAGTGTAATTAGTCACAGTTACAATCATAGTCTATACGCCGCTCGTTTACTGATGGTTAATCTCTGAAGCAGCACTGAGTATTTAGATTTCGCGTTTTACATTACTGACGAGGTGTCCAACAACTTGAGCACAACAGGTCTGTTCCACCACCTACTATCTGTTAATGCGTTTTAGTAGGAAACTTTCGTTTTTCAGGTAACTCCACCGCACGGACCCGTTTCTTTTATTATCACACTGTTATCGTCCTCTTCTTGTAAGTTGGTAAGCTTGCGGCCTGCAGCTACCACATCCGGTGCTTTGCTGGTAAGATTTCAGGTGCCATCACTTCATTAGGTTCAAGATATACATGTCCGCTGGTCGTACATGATGTTGCAACTACTATGTGTACTGTGGGTTTATATGTTCATTGCTTTATCCCCTTCTGCTTCCTATTTTCTCTATTCATTGGTGTAAATTCATTTGGTAAAATGGTTCCGTCAAGGTCATTACTGTCATTTGTTCTAAACAGGTGTCTACCCGGGCTTTGGGGGTTCAGGCGGTCATACTTTCGAACTCTTTCGAAATCTTTGCACAGGTACATATTCTAGTGTCTTGGTTACGTTAGGCTCAGGCTTATCCAAGCTGACCTGAAGCTCTGTTTTGCTGTTACAGTCGCAGTACCTACGTACAATCATCCGTCAGGATCCGGTGAAAATAAAAAAAAAAAATTTAGAAAAGGGGTTTCTCTCCCTCTCTCTCCTCACCAGGGGTTTCATGTACAGCCATAAGAAAAAAAAAAAAAAAACTCCATCCGTGTCATCACTAGATCAGGCACGCATTGGTCCGTCACAGCTTCAGACATGACTAATCCCTGTCGCCACATCAGGCACGTTCATCAAGTCTGTCACGTCCTCAGACTCAATGCAAGTCCTGTCACGATTTCAGGCTCTCGTCAGGTCTGTCACGTCATCAGACTCGATGTAAGTCCTGTCACGACTTCCGGCACCCGTCAAGTCTGTCACGTCTTCAGACTCGGTTTAAGTCCTGTCACGGCTTCAGGCACACTCGTCAAGTCTGTCACGTCCTCAGACTCGATATAAGTCCTGGCACGACTTCAGGCATACTCTAAGTCTGTCACATCTACAGCTATGACGTAAGTCCTGTCAAGACTACAGGCGCTAGCGCAAGCCTGTCCCGTCCACGTCTACCCCAGGTCTAGTCCCAGCCAAGTACAGCCTACAGCGATACATACACATGCCTTCATTCTCATGCACACGGCCACAGTAACAGCCCGTTCACAGGTAGCCATGGGCATCTCCCCACGACTAAGCATCAACGGTTATGGCTGTACATGTCATTTCTCGTGGTACACAGGGTGGCGCATGGGTTAGGGTTACACAGGGTGCTTGTCCTGCAAGTTGCGCATCATCTCCTTGGGCACGGTGTCGTGGTGTTTCTGTCCTTCCCTTCACACTAGTTCACCAGGGTGCATGGTAGTGGTCAATCGTCACACTCAGTTAGCACAAGAGTCATATGGTTCATATTTTTTAGATTGAGCTGCCACACGACCAGGTTCCACTAGGATCTGCATCATCCCAAGCGAGCGGGGACCTACAGTCAGAAAGAGATGCCACCCCATCGCTAAGGTCTTGGACCATATCAAAAATCACTACGGAGCTGTTACGCAGAGGGATCCCTTTCCCAGTATCTGCCAGGAAGGCTGAACTTTTTCGCCTGTTACAGTCCGAACCAGGGTCCAGCCAAGAGATGTTTTCCTCAAACACCATACAGACTTCCATCACTCAGTTACATGCTGCGACCATCAATATCGCGTCCTCTATGTCTGGCTTCCAAACTAGACTAGAGGCTTTAGAAAACAGGGCTATTACCTCCAGCGCTGCCACCCCAAGACCTATGACTCCATCAGTCCCCACGACGACCACGGCGACCTTTCCCCCCAATTTCCCCAACATCGCGCCTTCACATTTTATACCGGCCAATATTAGGCAGGATATTCTAGACGGTAAGGACGTCAACTTAGCCTGTTTGCTCATCGCAACGCATGAGGTACCCGATAATAAGACTATCGCCTGTGGCGAGGTGTCAGTCATTCTCAAATCACGGGATGTCAGGCTAAACCGCAAACTCAGCATCACAGAGTTTGTTCTGGCGTTTAGCCTGTACCGGGACGTAGTTTGTTCCGTGTCTCCCAGTCGCGGTGAGGAATTAGACCTGTATCTTTATAGAATAGTGGATCTAGGTCATAAATACGGGGGAACGGCATTCTATGATTACCATAGATCTTTTTCCGCAAAGGCGGCAGCTTTACTAACTCAATTCCAGCACACGGTTGACTGGTCAGTTACTGACACTGAGCTTTTCTGTCGCCATTTCGCAGGGTTAAAAGCCCCCGCATGTTCCACATGCGGTTCCCACTCCCATACCGCAGAGTGGTGCTCCTCCAACAATCCTCCAGCAGGCGGCTCTCAGGCTAAGCATGCACCCGATAGCGTCATGCCCAAGTCCACAACAGGGGTAGACAAATTAGGCAGACCCATCAAATACTTAGGCAAGTCATAGATTTGCAATAACTTCAATTCCGCAGGGTGCTTCTATAGCCAATGTCGGTTACTGCATTTGTGTACTAATTGCTTCAGGGCTCACCCCAAGATAGCATGCCCCCAGAAAGGCCTTCATACGGCGTGACTAGGCAGAATATACGTAGATGCATTAGCTACATTCCTGGCAGACCATCCAGACAAACAGTGGGTGTATTTTCTCCTCAGTGGTTTTACTAAGGGTTTCCATACAGGCCAGATTTCCCTACCACAAACCATATATGAGTGCAGGAATTTGTTGTCAGCTATCAGGAACCCTGAGGCAGTTAGTAGCCTCATTCAATCAGAATTGGCAAAAGGCTATCTGATAGGTCCTCTGCGTCAGCCCCCATTCGAGTGCTGGAGAGTCAGTCCTATAGGCATGGTCGTTGGGAAGTTCTCAAATAAAAAACACCTGATTTACGACCTGTCAGCTCCACATTCTTCAGACATTCCTAGCCTCAGTGCTCTTATTCCCTCTGAGGAGTTTGGCATGAAGTATGCATCCATTAATGAGGCAATTCAGGTTATACTGTCTTTGGGGCAGCATACGTGATGCTTTTAAACTGTTACCTATTCACCCCCAACTATGGCAGTGGCACGGCGTTAAATGGGACGGTCTATACTATTTTGCTAACTGTCTCACATTCGGCTCAAAATCAAGTCCATGGCTGTTCGATCAATTTGCCAGAAGTCTGCACTGGATCCTCGAGCACACCTTCAGTGCCTATCACGTCATACACTATCTAGACGACTTTCTGTTGATCTAACCCCCATCTCGGCCTCCCGGGGACCTAGGGGTTTTAACCGAAGTCTTTAGCAAGCTCGGTGTTCCAGTAGCAGATCATAAACTTGACGGCCCACACACTAGGTTGACTTTCTTAGGCATCCAGCTAGACACTGACACGTTACCAGCTAGTTTGCTTCTGGACAAGTTACAAAGAGTCAGAGATACCGTTCACAAGTTAGCTCAATCAGGCATTTGTTCCAGACCAGAGTCTGCTGGGTATACTCAACTATGCCATGAGGATTATACCGCAGGGCAGGACTTTTATCTCCAGACTCCTTAGCCTGCTTCCGTTAACCACTGACCAAGATAGCCAGGTGAGGCTAGATCAACAAGCGTTGGCCGATCTCGTCATGTGGGACCTGTTCCTTTCCAGCTGGAACGGCATTTCATTCTTTACTCCCGCAGTCTCTAGCCAGTCTCCTGTCCTCCACGCCGATGCTTCATCAGCTTTAGGCTTCGCGGCCATCTACGGTAACCACTGGCTGGCCAGCTCTTGGCCACCCGAGGTTACGTCCATCTCTGGGTTTTCCCAATCTTCCTCGTTATTCGAGATTTACCCTATCGTTGCTGCAGCACAGGCATGGGGAGCTTACTGGAGCAAGAACACAGTTTTAATTCTAACTGATAATGCAGGTCTGGCAGCTCTGATTAATAAGGGTAGGTCAGCTTCCAGAGAGATCATGGTCTTCATGAGGCGATTTATCTGGTTGGCTTTGGAGCACCAATTCCATTTCGAATGTGTACATATTCCCGGTAAGGTAAACGTGGCAGCAGAGGCACTATCCAGAGGTAAATTGCAGTTTTTCTTCCAGATTTCACCAGAAGTGGACCCTACACCAACCCCAACACCTTTGTACAACCTGTTAGTCATGCGTTGAGTGCGCAACTGGATACAGCCAGGGTTCTCATGCAGAAGTCGTTATTCAAGAACACGGCGGGGACGTACAAGACGGCTTGGTCCCATTTCACTAGGTTTCAGCAAATTTGTCCTCAACAGGGTGTGGATCACATCACATACCTACTTGCGTTCATAGCATTTTGCCACTCAGACCTTAAACTTTCACATGGTACAATCAAGTTATATTTAGCCGGTATACAACACTGTTGGCATATTTCCTACCCAGACAGACCCTCGTTATTTTCTGCTCACCCCATTAAAACGATCCTCAAAGGCACGGGTGTCAAACACAAGGCCCGCGGGCCGAAACCGGCCCGCCAGACCTCGTCATGTGGCCCGCGCAGCCGCCGCCGGCCGCCAGCCTTCACCTTTTATTCTTGCTTTTTTTTTTTTTGACACAAGAAAGCCGCCTCTTCAGCGCATGCGCGGCAGCCTACAAGCCAGAGAACGTCTGCCCTCTAGCGGCCGTTCTATTGTACCGTATATCCTAATTGCTTGTGTAGAATGCAGGCAGGCCGGGCGGGCGGCAGCGTAACTCCCTGATGTCACGTGCCTGCACCACCTCCTTTATGAATGAAGCAGGCGGCGCAGGCAAGTGACGTCAGTGAGTGACGCGCCGGCCGCCCGTCCTGCCTGCCGGCATTATACACAAGCAATTAGGATATATACAGTACAATTAGGAGTGAGGGGGGCATGTTTAATAACTTTTAATTCAATAATACATTTTATATTTGTATACTGGGGGGGGGGGGGGGGGCGGGGGGGGGGGTTACACAGAATCTGTGGATGGCACAGTTAAGGGGTGGGGGTCTGTGGATGGCACTGTTATGGGGTGGGGGGTCTGTGGATGGCACTGTTATGGGGTGGGGGGTCTGTGGATGGCACATATATAACACTGCCATCCACAGATCCCCCCCCTGTAACAGTGCCAGCCACAGATCCCCCCCCCCCTGTAACAGTGTCTGTCATCCACAGATCCCCCCATAAGTGTCTGTCATCCACAGATCCCCCCCATAAGTGTCTGTCATCCACAGATCCCCCCATAAGTGTCTGTCATCCACAGATCCCCCCATAAGTGTCTGTCATCCACAGATCCCCCCATAAGTGTCCGTCATCCACAGATCCCCCCCATAAGTGTCCGTCATCCACAGATCCCCCCATAAGTGTCCATCATCCACAGATCCCCCCATAACAGTGTCCGTCATCCACAGATCCCCCCATAACAGTGTCCGTCATCCACAGATCCCCCCATAACAGTGTCCGTCATCCACAGATCCCCCCATAACAGTGTCCGTCATCCACAGATCCCCCCATAACAGTGTCCGTCATCCACAGATCCCCCCATAACAGTGTCCGTCATCCACAGATCCCCCTTTAACAGTGTCCGTCATCCACAGATCCCCCCATAACAGTGTCCGTCATCCACAGATCCCCCCCCCCCATAACAGTGTCCGTCATCCACAGATGTTTAATGAAAATAAAAATTACTGTCTGTTACCAAAAATCATTTTTCAATAAATTGTACAATAATTGTACATTTGAATATATACTTGCCATTATTCTGACTATGTTTCTGCTTTCAGAGCTAGTTATTACTTACATTATTACAAAAAACAGTAATAATTGAATGCAGTGACAATAATTTATGATAATAAAGAGTCCTACAGATACAACCGGCCCTTTGAGGGTGACCAAACTGCTGATGCGGCCCCCCGATGAATTTGAGTTTAACACCCCTGCTCAAAGGGATACAGAATTCTTCAGCCGTTAGCAAAATTTCCAGGAGACCCTTCTCAGGGGAAATGTTTAAGTCCTTGTCTGCGATCCTGAGTACTAGCCCCTTTGGGTTGAAGACAAGCGCCTTAATCAAAACAGCCCTGTATTTATGTTTTTACAGGTTCCTACAACCCGGGGAATTCACGTGCCCTACATCTAGCAGCGCCTTTGTACAGAAACAACATTTACTACGCTTAGGCTCCCACTACGTCTTTACACTTGATCATACTAAAACTACCAGACCCGGCTAAACCACAAAGATCAAATATTTCTCTACGGGCAATAAGTGGTGCCCAGTGGCAGTATTCAACGAATGGTCGGTGCTGACCAAACGCGCTTCACCCAACTCCCCTCTGTTGGCACACAACTCTGGCCCGCTCAGTATTCAAGCATTCCTGAAATACATTCGCGTATTGTTGCCTAAACTGGATGTAGATCCTTTAAGCATTACCGGCCATTCATTCAGAATAGAGGCGGCCTCTGCCGCTTCTAAAAACAATGTACCGGGTCACATCATAAAGATGCTGGGGCGTTGGAAATCACTGTGTTACACTCGTTATATCCCCAACCCTAAACGAGAGATGTCATTAGCTTTTCAGAATTTGCTGCTGTGATATGTTTCAATACAGTTCTTTGTTTTCACACTACCGTGTCTTGTATTTTTGGCCCCTTTAGGCTACCCTTTACAGCAGTTCCGCCACTACTCTACTGCTATGCTTAGGTTAATGTCATTCTGATATTCGATCCGAGCACAAGTGTAAGCAACGTAGTTGCCGTATTTGTGGGAGGGGAGGCACCTCTGCGCCCTCCCCCCGTCAGCTACCTTCTCCATTCCCAGCACAGCAGCATGTGCCCCTCCCACCCAACCCTCATATCATCATTACCTATAGGGTGGCCCCCTTTAGTCTACCCTTTACAGCAGTTCCGCCACTACTCTACTGCTATGCTTAGGTTACTGTCATTCTGATAGTCAATCCGAGCACAATTTAAAAATTTTAAAAATATTTTTTTTTTCTTGTGGCTGTTTCAATTAAATTGTAAACCAACTTTGATTAAACCACAGATTTTTATACTAAACATCCTTTTTTTTTATTTATTTCTTTATAGGGGATACGATCATGGTTCGGTGGCGCTCAATCAGGGACCGCTACAAGAAGGCCTTTAATGAGGAACTTCGGCGCCCGAGTGGGTCGGGAGGAACCTCGAGGCGTGAATACCGCTATTCTGCCGCCTTGGGGTTCCTACGAAGAACCCTAGAGATGCGAAGGTAAGATATATGGTTTCTATAAAAAATTGCTTTTCCAACTAGGTGTATGGCCCAGGCAGACTGTCATTTGGCACTTTTTCTTGGACATACACATTGTATTTCGTGGAGTAGAGAGGAGCGATGTGTGCTTCCGATTTTTCATTTGAAGTTGCTTTCCAAAAAAAAAAAAAGCTATACTGTACATTGACACTGCCTTGAAAATTCATTTAACCACCTCAGCCCCCAGTGCTTAAACACCCTGAAAGATCAGGCCACTTTTTACACTTCTGACCTACACTACTTTCACCGTTTATTGCTCGGTCATGCAACTTACCACCCAAATAAATTTTACCTCCTTTTCTTCTCACTAATAGAGCTTTCATTTGGTGGTATTTCATTGCTGCTGACATTTTTACTTTTTTTGTTATTAATCGAAATTTAACGATTTTTTTTGCAAAAAAAATGACATTTTTCACTTTCAGTTGTAAAATTTTGCAAAAAAAACGACATCCATATATAAATTTTACTCTAAATTTATTGTTCTACATGTCTTTGATAAAAAAAAAATGTTTGGGTAAAAAAAAAATGGTTTGGGTAAAAGTTATAGCGTTTACAAACTATGGTACAAAAATGTGAATTTCCGCTTTTTGAAGCAGCTCTGACTTTCTGAGCACCTGTCATGTTTCCTGAGGTTCTACAATGGCCAGACAGTACAAACACCCCACAAATGACCCCATTTCGGAAAGTACACACCCTAAGGTATTCGCTGATGGGCATAGTGAGTTCATAGAACTTTTTATTTTTTGTCACAAGTTAGTGGAAAATGCAGATTTCTTTTTTTTTTTTTTTCTTTTCTTACAAAGTCTCATATTCCACTAACTTGTGACAAAAAATAAAAACTTCTATGAACTCACTATGCCCATCACGAAATACCTTGGGGTCTCTTCTTTCCAAAATGGGGTCACTTGTGGGGTGGTTATACTGCCCTGGCATTCTAGGGGCCCAAATGTGTGGTAAGGAGTTTGAAATCAAATTCTGTAAAAAATGACCTGTGAAATCCGAAAGGTGCTCTTTGGAATATGGGCCCCTTTGCCCACCTAGGCTGCAAAAAAGTGTCACATATCTGGTATCTCCGTACTCAGGAGAAGGTGGGGAATGTGTTTTGGGGTGTCATTTTATATATACCCATGCTGGGTGAGAGAAATATCTTGGTCAAATGCCAACTTTGTATAAAAAAAAGGGAAAAGTTGTCTTTTGCCAAGATATTTCTCTCACCCAGCATGGTTATATGTAAAATGACACCCCAAAACACATTCCCCAACTTCTCCTGAGTACGGAGATACCAGATGTGTGACACTTTTTTGCAGCCTAGGTGGGCAAAGGGGCCCATATTCCAAAGAGCACCTTTCGGATTTCACAGGTCATTTTTTACAGAATTTGATTTCAAACTCCTTACCACACATTTGGGCCCCTAGAATGCCAGGGCAGTATAACTACCCCACAAGTGACCCCATTTTGGAAAGAAGACACCCCAAGGTATTCCGTGAGGGGCATGGCAAGTTCCTAGAATTTTTTATTTTTTGTCACAAGTTAGTGGAAAATGATGATTTTTTTTTTTTTTTTTTTCATACAAAGTCTCATATTCCACTAACTTGTGACAAAAAATAAAAACTTCCATGAACTCACTATGCCCATCAGCGAATACCTTGGGGTCTCTTCTTTCCAAAATGGGGTCACTTGTGGGGTAGTTATACTGCCCTGGCATTCTAGGGGCCCAAATGTGTGGTAAGGAGTTTGAAATCAAATTCTGTAAAAAATGACCTGTGAAATCCGAAAGGTGCTCTTTGGAATATGGGCCCCTTTGCCCACCTAGGCTGCAAAAAAGTGTCACACATCTGGTATCTCCGTACTCAGGAGAAGTTGAGGAATGTGTTTTGGGGTGTCTTTTTACATATACCCATGCTGGGTGAGATAAATATCTTGGTCAAATGCCAACTTTGTATAAAAAAATGGGAAAAGTTGTCTTTTGCCAAGATATTTCTCTCACCCAGCATGGGTATATGTAAAATGACACCCCAAAACACATTCCCCAACTTCTCCTGAGTACGAAGATACCAGATGTGTGACACTTTTTTGCAGCCTAGGTGGGCAAAGGGGCCCATATTCCAAAGAGCACCTTTCGGATTTCACAGGTCATTTTTTACAGAATTTGATTTCAAACTCCTTACATAGAAACATAGAATGTGTCGGCAGATAAGAACCATTTGGCCCATCTAGTCTGCCCAATATACTGAATACTATGGATAGCCCCCGGCCCTATCTTATATGAAGGATGGCCTTATGCCTATCCCATGCATGCTTAAACCCCTTCACTGTATTTGCAGCTACCACTTCTGCAGGAAGGCTATTCCATGCATCCACTACTCTCTCAGTAAAGTAATACTTCCTTATATTACTTTTAAACCTTTGCCCCTCTAATTTAAAACTGTGTCCTCTTGTGGTAGTTTTTCTTCTTTTAAATATGCTCTCTTCCTTTACCGAGTTGATTCCCTTTATGTATTTAAAAGTTTCTATCATATCCCCTCTGTCTCTTCTTTCTTCCAAGCTATACATATTAAGGTCCTTTAACCTTTCCTGGTAAGTTTTATCCTCCAATCCATGTACTAGTTTAGTAGCTCTTCTCTGAACTCTCTCTAGAGTATCTATATCCTTCTGGAGATATGGCCTCCAGTACTGCGCACAATACTCCAAGTGAGGTCTCACCAGTGTTCTGTACAGCGGCATAAGCACTTCACTCTTTCTACTGCTTATACCTCTCCCTATACATCCAAGCATTCTGCTGGCATTTCGTGCTGCTCTATTACATTGTCTTCCCACCTTTAAGTCTTCTGAAATAATTACTCCTAAATCCCTTTCCTCAGATACTGAGGTCAGGACTGTGTCAAATATTCTATATTCTGCCCTTGGGTTTTTACGCCCCAGGTGCATTATCTTGCACTTATCCACATTAAATTTCAGTTTCCAGAGTTCTGACCATTCTTCTAGTTTTCCTAAATCCTTTTCCATTTGGCGTTTCCCTCCAGGAACATCAACCCTGTTACATATCTTTGTGTCATCAGCAAAAAGACAAACCTTACCAGCGAGGCCTTTTGCAATATCACTTATGAAGATATTAAACAAAATCGGTCCCAGTACAGATCCCTGTGGAACCCCACTGGTAACATTACCTTGTTTTGAATGTTCTCCATTGACTACAACCCTCTGTTGTCTGTCACTCAGCCACTGCCTAATCCACTCAACAATATGGGAGTCCATGCTCAATGACTGCAGTTTATTGATAAGTCTTCTATGTGGGACAGTGTCAAAAGCCTTACTAAAATCTAGATAAGCGATGTCTACTGCACCTCCACCGTCTATTATTTTATTCACCCAGTCAAAAAAATCTATAAGATTTGTTTGACATGATCTCCCTGAAGTAAACCCATGTTGTTTTTCATCTTGCAATCCATGGGATTTTAGATGTTCCACAATCCTATCCTTTAATAGGGTTTCCATTAATTTGCCTACTATTGATGTCAGACTCACTGGTCTATAGTTGCTCGATTCCTCCCTACTACCTTTCTTGTGAATGGGCACGACATTTGCCAATTTCCAATCTTCCGGGACGACTCCTGTTACTAATGATTGGTTAAATAAATCTGTTAACGGTTTTGCCAGCTCACCACTAAGCTCTTTTAATAATTTTGGGTGTATCTCATCAGGCCCCTGTGACTTATCTGTCTTCACCTTAGACAGCAAACTTAGAACATCTTCCTCTGTAAAGATACATGCATCAAACGATTTAATAGTCATTCTTTCTAGTGGAGGTCCTTCTCCTTTTTCTTTTGTAAAAACTGAACAGAAGTATTCATTAAGGCAGTCGGCTAGCCCTTTATTCTCTTCTACATACCTTCCGTCCTTTGTTTTTAATTTAGTTATTCCTTGTTTTAATTTCCTTTTTTCATTTATATATCTGAAGAATGTCTTATCCCCTTTTTTCATAGACTGAGCTAGTTTTTCTTCTGCCTGCGCTTTAGAAGTTCTTATAACTTGCTTGGCCTCTCTCTGCCTAATCTTGTAGATTTCCTTATCTTCATTGCTCTGGGTTTTTTTATAATTACAAAATGCTAGCTTTTTATTTTTAATGATTTGGGCCACTTCTGCTGAGTACCACATTGGTCTCCTCCTTTTTTTGCTTTTACTGACAAGTCTAATGCAATTTTCTGTTGCCTTCAATAATGCACCTTTTAAGTAGTCCCATTTCTCCTGGACTCCATGTAATCCGTTCCAGTCTGATAAGGACTCATTTATGACTAATTTCATTTTTGAAAAGTCTGTTTTTCTAAAATCTAAAACTTTTGTTTTTGTGTGGTGGGACTCTTTCACAGTTCTTATATTAAACCACACTGACTGGTGATCACTAGATCCCAAGGTTTCGCCTACAATGACATCATATACCGAATCCCCGTTTGTGAATACCAAATCCAAAATGGCCTCCCTCCGGGTTGGCTCCTCAACCACTTGTTGTAGAGATAACCCCAGTAGGGAATTTAGAATATCTGTACTCCTGGTAGAACTTGCTATTTTGGTTTTCCAGTTTATATCTGGAAGATTGAAATCTCCCATAATGATAACTTCTCCTTTCATTGTCATTTTAGCTATTTCTTCAACTAGTAGATCATCTAGTTCTTTAACTTGACCAGGTGGTCTATATATCACACCTACACGAGTTACTGCATGGTTAGCAAACTGCAACGTAACCCAAACTGACTCTATGTTGGCCTCACCAACTTGTATTAGGTTAGATTTAATGCTATCTTTCACATACAGGGCCACTCCTCCTCCTTTCTTGCCTTCTCTGTCTCTTCTGTATAAAGAGTACCCTGGTATGGTTATGTCCCAGTCATTTCTTTCATTAAACCATGTCTCCGTAACAGCCACTAAATCTACATTCTCAGATGCCATTATTGACCCAAGTTCATTGATTTTTTTACCTAAACTGCGAGCATTTGTAGACAGGACTCTGAGCTTATCATTTCTTAACCTCAGTGCTTCTGGCCTGTTCTGGCATTGTTTCCACACATTTGGGCCCCTAGAATGCCAGGACAGTATAACTACCCCACAAGTGACCCCATTTTGGAAAGAAGAGACCCCAAGGTATTCGCTGATGGGCATAGTGAGTTCATGGAAGTTTTTATTTTTTGTCACAAGTTAGTGGAATATGAGACTTTGTATGAAAAAAAAAAAATCTGCATTTTCCACTAACTTGTGACAAAAAATAAAAAATTCTAGGAACTCGCCATGCCCCTCACGGAATACCTTGGGGTGTCTTCTTTCCAAAATGGGGTCACTTGTGGGGTAGTTATACTGCCCTGGCATTTTCCAGGGGCCCTAATGTGTGGTAAGTAGGTAAATGACCTGTGAAATCCTAAAGGTGCTCTTTGGAATATGGGCCCCTTTGCCCACCTAGGCTGCAAAAAAGTGTCACACATGTGGTATCGCCGTATTCAGGAGAAGTTGGGGAATGTGTTTTGGGGTGTCATTTTACATATACCCTTGCTGGGTGAGAGAAATATCTTGGCAAAAGACAACTTTTCCCATTTTTTTTATACAAAGTTGGCATTTGACCAAGATATTTCTCTCACCCAGCATGGGTATATGTAAAATGACACCCCAAAACACATTCCCCAACTTCTCCTGAGTACAGCGATACCAGATGTGTGACACTTTTTTGCAGCCTAGATGCGCAAAGGTGCCCAAATTCCTTTTAGGAGGGCATTTTTAGACATTTGGATACCAGACTTCTTCTCACGCTTTGGGGCCCCTAGAATGCCAGGGCAGTATAAATACCCCACATGTGACCCCATTTTGGAAAGAAGACACCCGAAGGTATTCAATGAGGGGCATGGCGAGTTCATAGAAATTTTTTTTTTTTGGCACAAGTTAGCGGAAATTGATATTTTTAATTTTTTTCTCACAAAGTCTCCCGTTCCGCTAACTTGGGACAAAAATTTCAATCTTTCATGGACTCAATATGCCCCTCACGGAATACCTGGGGGTGTCTTCTTTCCGAAATGGGGTCACATGTGGGGTATTTATACTGCCCTGGCATTCTAGGGGCCCTAAAGCGTGAGAAGAAGTCTGGAATATAAATGTCTAAAAAATTTTACGCATTTGGATTCCGTGAGGGGTATGGTGAGTTCATGTGAGATTTTATTTTTTGACACAAGTTAGTGGAATATGAGACTTTGTAAGAAAAAAAAATAATAATTCCGCTAACTTGGGCCAAAAAAATGTCTGAATGGAGCCTTACAGAGGGGTGATCAATGACAGGGGGGGTGATCAATGACAGGGGGGGTGATCAATGACAGGGGGGGTGATCAATGACAGGGGGGTGATCAATGACGGGGGGGTGATCAATGACAGGGGTGGTGATCAATGACAGGGGGGTGATCAGGGAGTCTATATGGGGTGCTAACCACAGTCATTGATCACGCCCGTGTAAGGCTTCATTCAGACGTCCGGATGCGTTTTGCGGATCCGATCCATCTATCAGTGCATCCGTAAAAATCATGCGGACATCTGAATGGAGCTTTACAGGGGGTTGATCAATGACAGGGGTGTAATCAATGACAGGGGGGTGATCAGGGAGTCTATATGGGGTGATAACCACAGTCATTGATCATGCCCCTGTAAGGCTTCATTCAGACGTCCGTATGCGTTTTGCGGATCCGATCCATCTATCAGTGGATCCGTAAAAATCATGCGGACGTCTGAATGGAGCTTTACAGGGGGGTGATCAATGACAGGGGGGTGATCAATGACAGGGGGGTGATCAATGACAGGGGGGTAATCAATGACAGGGGGGTAATCAATGACAGGGGGGTGATCAGGGAGTCTATATGGGGTGATCAGGGGCTAATAAGGGGTTAATAAGTGACAGGGGGGGGGTGTAGTGTAGTGGTGCTTGGTGCTACTTTACTGAGCTGCCTGTGTCCTCTGGTGGTCGATCCAAACAAAGGGGACCACCAGAGGACCAGGTAGCAGGTATATTAGACGCTGTTATCAAAACAGCGTCTAATATACCTGTTAGGGGTTAAAAAAAACACATCTCCAGCCTGCCAGCGAACGATTGCCGCTGGCAGGCTGGAGATCAACTCTCTTACCTTCCGTTCCTGTGAGCGCGCGCGCGTTCACAGGAAATCTCGCGTCTCGCGAGAGGACGCGCCGGCGCGTCCAGGAGGAATGAATCAACCACCTCCAGGACGCGTCTGTGCGTACATCGGTCCGGAGGTGGTTAAAGGGCTTCTGTCACTCCACTAAACTCTTTTTTTTTTTGTCTCCTTAAAATCCTTATGCTGCGATTTCTCAATATATAGGGCTATTACTCAGTTTGGTTCAGTAGTTATATAAAAAAACTGACTTTTATAATATGCAAATTACCTCTCTAGCAGCAGGTAGGGCGGCTACCTGCTGCTAGCAGCCGCATCCTCCATTCATAATGATGCCCCCTCCTCATGTTGATTGACAGGACCAGCCAATGCGCTCGTCCTCTGACTGGCCCTGTCTGCATTTTAAATCTCGCGCCGGTCTTCAGTTGGCGCAGGCGCACTGAGTGGAGGACGCTCGCTCGGCCGCTCCATCCTCAGTGCGCCTGCGTCGGGTGTACATGTGACGTCATCGGCGCAGGCGCACTGAGGATGGAGTGGCCGAGCGAGCGTCCTCCACTCAGTGCGCTTGCGCCAACTGAAGACCGGCGCGAGATTTAAAACGCAGACAGGGCCAGTCAGAGGACGAGCGCATTGGCAGTGACAGAAGCCCCTTAATTCATGGCCTCTATCTATGTACAGTATGTTTCTCAATTTTTTGGAATGTAACCTCCTATGTAGCTTCTGAAGGCTCTTTGCTCACCTCTATTCCACAGTTTCTCCCATTCAAAAAAAATGCTAATTATTATTTTTTCTTTGCTTCACAGAACAGCCAGCAGCACTCTGGAGCCCGAAGTTCCTCAGGAGGCGGTCCCTGAAGAGCAAGCCACCGCGGGTCCCTCTCGTCCTGCTCCTACTGCTGGTCAGGAACACCAGGTTTCCCAACCTGTTCCCCTACCTGTGCCCTCTGGCGACGCAACAATGTCAACGATGATGTGTATTGTTTACTGAGTATGCCTTTATTATTCTTAAGTTAAGATTTAACTTTTATTTCTATCATTTAAAATAAAGTGAGACGAAGGAGTAAAGTGAACTCCTGCGCTTTTTTTGTTAGAGAGGGAGGAAAGGGTCTGGGTGCAGAGTAGTGGGCTTTAGCAGTGTTCCCGTATGGTAGGCGTGTTAAATGTATAGGGGAGGAGCCTAGTTGAGTTTACTAAATCTCCCTATACACTTGCCCTACTTGACCTAGTCTAGTCAGTGTGATTGCCTAAATGGCTGTAGTCGGGGCACTCGTCTTTATTTTAAATGATAGAAATAAAAGTTAAATCTTAACTTAAGAATAATAAGGCATACTCAGTAAACAATACACATTATTTTGAGACCACTGTGAGTATTTAATTGTGGGTCTACTGTAATTAGACACCAACTATAAACGTATGATACAGTTTAAACAAATATAAAACGCAAATGGCAGGCTTTCTGTCAGCAAGCCCCAACCTGGAAGCCTGGGCTACAGAGGCTAGAAGTGTCTTTTCTGAAATTGATTATATTCAATCCAACTCAACTACCAGTATCAAAAACGTATTTAAAGATTTGACAGGGGCGTATAAAGATCTTATTGTATCCTGGTGGGAAATACAATCCCTGGACCACTACCTTAAAGAAAATATTGTCCCAAAAGGCCTTAGAATTAACCTGACCCCTGCAGACAGACTAAGGAATACAAACTTGATTAAAAAGTGGGAGGAAGAAGCTACAGCGAGTTCTCACAGATGTATGCGTCTGCTCCTAGAGGAAGAGAGACTGAACCTTGACTGTAAACAGAAAAAAGTGGATAACCTAAGGGAACAGGCACTTAGATTTAAGGACGAGGCTCAATTCTCAACAAAGGAGGAACACCTACAGAATACGATTGAGAGGTTTCACTACACCTTCAGGGAACGTAAGCACCAACTCCACAGAGTTTAAAAAAAATAGAGCATATCTCTTCCTAAACAAAATACAACAAAAAGAAACAGCAAGTGAAATCTCTTCCTCAGAGGCAGAGGGATCAGAAACCGAACAGGTCAGAATAAAAGGAGGTAGGGGACAGAAATACAGAGGAAAAGGAGGTAGGGGGAGACAGAGAACAGCAAATAGAAATATCTACAACGAGGGATATTCAACATGCAATACCCACAGACCTACACCTACCCCCTCATCATCAGCTGTATCCTCTACTTTTTTGGCCCAGGCCCCCACACAAATGCCCTACTAATTAAGGAACAACGTGTAAGGGGGCGTACAGGACACACTAATCTATCCAGCAAAATGCAAATCATTAATCTGTCCTCACATAACCTATCCCTAAGTGACATATCACTATTGAGTAAAGGGCTGTCATTTGTCCCCACAGTTAAATATGATACTTTCGAGTGGAGTAAGGACCTAGCATTATTCACACGCAAATTGCTCTGGCACAAACACTTCCGCCTCCAGGATCATAAAAAATATGAAGAGCTGAATATGAATCCCAGGGAACTGGAGGCCACACGCACCCTTGTTGGCCTAATGGAGGAAGGTGAGAGAGATAGAGCAGAGGGTCCCATTACTGAAATGAAACTAAAAAGTACCCAAATGCCACCACCTCTACCAGACTCTAGTGTGTCCATATTCCACAAATTAGTATCCAGGGATCTGGAACTAATTAAAACGACCAAGGATATCTCAAATTTGAGTAAGGAAGAGTACCAAGCCCTAATAAGCCCTATATTTGTCTCAGAACTCCGGCAAATTTTATCTAAGGGATTGAAGGATAAACTAATTGACCAGACAGAACTAGACTTCCTCCTTCCTAAATATCCAGTCACAGCCACCTTCTATTCCACACCCAAGATTCATAAGGGCACTACACCACTGAAAGGACATCCAATAGTATCAGGTGTAGGCAGCCTAGGACAGAACGTAGGCATCTACATCGACAAAATCATTAAACCCTTTGTGGAGACACTACCGTCGTACATACGCGATACATTTGACCTCCTATTGAGGCTCAGTGGTGTATGTATGGACGATCAAACCATACTGGTGTCCATAGATGTCGAGGCCCTATATAGTTCGATCAAACATGATCTAGGAATGAAGGCAGTAGAAAGCTACCTAAGTATGAGGGATATAAGACAATCTCGACACAATCAGTTCATACTCGATCTATTGAACTTCAGCCTCACTAGGAACTATTTTGTCTTTGATGACCACTACTACCACCAGCTCAGGGGCACCGCGATGGGCAGTTCTTGTGCGCCGTCGTACGCAAATCTGCTCCTGGGCTGGTGGGAAGCCAACGTCATTGGCTCAGAGAGGATGGATAAGTGGCAAGACATGATAGTTCTGTGGCTGAGGTTCATAGATAATGTCTTTGTATTGTGGCGAGGGACGGTAGACGCCTTTGTGGAATTCATGGAGATGATTAATGACAACACTATGGGCCTTAGATTCACATCTGAACATAGCCATGACTCATTACTAGAGTTGAGCGAACACCTGGATGTTCGGGTTCGAGAAGTTTGGCCGAACTTCCCGGAAATGTTCGGGTTCGGGAACCGAACTCGACCCGAACTTCGTCCCGAACCCCATTGAAGTCAATGGGGACCCGAACTTTTCGGCACTAAAAAGGCTGTAAAACAGCCCAGGAAAGAGATAGAGGGCTGCAAAAGGCAGCAACATGTAGGTAAATCCTCTGCAAACAAATGTGGATAGGGAAATGAATTAAAATAAAAAAAATAAAAATAAAAATTAACCAATATCAATTGGACAGAGGTCCCATAGCAGAGAATCTGGCTTCACGTCAGCAGAGAATCAGTCTCTTCATGCCATAGCAGAGAATCTGGCTTCAAGTCACCCACCACTGGAACAGGCCACTGTCACATATTTAGGCCCAGGCGCCCAGGCACCCAGGCAGAGGAGAGAGGTCCCGTAACAGAGAATCTGGCTTCATGTCAGCAGAGAATCAGTCTTCATGTCATAGCAGAGAATCAGGCTTCACGTCACCCACCACTGGAACAGGCCACTGTCACATATTTAGGCCCAGGCACCCAGGCAGAGGAGAGAGGTCCCGTAACAGAGAATCTGGCTTCATGTCAGCAGAGAATCAGTCTTCATGTTATAGCAGAGAATCAGGCTTCACGTCACCCACTACTGGAACAGGCCACTGTCACATATTTAGGCCCAGGCACCCAGGCAGAGGAGAGAGGTCCCTTAACAGAGAATCTGGCTTCATGTCAGCAGAGAATCAATCTTCATGTCATAGCAGAGAATCAGGCTTCACGTCACCCACCACTGGAACAGGACACTGTCACATATTTAGGCCCCGGCACCCAGACAGAGGAGAGAGGTCCCGTAACAGAGAATCTGGCTTCATGTCAGCAGAGAATCAGTCTTCATGTCATAGCAGAGAATCAGGCTTCACGTCACCCACCACTGGAACAGGCCACTGTCACATATTTAGGCCCAGGCACCCAGGCAGAGGAGAGAGGTCCCGTAACAGAGAATCTGGCTTCATGTCAGCAGAGAATCAGTCTTCATGTCATAGCAGAGAATCAGGCTTCACGTCACCCACCACTGGAACAGGACACTGTCACATATTTAGGCCCCGGCACCCAGACAGAGGAGAGAGGTCCCGTAACAGAGAATCTGGCTTCATGTCAGCAGAGAATCAGTCTTCATGTCATAGCAGAGAATCAGGCTTCACGTCACCCACCACTGGAACAGGCCACTGTCACATATTTAGGCCCAGGCACCCAGGCAGAGGAGAGAGGTCCCGTAACAGAGAATCTGGCTTCATGTCAGCAGAGAATCAGTCTTCATGTTATAGCAGAGAATCAGGCTTCACGTCACCCACCACTGGAACAGGCCACTGTCACATATTTAGGCCCCGGCACCCAGACAGAGGAGAGGTTCATTCAACTTTGGGTTGCCCCGCAATATAATGGTAAAATGAAAATAAAAATAGGATTGAATGAGGAAGTGCCCTGGAGTACAATAATATATTGTTAAGGGGAGGTAGTTAATGTCTAATCTGCACAAGGGATGGACAGGTCCTGTGGGATCCATGCCTGGTTCATTTTTATGAACGTCAGCTTGTCCACATTGGCTGTAGACAGGCGGCTGCGTTTATCTGTAATGACGCCCCCTGCCGTGCTGAATACACGTTCAGACAAAACGCTGGCCGCCGGGCAGGCCAGCACCTCCAAGGCATAAAAGGCTAAAACTTTTCCACATCTCTGCCATGCTAACCCTGCCCTCAGAGGAGCTGGCCGTGACACAGCTGTGTTGGTGACCTCTTGCTCCTCCTCTGCCTTCGCCTTGGGCTTCCACTGGTTTCCCTGTGACATTTTGGAATGCTCTCAGTAGCGCGTCTACCAATGTGCGCTTGTACTCGCGCATCTTCTCATCACGCTCCAGTGTAGGAAGTAAGGTGGGCACATTGTCTTTGTACCGGGGATCCAGCAGGGTGGCAACCCAGTAGTCCGGCAACGTTAAAATGTGGGCAACTCTGCTGTCGTTGCGCAGGCACTGCAGCATGTAGTCGCTCATGTGTGCCAGGCTGCCCAGAGGTAAGGACAAGCTGTCCTCTGTGGGAGGCGTATCGTCATCGTCCTGCGTTTCCCCCCAGCCACGCACCAGTGATGGGCCCGAGCTGCTTTGGGTGCCACCCCGCTGTGAACATGCTACATCCTCATCCTCCTCCACCTCCTCCTCATCCTCGTCCTCCTCGTCCTCCAGTAGTGGGCCCTGTCTGGCCACATTTGTACCTGGCCTCTGCTGTTGCAAAAAACCTCCCTCTGAGTCACTTCGAAGAGACTGGCCTGAAAGTGCTAAAAATGACCCCTCTTCCTCCTCTTCCTCCTGGGCCACCTCCTCTTCCATCATCGCCCTAAGTGTTTTCTCAAGGAGACATAGAAGTGGTATTGTAACGCTGATAACGGCGTCATCGCCACTGGCCATGTTGGTGGAGTACTCGAAACAGCGCAACAGAGCACACAGGTCTCGCATGGAGGCCCAGTCATTGGTGGTGAAGTGGGGCTGATCCGCAGTGCGACTGACCCGTGCGTGCTGCAGCTGAAACTCCACTATGGCCTGCTGCTGCTCGCACAGTCTGTCCAGCATGTGCAAGGTGGAGTTCCACCTGGTGGGCACGTCGCATATGAGGCGGTGAGCGGGAAGGCCGAAGTTACGCTGTAGCGCAGACAGGCGAGCAGCGGCAGGGTGTGAACGCCGGAAGCGCGAACAGACGGCCCGCACTTTATGCAGCAGCTCTGACATGTCGGGGTAGTTGTGAATGAACTTCTGCACCACCAAATTCAGCACATGCGCCAGGCAAGGGATGTGCGTCAAACCGGCTAGTCCCAGAGCTGCAACGAGATTTTGCCCATTATCGCACACCACCAGGCCAGGCTTGAGGCTCACTGGCAGCAACCACTCGTCGGTCTGTTGTTCTATACCCCGCCACAACTCCTGTGCGGTGTGGGGCCTGTCCCCCAAACATATGAGTTTCAGAAAGGCCTGCTGACGTTTACCCCGGGCTGTGCTGAAGTTGGTGGTGAAGGTGTGTGGCTGACTGGATGAGCAGGTGGAATAAGAGGAGGAGGAAGCTGAGTAGGAGGAGGAGGAGACAGGAGGCAAAGAATGTTGCCCTGCGATCCTTGGCGGCGGAAGGACGTGCGCCAAACAGCTCTCCGCCTGGGGCCCAGCCGCCACTACATTTACCTAGTGTGCAGTTAGGGAGATATAGCGTCCCTGGCCGTGCTTACTGGTCCACGTATCTGTGGTTAGGTGGACCTTGCCACAGATGGCGTTGAGCAGTGCACACTTGATTTTATCGGATACTTGGTTGTGCAGGGAAGGCACGGCTCTCTTGGAGAAGTAGTGTCGGCTGGGAACAACATACTGTGGGACAGCAAGCGACATGAGCTGTTTGAAGCTGTCTGTGTCCACCAGCCTAAATGACAGCATTTCATAGGCCAGTAGTTTAGAAATGCTGGCATTCAGGGCCAGGGATCGAGGGTGGCTAGGTGGGAATTTACGCTTTCTCTCAAATGTTTGTGAGATGGAGAGCTGAACGCTGCCGTGTGACATGGTTGGGATGCTTGGTGACGCAGGTGGTGGTGTTGGTGGTACATCCCATGTTTGCTGGGCGGCAGGTGCCAACGTTCCTCCAGAGGCGGAGGAAGAGGCCGAGGCGGCGGCAGCAGCAGAAGAGGCCGAGGCGGCAGCAGCAGAAGAGGTAGCAGGGGGAGCCTGAGTGACTTCCTTGCTTTTAAGGTGTTTACTCCACTGCAGTTCATGTTTTGCATGCAGGTGCCTGGTCATGCAGGTTGTGCTAAGGTTCAGAACGTTAATGCCTCGCTTCAAGCTCTGATGGCACAGCGTGCAAACCACTCGGGTCTTGTCGTCAGCACATTGTTTGAAGAAGTGCCATGCCAGGGAACTCCTTGAAGCTGCCTTTGGGGTGCTCGGTCCCAGATGGCGGTCAGTAGCAGGCGGAGTCTCTTGGCGGCGGGTGTTCTGATTTTGCCCACTGCTCCCTCTTTTGCTACGCCGTTGGCTCGGTCTCACCACTGCATCTTCCTCTGAACTGTGAAAGTCAGTGGCACGACCTTCATTCCATGTGGGGTCTAGGACCTCATCGTCCCCTGAATCGTCTTCCACCCAGTCTTGATCCCTGACCTCCTGTTCAGTCTGCACACTGCAGAAAGACGCAGCAGTTGGCACCTGTGTTTCGTCATCATCAGAGACGTGCTGAGGTGGTATTCCCATGTCCTCATCATCAGGAAACATAAGTGGTTGTGCGTTAGTGCATTCTATCTCTTCCACCCCTGGGGAAGGGCTAGGTGGATGCCCTTGGGAAACCCTGCAAGCAGAGTCTTCAAACAGCATAAGAGACTGCTGCATAACTTGAGGCTCAGACAGTTTCCCTGATATGCATGGGGGTCATGTGACAGACTGATGGGCTTGGTTTTCATGCGCCATCTGTGCGCTTTCTGCAGAAGACTGGGTGGGAGATAATGTGAACGTGCTGGATGCACTGTCGGCCACCCAATTGACTAATGCCTGTACCTGCTCAGGCCTTACCATCCTTAGAACGGCATTGGGCCCCACTAAATATGGCTGTAAATTCTGGCGGCTACTGGGACCTGAGGTAGTTGGTACACTAGGACGTGTGGCTGTGGCAGAACGGCCATGTCCTCTCCCAGCACCAGAGGGTCCACTAACACCACCACGACTATGTCCACGTCTGCGTCCGCGTCCCTTACTAGATGTTTTCCTCATTGTTACCGTTCACCACAATAAGAAAAATATTATTCGGGCCAATGTATTGAATTCCAATTCAGGCCTTTTTTTACAGACACCTAACACTATCTGGCTATCTATTTAGGTACAGTATTACACTAATACAGGCACACCAGTAATGACAGATTTAGCTGAATATAAATGTGAGGCCTATTTTTTAGGCGCTGGGTGACAGGTATACGTTTAATCACAGAATTAGACTTGGATCTGCACTGTAGCGTGTGTGTTAAGTTTTTGAGAATGATCCTATCAGCACCTTGAATCTAATATACCCTTTTAGGGATAGATTTAAAGTAGGCCTGATACAGCAGAAACCACTAATTTTGAGAATTGCAAATTTGGGAATTGTTTTTCAACCCAGAACAAAAACTGTGCTTTGACGGTCACAAACAATAACTTGACCAGCTAAAACAGTACAGATTTGGATGAATATAAATGTGAGGCCTATTTTTTAGGCGCTGGGTGACAGGCTCAACTTGCCCCTGATGTAGTTTATGTCCAAAAAATAACCACACTATTGATGGTTAAATGCATTTGATGAAAGCTTGACCCTGATGTAGGATATAGTAAAAAATAACCACACTGTTGATGGTTAAATGCACTTGGGTGACACAGGCTCAGCTTGCCCCTGATGTAGTATATGGCCAAAAAATAACCACACTATTGATGGTTAAATGCACTTGATGAAAGCTTGACCCTGATGTAGGATCTAGCAAAAAATAACCACACTATTGATGGTTAAATGTACTTGGTGGTAGCTTGTGCTGGCGCACCACAAGCCACAAAATGGCCGCCGATCACCCCAGAAAAAAGTGATATAAAACGCTCTGGGCAGCCTAAAAACACTGAGCAATTGAATAGCAGCACTTCAATGATCCACAGCTGCAGATCGATCACTGAATGAAGTCTTTTGGAGGAGTTAATCTGCCTAATCTCGCCCTAACGTCGCAGCTGCAACCTCTCCCTACGCTTGTATCAGCAGAGTGACGTGCAGCGCTACGTGACCCAAGCTTATATAGAGGCTGGGTCACATGCTGCACTGGCCAATCACAGCCATGCCAATAGTAGGCATGGCTGTGATGGCCTCTTGGGGCAAGTAGTATGATGCTTGTTGATTGGCTGCTTTGCAGCCTTTCAAAAAGCGCCAAGAAAGCGCCGAACACCGAACCCGAACCCGGACTTTTACGAAAATGTTCGGGTTCGGGTCCGTGTCACGGACACCCCAAAATTCGGTACGAACCCGAACTATACAGTTCGGGTTCGCTCATCCCTACTCATTACCTTTTTTAGATGTGCTTATTGAAAGAGGCCCAAACAATAACATAATCACCTCGGTCTACCGTAAAAAGACAGCTACAAATAGCTTGCTCCGTTGGGAGTGCGCCTATCCCTACGCCCTACGTAATGGCATACCTAAGGGTCAGTACCTTAGACTCTGACGCAACTGCTCCACCGTTAAAAAATTCAAAAGTGAAGCAGAGGATCTAAGGTACAGATTCAGGGATAGAGGGTACCCTGACGGCATACTACGAGTAGCTTATGAGGCAGCAGTCTCAGAGAATAGGGATATACTTCTCATACCAAAGAAAAAAAGGATGGACTCTATAATTCCCTCCAACACTGCTCGCATCATAGGGACCTTTGACAATGCCCATCAACAGGTTAGGCAGGTACTAACAAAGTACTGGGACATACTAAAAACTGACCCTGATCTGGAAGATATAATAGGACCATACCCAGCAATAACCTACAGGAAAGGTAGAAGTCTCAAAGACAGACTGGTCAATAGCCACTATCTACCCCTTAGCAATCCTGGTAACTGGCTATCTAGGAGACCTACAGGTACCTTTAAGTGTGGTAGGTGCTTGGCCTGCAGCCAGGTAAGGCTACTTTCACACCTGCGTTCGGGTGTCCGCTCGTGAGCTCCGTTTGAAGGGGCTCACAAGCGGCCCCGAACGCATCCGTCCAGCCCTAATGCATTCTGAGTGGACGCGGATCCGCTCAGAATGCATCAGTCTGGCGGCGTTCAGCCTCCGCTCCGCTCAGCAAGCGGACACCTGAACGCTGCTTGCAGCGTTCGGGTTTCCGCCTGGCCGTGCTGAGGCAAACGGATCCGTCCAGACTTACAATATAAGTCAATGGGGACGGATCCGTTTGAAGATGACACCATATGGCTCAATCTTCAAACGGATCCGTCCCCCATTGACTTTCAATGTAAAGTCTGCATTATAGGAGCGGATCCGTCTGAGCAGACATCAGACGGGCCCGCTCTGAACGCTAGTGTGAAAGTAGCCTAAGGAAAACCAAGACATTTACGTGCTCACACACAGGCAGAGAGTATACCAGCCGTGATTACGTAAACTGTCTAACCATGGGGGTAGTATATTTGGCACAGTGCTCCTGCCCCCTAGACTACGTAGGGAAAACTAAAAGAGAATTCAGGAGACGGATTAGAGACCACTACAACGATATTCAAAATAAAAAGGAGACATCAGTGGCATGGCGGAAACACGACATGCCTTGAATTTATAGGTATCCAACATGTCCCAAAACCTAGGAGGGGAGGTGACTGGGTCAAATTGATCCTGAAGGCAGAAGCTAGGTGGATCCATAGACTGAAGTCCGTGACACCAAACGGCCTCAATGAATATCTCTCATATAAACCCTTCCTATAGATATAAACCTGTAATATACATACAGAGGGCAGGTCTAAATGGGCGTTAATATGCATATAGAAGACAGAACAAAATCTGTTCTATTCAATAATTAACCTAAGCCCCCTGTATGTATTTATATAAAAAATAAAAAATAATGGTCCTATTCACCCAAACACCAGATCATCTCTGTGTAAATTATTATTTTATTTACATTTTATACTTATTTTTTTCATAAGTACGAAAAGGTTACATAAACCATCTGATCATAACAGAACACAATTTTGTAGCATAAATAACATCGATTTACAATGTAAATCATAACGAACAGCAATCAGTTAATTGGGAAGGGAGTAGGGTAGGAGGGGTAGGGGGGAAAGCATTGTTACTAATCAATAACGCCCTGTCACAAACTAAAAAAGTGTAAGACAAAATCTGACTTAGCTTGCTCATACAAGTGAATAACTTGTTGGAAGAAGCTAATTACTCGTGAGCCTAAAACTATCTAGGTACATTATAACGATCATCTGTTTTAATCTAAGCAGAGAAGATATCTGATTTATCCGCATCTAGCCATCTTCTCCAAATCTTCTCAAACTTGTCTGGTCTGTTTGCCGTAAGCCATCTTTTTCGTTCAAAGTCGCATACTTTATACAGTTCAGTGAACCAGTCGTTCAAAGTCGGTGGGTCTTTCTGAAGCCATCTCCTTGGAATAAGTATCTTGGCAATGTTTAGAAAAAAGTTGCAAAGGTCTGATTTTGCGACATGCTGATGTGTGTTATACAAGTTAAACAAAACTAGGTTCATCTCTGTGTGCATGCTCTGGATGGTAACTTCCCAGAGCAGCCACACAGCCATTGATCCAACAATGAGGGTTTTAACAATAACTTTACAGAAACCAAAAATCGCAATATAACACTCAGGATAGACAGGGTTAACACATTCCATGTCGTATGACAGTTATTATAGATACTTTTTAGCAAATCAAACTGAGCCCATAATGATATCCAGCGATCTTCAATCTTGCTATACATAGAGCCGGCCGGGGACGCGGTGTGAGATCCCCATGACGACTAGCCACGCCCAAGCACCACGTCACTTCCGCCTTATAGCGGAGCATAGCTAGGCCGCCCGATCTAAGAAGTGGAATCCTATTGCGCATGTCTCCGCTTTGAAGTAGACAAGTGAATATGCGGGGGGGAGTTACCAGTGCACAGCGCTCATACCAGCTGATTGGCCAAATCAAATTAGGGGTGGAGTGGGACGCACGTAAAAGAGACGCACAGCATAACAAAGTTGCCACTGCCACATGATCGATACAGGCGCAGAGCCACTGCCTCTAGCGCCTGGACATCCTTTCTCCCTGAAGAGCCATACCTGGCGAAACGCGTCGGAGGATGACACAGGACATCAATCTTAGAGAGGTAAGAGCATAGGGATCTTTAGCACAGGGCCGAGGTTCCTGAGGCTGGGGGTCGCCCTTTTAAAGACGAGTGCCCCGACTACAGCCATTTAGGCAATCACACTGACTAGACTAGGTCAAGTAGGGCAAGTGTATAGGGAGATTTAGTAAACTCAACTAGGCTCCTCCCCTATACATTTAACACGCCTACCATACGGGAACACTGCTAAAGCCCACTACTCTGCACCCAGACCCTTTCCTCCCTCTCTAACAAAAAAAGCGCAGGAGTTCACTTTACTCCATCGTCTCACTTTATTTTAAATGATAGAAATAAAAGTTAAATCTTTACTTAAGAATAATAAGGCATACTCAGTAAACAATACACATTATTTTGAGACCACTGAGAGTATTTAAAAGTGGGTCTACTGTAATTAGACACTGACTATAAACGTATGATAATACAAACGGCATAGGTGGGCCATCAGTACCTGGCAGTGGTTGAGGGAGAGGAAAATCGAATTGTCTGTTATATAGACTATGGCCTATATTAGAATTTTTAAATACCATAGAATCGTCGGTGCATCCATAGGCCCCTACGTCGACGGCAACAAAGCGATATTGTGCATCTTCGATGGCCATTAGGATTATCGAAAAATATTTCTTGTAATTGAAAAACTCTGATCCGGTTCCTTGGGGCTTGATAATCCGAATATGTTTCCCGTCTACCGCACCTATGCAGTTAGGAAACTGACAAACGTCAAAAAATCTTTCAGCAATTTCTGTCCAATGCTGTCTAGTTGGATGTGGTATAAATTCATCATGCAGTTGTTCCCACAAAACACGGCATGTCTCTTTGACAATTATGGAGACAGTTGATATCCCAAGGCGAAATTGAAAATGGAGTGAGCTGAAACTTTCTCCACTTGCCAGAAACCTAAAAATGAAAAAAAAAATTAGGGTATTAAAAAGATTTTCAAACAACATAATATACAAGGTAGATCAATCTGACGCAATTGTATGGCACCCCTACATATATTAGTTTGGTCAAGATTTTTTCTGTGGCCGATATAATTTTTATTAAAATTCAACGATAAATGCTTTTTCTCCATGGTTAACAATATTCATCACAGTTCATTCTACATCGTTAATGACGAGTATATTGCTTAAAACTTTTACATTCAAGATCTACAATGAAAAATAATAATGATGAGCATCAATTAGGGCCAAAATTAGTGCTTGTACAGTGATCCCAGAAAAACTTAGCAAATTTAGGATCAAAAAATTATGGCTTCACACTAACAAACAGCAGCTTTAATAAATTTAGACCGAATATTGGTACTATATGTAATAAGTATGTACTTTACCTTATGGTCAACAATAGGTGTTCTGCTGGGGAAACACAGCGACGGAAAGTGGTGTCTTGTCTTTGAATGTGAGGTGACACACGTTGTAAAAGATCATCAAAACTTTCTACCGTCATCCGTAAGTAGTTAAAGAATTTTTCAGGATAATCCTTCAATTCAGGAAACGGAGTTTCAAAAACTCCCCTTCTTACTCTTGCAGAGGTTATTGGATGCACCCAATAGCGACGATTTCTACGCCGTCTGGCTCGAAGACATCTTCACCAGCGTGAAACCAGAATTAGAGCCTGAAATCCAAAACGAAAATGGTCTGGCATCATCTTTGCAATCTTTAGAAGGAACTTCTGAGTGGAAAGTGACCTTCGGTTTTCTTTTATAGCCACTTGTAGTATTTGCTTTAGGCCTCATGCACACGACCGTAATTTTTTGCGGTCCGCAAAACGGGGTTCCGTTTTACCTTGCTTCGTGACCGTTTTTTCGTCCGTGGGTCTTCCTTGATTTTTGGAGGATCCACGGACATGAAAAAAAAAGTCGTTTTGGTGTCCGCCTGGCCGTGCGGAGCCAAACGGATCCGTCCTGAATTACAATGCAAGTCAATGGGGACGGATCCGTTTGACGTTGACACAATATGGTGCCATTTCAAACGGATCCGTCCCCATTGACTTTCAATGTAAAGTCTGGAGTCCCTTTTATACCATCAGATCGGAGTTTTCTCCAATCCGATGGTATATTTTAACTTGAAGCGTCCCCATCACCATGGGAACGCCTCTATGTTAGAATATACTGTCGGATATGAGTTAGATCGTGAAACCTCATTTCCGACAGTATATTCTAACACAGAGGCGTTCCCATGGTGATGGGGACGCTTCTAGTTAGAATATACTACAAACTGTGTACATGACTGCCCCCTGCTGCCTAGCAGCATCCGATCTCTTACAGGGGGCCGTGATCAGCACAATTAACCCCTCAGGTGCCGCACCTGAAGGGGTTAATTGTACTATCATATCCCCCTGTAAGAGATCAGGGCTGCCAGGCAGCAGGGGGCAGACCCTCCCCCCCCTCCCCAGTTTGAATATCATTGGTGGCCAGTGCGGCCCCCCCCCCTTCCTCCCTCTATTGTAATAATTCGTTGGTGGCACAGTGTGCCCCCCCCTTCCTCCCTCTATTGTAATAATTCGTTGGTGGCACAGTGTGCCCCCCCCTTCCTCCCTCTATTGTAATAATTCGTTGGTGGCACAGTGTGCGCCCCCCCTTCCTCCCTCTATTGTAATAAATCGTTGGTGGCACAGTGTGCCCCCCCCCTTCCTCCCTCTATTGTAATAATTCGTTGGTGGCACAGTGTGCGCCCCCCCCCCCTTCCTCCCTCTATTGTAATAAATCGTTGGTGGCACAGTGTGCGCCCCCCATTGGCCCCCCCTCCCTCTATAGCATTAACAACATTGGTGGCCAGTGTGCGGCCTCCCATCTCCCCCCCCCCCCCGATCATTGGTGGCAGCGGGTTACTAGCAATAGTACAATAGTAAAAGATTCTTACTTACCTGGGAGCTGCGATGTTCGTGTCCGGGCGGGAGCTCCTCCTACTAGTAAGTGACAGTTCATTTAGCAATGCGCCGCACAGACCTGTCACTTACCAGTAGGTGGAGCTCCCGGCCGGACACGAACATCGCAGCAGCAGCCAGCAGGTAAGTATGAATCTTCTACTATTGTACTATTGCTAAGTAACCATGGCAACCAGGACTGTAGTAGCGTCCCGGTTGCCATGGTTACCGATCGGAGCCCCAGCGATTAAACTGGGACTCCGATCGGAACTCCGCTGCCACCAATGATGGGGGGGGGGGATGGGAGGCCGCACACTGGCCACCAATGTTGTTAATGCTATAGAGGGAGGGGGGGCCGATGGGGGGCGCACACTGTGCACCAACTAATTATTACAATAGAGGGAGGGAGGGGGGGGGGCGCACACTGTGCCACCAGCGAATTATTACAATAGAGGGAGGGGGGGGGGCACACTGTGCCACCAACGAATTATTACAATAGAGGGAGGGGGGGGCCGCACTGGCCACCAATGATATTCAAACTGGGGAGGGGGGGAGGGTCTGCCCCCTGCTGCCTGGCAGCCCTGATCTCTTACAGGGGGCCGTGATCAGCACAATTAACCCCTTCAGGTGCCGCACCTGAAGGGGTTAATTGTGCTGATCACGGCCCCCTGTAAGAGATCGGATGCTGCCAGGCAGCAGGGGGCAGTCTTGTACACAGTTTGTAGTGTATTCTAACTAGAAGCGTCCCCATCACCATGGGAACGCTTCTGTGTTAGAATATACTGTCGGTTCTGAGTTTTCAGGAAGTGAAAACTCAGCTTTGAAAAAGCTTTTCTGCAGACGGATCTTCGGATCCGTCTGTATAAAAACTAAACTACGGCCACGGATCACGGACACGGATGCCAATCTTGTGTGCATCCGTGTTCTTTCACGGACCCATTGACTTGAATGGGTCCGTGAACCGTTGGCCGTGAAAAAAATAGGACAGGTCATATTTTTTTCACGGCCAGGAAACACGGCTCACGGATGCGGCTGCCAAACGGTGCATTTTCCGTTTTTTCCACGGACCCATTGAAAGTCAATGGGTCCGCGAAAAAAAACGGAAAACGGCACAACGGCCACGGATGCACACAACGGTCGTGTGCATGAGGCCTTAAGAGATTGCATCTTTTATCTCCAAAATTTGAATACCGGATCCGTCTTTCCGTTTAAAAACGGAAGAAAACGGAATAGACGGATCCGCTTTTACGACGGATCCGGCGCACGGATCCGTCAAAAAGTGTTGACGGAATGAAACTGAACGACGGATCCGGCTTTTATTGTCGTCGACGGAACGACGGATCCATTGCGTTAAAAATGTGCGGCGATGTGCGTTTTGTCGGATCCAGCGGGCAATTCCGGTGGCGGTACTGCTTGCCGGATCAGTCTGCCGCAAGTGTGAAAGTACCCTTACTAATTGCAACGGGTGTGATATACCTGTTGCCCCAAAAAAAACTGCTTGAGGGTTGCGATATACCTTCTTCCACAAAATCCTGATTGAGGGGTGCTATACCCCTGTTTCCGCCAAATGCTGATTGAGGGGTGCTATATACCAGTTTCCACCAAATACTGATTGAGGGGTGCCATATACTTTCTTCCACAAAATACTGATTGAGTCGTGCTATTGCTATATACCTTCTTCCGCCAAATACTGATTGAGGGCTGCGATACACCTAGTAACATAGTACGTAAGGCCGAAAAAAGACATTTGTCCATCCAGTTCGGCCTGTCATCCTGCAAGTTGATCCAGAGGAAGGCAAAAAAACTAACTGTGAGGTAGAAGCCAATTTTCCCCACTTTAGGGGAATACAAAATTCCTTCCCGATTCCAATCAGGCAATCAGAATAACTCCCTGGATCAATGACCCCTCTCTAGTAGCTATAGCCTGTAATATTATTACACTCCAGAAATACGTCCAGGCCCCTCTTGAATTCCTTTATTGTACTCACCATCACCACCTCCTCAGGCAGAGAGTTCCATAGTCTCACTACTCTTACCGTAAAGAATCCTCTTCTTTCCTCCAGACGCAGAGGATGTCCCCTCGTCACAGTCCTGGGGATAAATAGATGATGGGATAGATCTCTGTACTGACCCCTGATATATTTATACATAGTAATTAGATCTCTCCTCAGTCGTCTTTTTTCTAAAGTGAATAACCCTAATTTTGATAATCTTTCAGGGTACTGCAGTTGCCCCATTCCAGTTATTACTTTAGTTGCCCTCTTCTGGACCCTCTCCAGCTCTGCTATGTTTGCCTTGTTCACAGGAGCCCAGAACTGTACACATTACTCGATGCGTGGTCTGACTAGCGATTTGTAAAGTGGTAGGACTATGTTCTTATCACGGGCATCTATGCCCCTTTTAATGAAAACCATTATCTTATTGGCCTTGGCAGCAGCTGCCTGACACTGGTTTTTGCATCTTAGTTTGTTGTTCAATAAAATTCCTAGATCCTTTTCCATGTCAGTGTTACCGAGTTTTTTACCATTTAGTATGTACAGGTGACTTGCATTATTTCTTTCCATGTACATAACTTTACATTTGTCAGTATTAAACCTCATCTGCCACTTCTCTGTCCAAGCCTCCAATCTATCCAGATCCCTCTGTAGTAGTATACTGTCCTCTTCAGTGTTAATTACTTTACACAGTTTAGTGTCTGCTTCCACAAAATACTGATTGAGGGGTGCCATATACCTGTTTCCGCAAAATACTGATTGAGGAGTGCTATATACCTGTTTCCGCCAAATACTGATTGAGGGCTGCTATATACCTGTTTCCACCAAATACTGATTGAGGTGTGCCATATACCTTCTTCCACAAAATACTGATTGAGGGGTGCTATTGCTATATACCTTCCTCCACCAAATACTGATTAAGGGCTGTGATACACCTGCTTCCACAAAATTCTGATTGAGGGGAGCCATACACCTGTTTGCGCCAAATACTGATTGAGGGGTGCTATATACCCTCTTCCTAAGTGGGAAGTTGGAGAAGGCACGTGCGATAACTTCAAAGGACGCACCAGAGTTGGTTGAGTGGCTCACTCAGCCTTTCGCTTCTGCACCCTTCTCATCCTCTGTATCTGCACCCTCCTCACTCTCTGCTGTGTGCATCCCCAAAGACACCACCACCATAGCCTCTCCACTCGAGTCAGAGGAATTATTTTCCCATCCATTCCCAGACCTTACCGATGCGCAGCCATTCTTGGCATTGGATGAGGAAGAGGAGGTAGCAACGGCCGCCACCCAGCGGTCTGACTACAGTACCCAGATCAGCCCAAGGAGGGTGGTCCCTGCTGTTGCTGCCTACTCCGAGATCTCTAATGTCAGTGGTTGTGAAGGTGGTGATGATGATGTGTCGATGGATTTCACGTGGGTGCCCACAAGAGAGGAAGAAGAGGGGAGTTTAGAGGGAGAGACGGAGCAGCATATAGGGAGAAGCAGGCAGAACTCGCAGTGCACAGGAGGCAAAAAGCAGACTGCAAATGTATCTGGAGCGAACCATCCACCATGCACTGTCACATCTTGTGCTCCCAGAACGCTTGCACATGGCTCTGCAGTGTGGGCTTTTTTTAAAGTGTCAGATACTGATAATAGAAACATAGAAACATAGAATGTGTCGGCAGATAAGAACCATTTGGCCCATCTAGTCTGCCCAATATACTAAATACTATGGATAGCCCCTGGCTTTATCTTATATGAAGGATGGCCTTATGCCTATCCCATGCATGCTTAAACTCCTCCACTGTATTTGCAGCTGCCACTTCTGCAGGAAGGCTATTCCATGCATCCACTACTCTCTCAGTAAAGTAATACTTCCTGATATTACTTTTAAACCTTTGCCCCTCTAATTTAAAACTATGTCCTCTTGTAGCAGTTTTTCTTCTTTTAAATATTCTTTCCTCTTTTACCTTGTTGATTCCCTTTATGTATTTAAAAGTTTCTATCATATCCCCTCTGTCTCGTCTTTCTTCCAAGCTATACATGTTAAGGTCCTTTAATCTTTCCTGGTAAGTTTTATCCTGCAATCCATGTACCAGTTTAGTAGCTCTTCTCTGAACTCTCTCCAAAGTATCAATATCCTTCTGGAGATATGGTCTCCAGTACTGAGCACAATACTCCAAATGAGGTCTCACTAGTGCTCTGTAGAGCGGCATGAGCACCTCCCTCTTTCTACTGGTAATTCCTCTTGCTATACACCCAAGCATTCTGCTAGCATTTCCTGCTGCTCTGTGACATTGTCTGCCTACCTTTAAGTCTTCTGAAATAATGATCCCTAAATCCCTTTCCTCAGATACTGAGGTTAGGACTGTATCACCGATTTTATATTCTGCTCTTGGGTTTTTACGTCCCAGGTGCATTATCTTGCACTTATCAACATTAAATTTTAGTTGCCAGATTTTTGACCATTCCTCTAGTTTTCCTAAGTCCTTTTCCATTTGGTGTATTCCTCCAGGAACATCAACCCTGTTACAAATCTTTGTGTCATCAGCAAAAAGACACACCTTACCATTGAGGCCTTCTGCAATTTCGCTGATAAAGATATTAAACAATGTGGGTCCCAGAACAGATCCCTGAGGTACCCCACTGGTAACAAGACCTTGGTCTGAATATACTCCATTGACTACAACCCTCTGTTGCCTGTCCCTCAGCCACTGCCTAATCCATTCAACAATATGGGAGTCCAAGCCCAAAGACTGCACTTTATTGATAAGCTTTCTATGTGGGACAGTATCAAAAGCCTTACTAAAGTCTAGATAAGCGATGTCTACTGCACCTCCTCCATCTATTATTTTAGTCACCCAATCAAAAAAAAGATTAGTTTGACATGATCTCCCTGAAGTAAACCCATGCTGTTTTTCATCTTTCAATCCATGGGATTTTAGATGGTCCACAATCCTCTCCTTAAGTATGGTTTCCATTAATTTCCCCACTATTGATGTCAGGCTTACTGGCCTATAGTTGCCCGATCCATCTGCAGCCTGTGCTGTCAATGCATAAGTCGCGGTAAGCCCAACACTCACCTAGGGACGACCGCCTTAGGAAGGCACCTGGCCTCCCATCACTGAGCCCAGTGGGAGCAACGCTGTCAGAACCCACAAAGCCACACTCCTGGCACTCCTGCCTCTTCTCCTTCTCATCTCTCCTCTCATTTGTCCTCCACTCCACCTTCCACCGTGCCGTTGTCGCATTCATCTGGCACAAGGCAGGCTTCCGTGGCCCAAATGTTCGAGCGTAAAAAAATGATGACGCTGGATAATCCTCTTGCCCAACGGCTTACCACTGGCTTGTTGGAACTGCTAGCCCACCAACTACTGCCATATAAACTGGTGGACTCTGAGGACTTTAGAAAATTTGTGGCCATTGGCACACCGCCAATGGAAGGTCCCCGGAAGGAAATATTTCTCCCAGAAGGGCATCCCTGAACTATATGGCCATGTTTAGCGGCAAGTTAATATATCTCTGGCACACAGTGTCGGTGCCAAGATACATCTGACCACAGACACGTGGTCTAGAAAACATGGGCAGGGAAGGCACATAACTTTTACTGCCCACTGGGTGAATCTTCTGAAGGCCATTAAGCATGTAACCCGTGGCACCGGTGTGGATTTGGTGTTACCGCCACGGATTGCATGCAGGCCTGCCTCTTCTTCTCCTTCCCCTACTCCATCCTCCGTCTCCTCCTCGGCTGACTCCTCCTTTTCCACTGCTACCGCCTCTTCCGCTGCACCCCCCCAAGCTTCCCCGGAACTTATTCGAAGTGCCAGGTGAGACGTTGCCATGCTGTGCTGCGGCTGTTGTGCCTGGAAGCCAAATGCCACTCCAGTCCTGCACTCCTTTTAGCTCTGCAGTCACAGGCCGATCAGTGGCTAGCTCCGCTCAATTTGACAGCTAGTAAAGTGGTGTGCGACAACGGTGCCAATCTGCTGAGCGTGCTGTAACAGGCCAAAATGACACACGTGCATGGCACACGTCCTGAACTTAGTCGTGGAGCGATTCTTTGCCAAATACCCTGGGGTCCAGGACGTCTTGCGGCAGGCCAGGAAAATCTCTGGCCATTTTAGAAGATCTTTTACAGCCATGGTTCGTCTTGCTGACGTTCAGCGGCGACACCATTTGCCCGTCAGACGTCTGATTTGTGACTGCCCGACGCGCTGGAACTCCACCTTGTATATGCTTGATAGGCTGCTCCATCAGAAATGTGCCATTAACGACTACCTGTACAAACTCTGCGGCAGGTTCTGGGGAGCTTGTTTTTTTTTCACCGCGCCAGTGGCTGCTCATGCGCGACTGGCCAGTCGCAGCCGGGGCGCCATCAGTGACATCGTACCTTACGCCTTCTTTCTGGAGCATGCATTGCGCCGTGTCATTGATCAAGCCGTCGAGGAGCAGGAGCTGGAATATGAGGAAGTCCCAATGCTGAATGAATTCACAGGGGGGGCTACTCCATCTGAGACAAGTCAGCAGAAGTCTGTAGAGGAGTCAGAGGGGGGTGGTGGCTGGGGGGAGGAGGAGCAAGAAGAACAGGCTTTAAATTTTTCGGGGATCCCTGGTGTTATCCGTGGCTGGGGGGAGGAGACCGAGGTCGATGAGCAGGAGCCAGGGCGCTCCACCGCTTCCAATTTAGTGCAAATCGGTGCCTTCATGTTCCAGTGTTTGAAGATGGACCCCCGTATAAAAAGCATAAAGGTCAAGGACCTGTACTGGGTGGCAACGTCCTTAGACCCCCGGTACAAACACAAAATGGCGGACATGTTACCAGCATCACACAGGGCTGTTAGAATGCAGCATTTCCATACCTTTCTGCGAGCACTGGCAGAGGAATTTCCACCCACAGCGAAACAGGTGCGGGTACCAATCCCACCGCGCCTGCAAAAAGAGCGCGGCTTGAAGATCTGTTGGTCACTTCGGATATGAGATCATTCTTGCAACCAACCGATCGACAGCCGCCCTCCAGATCCAGCCTCAGGGAACGCCTAGACCAACAGGTGTCCGACTTCAATGGGTTAACGGCCAATGTGGATGCTCTGAGAAGCAAGGAACCCCTTGACTACTGGGTGTGCAGGCTTGACCTGTGGCCAAAGCTGACACAATTTGCCATGGAACTCTTGGCTTGCCTCTCGTCATTTTTATCCCGTGACCGCCTAATGTACAACCAGCCACAGAATCCTAAGTTCTTTGCTGTCAGGCGAATCCCTATTGCCTAATTTTTGAGGCCTGTACTGGCTGACAGTTACATTTTTATCCCGTGACCGCCTAATGTACCTCCAGCCACAGAATCCAAAGTTCTTTGCTGTCAGGTAAATGCCTATTGCTTAATTTTTGAGGCCTGTACTGACTGACAGTTACATTTTTATCCCGTGACCGCCTAATGTACCACCAGCCACAGAATCCTAAGTTCTTTGCTGTCAGGCGAATCCCTATTGCCTAATTTTTGGGGCCTGTACTGGCCGACAGTTAAATTTTTTAATCTCTAGCCACATAATCACACCCATGTCTCACTCCTCTGCCTCTCATTATGGTGGCGTGAACCGCATTCACCATAAATACCTTCTAATGTCACAGGGTCATGTGACTGTGCCCCCCACTCTGTACTGTGCCCCCTTATACACTGCATTGTGACCTCTTACCACACCCTGTGCAGTGCCCCTAGTCATTCCCTGTACTGTGCCCTCTTATACCCTTTAATCCGGTCACAGTATGGCGGTGTTATCCGGTCACTGTACAGAGGTGTTATCCGGTCAAAGTATGGCGGTGGTATCCAATAACTGGATGGCCATAACTGTATCCCTTTCCCTGCCCACGCCATCCTTTTTTAGACCTGGCATAAGCGGGAAAAATATGCAGATTGTGGTGCTAAGGACCTTTACGCCACAATCTGTGTCAGAAATACGCCTCACATAGACGTATTTCTATATAATAAATGACCACCTAATTGTATTATTATTCGGGGATAGTGCTAATATCTTTATATTATATAGATTCTAGTGTATTATACTGTGCCCTGTATTTCCCAGTAGAAAATGATCCTTGGGAAACACAGTCCTCATCCCTGACCACCAGGTAGCGCTCTGTCAGTTCATCGCGGCCTCCCCTCTCTGCCACACTGCTCCGCTGTGTACTGGTGTTTATTCTGACACTAGGGCTGTGTTCACATCCTATTTTTGCCATCCATTTAATGCATACCAAAAATGTATGCGTTAACAGATTCCTCAGACTGATGCCGTACAGTGGCGTCCATTTACCATACAGTTCCATGGTAGAAAAAAAAATGTACCGTATTTTTCGCCCCATAAGACGCACCTAGGTTTTTGAGCAGGAAAATAAGAAAAAAAATATTTTGAACCAAAAGGTGTGCTTTTGGTGGGTTTTGAACTAATTGTGGTCTGTGGATGGCACTGTTATGGGGGATCTGTGGATGGCGCACTGTTATGGGGGATCTGTGGGTGACGCACTGTTATGGGGGATCTGTGGGTGACACTTATGGGGGATCTGTGGGTGACACTTATGGGGGATCTGTGGGTGACACTTATGGGGGATCTGTGGGTGACGCACTGTTATGGGGGATCTGTGGGTGACACATATGGGGGATCTGTGGGTGACACTTATGGGGGATCTGTGGGTGACACTTATGGGGGATCTGTGGGTGACACTTATGGGGGATCTGTGGGTGACACTTATGGGGGATCTGTGGGTGACACTTATGGAGGATCTGTGGGTGACACTTATGGGGGATCTGTGGGTAGATCTTATTGGGCTCTCTCGATGGCACTGTTATGGGGATCTGTGTATGACACAGTTATGGGGAGGATCTGTGGATGACACATATATAGAATCTTATGCTATGTGTCATCCACAGATCCCCTCCATAAGTGTCCCTGTAGTGAATGACCCTCAATACACGCTGGGGGCCGTCATCTGCTTTTATAATGACAGCGGGGCCCTTGCAGTGACTGTATTCTACTACACGGGCCCCACTCACTGTATAATCCTATGTCTAATAGTTAATTGCAATTGTATGTAATCACATAAGGAGCGTTGTGTATTACCGGTACTTACAACTAAGTTGTTGGCCAAATACACCTATGACAAATCAAACGTCCCATATGCAAGATGGAAATATACCACAAATGGCCTCCTCTCTGCCCTCTCTATCCTTTTCTTCCTCACTACATGGGGCACAGGGAGTCATGCCACAGATGTCAGCATCAGGGAGCAATACCATGCCACCGTCTTTTTTAGTGCCAGAAATACAATTAAGAGACAGAGACAAGTGGGGTTACAACCAGCCGAAAATATAGAGAGCAGTAATAAATTACAGATCATGAATTTGTCTGGAGTAGATCTAGGACCCCAATATGAATCTCTACTCAGTAAGGGGCTTTCCTTTACTCCGACTCCAGGATTTAATTGTTTTACCTGGATAAAAGACGTAAATCTATTTGCCAGAAAACTAGCACTTCATAAAGAATTCAAGGAAAAGGAGAGACAAGATCCAGGCAGGAAGGAACGGGAGGCTCTATGTGTCTTGGAGGAGTTGCATAGAGAGGGCAGAGGTGAAGCATTCACCCTTGTGGCCCCCCTAACGGACTTGAGTCCTAAATCACGGTACACCCCTCCCTTCTCAGGATATGCCAATGTGGAGACATTCGTTAACCTAGTGACTAGGGATCTAGAGAAAATTAGAACTAAAAAGAGTGACGTCTATAATAACCTTACGGCAGAAGAAAAAGGGGTATTGGAGGATCTGACCAAAAAAGACGGAGTGGTCATTAAGCCCTCGGATAAAGGGGGGAACATAGTCATATTAAACCTAAATGACTATGTAGATATGGTCATGAGATTACTAAAGGATCAAAAAACATATAAGAAATTAGAATCCAACCCACAATGAAATATAAACTAGAACTAGAGGTCCTTTTAAAGACAGCGAAAGGAGATAACCTGATCTCCAAAGATGAGTATAAAATCTTATTCAATGCGAATCCCACGACCGCTACCTTCTACGCACTACCGAAGGTGCTCAAAAAACGGGACCCAATACCGGGCAGACCCATCGTGTCCGGGAACGAAAGTATGTGCGAGGGAATCAGCATGTATGTTGACCTTTTTATAAGCCCCTTTGTCGAAATCCTCCCGTCCTATATTAAAGACACTTTGGACCTGGTAAGAAAATTAAAAGATATTCAAATAAGCCCCACTACACTTATAGCGAGCCTTGATGTCGAGGCTCTATACACGAACATAGAGCATGAAAAGGGGATAAGTGCAGTAAAGCACTATCTATATACCAAAGGGACACATTTCTATAATCACAATGATTTTGTTATTCACCTTTTACGTTTTCTTCTCACACACAATTATTTTATGTTTGATGGCACTTATTATTTACAGACACACGGTACGGCGATGGGGACGGTCTGTGCGCCCAGTTTCGCCAACTGATTCTTAGGGTGGTGGGAAGACCAACACGTTTTCACAGAGGAGAATACACAGTACACGGATTTAATTTCTTATTGGGGTCGTTATATAGATGATATTTTAATTTTCTGGGAGGGCACGATCACACAGTTTACTGAATTTGTAGACAAACTCAATAATAATGAGCTAGGTTTAATCTTCACCATGGACATCCAAATGGAGAGCATCAGCCTTCTGGATCTTAAAATCACCTTGGATGGGGAAGGAGGCATTAAGACGGAAGTTTACAGAAAGCCCACGGCGTCAAATAGCCTTTTACATTGGCAAAGTTACCATCCCCTGCCGTTGAAAAGAGGCATCCCCGTAGGGCAATATCTGAGGGCCCGGCGAAACTGCTCGGATGACGAGGCCTTTCAAAAAGAAAGCGATGCCCTCTATTGCAGATTTCGAAATAGGGGTTACCCCAAGAAGGTCCTGCACCGAGCATACAATAGAGCCGTTAACATCAACAGAGAGGAACTGCTCTTTAAAAAGAAAACAGTGGGAGATAGGCTCGTGAGATGCATAGGCACATTTGATGTGCAAAACAAAAAGGTCTGCGAGGTTCTCCGAAAACATTGGCATATCCTGAGAATGGATAAAGATCTAAAGCAGGTACTTCCCGAAAAGCCGAGTATAACGTATAGACGAGGCCCCAATCTAAAAGAATTGTTGGTTCGAAGTCATTTTCAGAGGACATCAAAGAGCAGGGGAACATGGCTCAAAACTACAGGATCCTACCCATGTGGAACGTGCAGTTTCTGTAAATATATGACCCCTAGAAGAGAGTTCATGAACCCACAAAATGGGCGAACATTTAAAATCCGGGAATTCATAAATTGCAAAAGCACTGGAGTAGTATACTGTATACAATGTGAGTGCAATAAATTGTATATTGGCAAGACTGTTCAGGAATTGAGGAGAAGGCTTTCCAAACACTTTTTAGCATCCTCAATACCTCCGAGGAGACGCCACTATCTAGACATCTACAAGAATGTCATAGTGGGAGGACACAAGGCCTTAAGGTTTGGGGGATACAGAAGGTACGGGGCTCTCCTAGGCAGGGCAGTGTGGACCGTAAACTACAGCAAGAGGAGGCGCGGTGGATTTACCGTCTCCGTTCTTTGGCCCCGAATGGGCTAAATGAAGGATTCACCTTCACATCTTTTTTGTAAATATAAGATTTACTGGCTACTCTGTCATTATACAGAATTGAGATAACATAAATCATGCTCGAATTGAGTCAAGAATAAGGGATCAGATTAAATTGTTCCCTAAATAAGCCGTTTGGGGGCGGGGGACATATCGTGCCAAACAAAGGGGATATGAATATTAAATTAGGATAACGTGTCATTTCTTACCTGATGCGGTGTGGCTCCTCTCGCGGGTGGTCTTCTGGCCGTTGGACGTGCTGTGTCTTGGTCGCGGGTTCCTTGGCGGGACGGGGGTCGATCTGTAAAAGAAAGCAAGCACAGTTATGACTATTAAATTAGGATCCAATGGGCACAGTTGCAATAAACAAACAATACGGAGTAACCATAAAGGGTAGATTTAGGATAACCATGCAAAACTGGCGTATATAGGCATGCGAACATTGAGTAGGGAATGGAGTAATAGAGGAGTGGGGGGATCATGGATATTTACCCCCTCCTATATACCCACTAGGAGTGGAACATGCCCCAGGCCAAGATGCATACTGTGTCAGATAGGGCGCACCAGTATAAACCATTTCATTGTTAGGGTCAAAATCACATATAGATATGGATCCAGTAATAATAAAAAAATAAAAAATAAATATAGATTCAGAGATGGATATAGTGTGCACCCTGGCTGATATAACGTAATCTCCATATAATGGACCATGGGTAATAAATAATCCATCTATGCCTACCTAGTGCATAATATGCCCCTGATTTAACTAAAACATACAGAACAGAGATGTGCATGGACCCACAGAAGAATCAAAGTCCGGATGAAGTATAGAGGACTGACAGGATGCGAAGGTCTATTACCTGGAGCATGCGCAATGACCTGGGAACAGGATCGGGACAACAAGAAGTATTGCGCATGCGCGAAAGAACGCGACGGGCTACGGACATGAGCGCCTGCAAGATACATGCGCCGCGCACCAAGTGTGATGTCATAGACATCAGAAATGAGCACAGCGAATCCCAGCCCCGATTAAGCTCAGGCACATATGACGCTGAGCGTCTCATAAGAGACAGCCACTGTGATTGGCTGATAGCGCTAGCATGGGCAAACCGAGGAGTTAAATGTCCAGACCCCGCCCCCAACACTTGAACCTGTTAGTTTCCCCTGAAGACGCCGAATCGCTCGGCGAAACATGTAGGGAAGCAGGCTTCATTTTTTAGGCAGGAAGGTCGTGTAGGGATCCTAAACTAACATAAGCTGGCACCAAGTATGTGATCCAAATCCATAGGGTCACATAGGTGTAAGAAGTGAAACACATCTTAGCCACAGAGACTGACATCCCGATCATGACCGTTTCCTGATAGTTTTAATCCTTTTAATCCCTAGACTTATATGTTCTTTTAGTAGTAGAAATAATAAAGACTAGTTTTAATGTACTGCCGGTGAGGCTGCATAAACACGCTAAGGTCCTAGAGACCACCTGATGATTTTTCTTTCCTTGTTTGAATTATTAGCGTGGCAACCTCCTGTGGGATCCATTTGTTTGTTAAGAATGAAAACATACAGTAAAACTCTTACTGTGCTTACCAATAGATGTGAAGTAACAAACTTCAACTGTTCATACTTTGCAATGTCTATCTTTTGCAGTGGCCCATTTTAAAAATAATTTGTCTAGGTCAATCCTTTGTCCAGAATTCATGAAGAATTTAATCCTCATGAGTAGAATTGAGCGAACACCTGGATGTTCGGGTTCGAGAAGTTCGGCCGAACTTCCCGGAAATGTTCGGGTTCGGGATCCGAACCCGACCCGAACTTCGTCCCGAACCCCATTGAAGTCAATGGGGACCCAAACTTTTCGGCACTAAAAAGGCTGTAAAACAGCCCAGGAAAGGGCTAGAAGGCTGCAAAAGGCAGCAAAATGTAGTTAATGTCATGTGTATGCATTTTCCCTGTGTTAACTGGGTGTCAGGCCTGTCAGGGTGCAGTTTAGCCTCCCAGACGTTAGAGGGAGCCAGAGAGCCCTGGTTATATATAGGTAGGCCCAGACAGGGGAAGTTAGTTCATTCCAGGGGACTAGAGGAGTTACTTCGTCTTCCTGAAGCTCCTGAGGCTAGGATTAGCTCAGTTGAGACACCCCAGTAGAAGGACAGGACCTCCTGGGAGAAACTTGCAGTCATTCACGAGTCAAGTAAGGATATTTCCAGCCAAGATAAGTACACTAATAGGCAGAGGAACTATAAAGCAAAGCAAGGATTAATACGAGAGGAAGATATATTTTACCAAGGATTTAAGCCACCATTTAGGCATCCGGGCCTTGGGATTGAAACCAGACAGGAGTTCTAAAAGAACAGTGTACGCTATTTCTGAGGAAAGGTACAACCTGATTCTGAGTGTGTTGTGGATTTACCCTCTGAGTATCTTGCATGATCAATACCTGTCATCTTGTGAAATAAGCCTGCTTGTGAAGCTTGTGATCTAAAGGACTGTATAACTATCTTGCTGTACAAAGTTGGACTGTTTAAGTAAAGCAACGTTTGGTTCACTATACCACCTGTGTACCTCACTTATTCCAACTATAAATCGGTGTGCCACCGTTACAGGCACTGGCGTCACGAATCCAAAAGGGACCTTGCCCCAGGCACTCAAAATACCTGTAACAACCAGGGCACCTCATCCACCATCAGGCCTGGTCCCTACATACCGAGTGTGCCCCAGAGGAACGGTGTCTACCTCTCCTTCACTGCCGCATGCCTGCCCAGGGTTCTCCAATACAGTGAGCAACCCTCGATTGCCCATAACCGTGACCTCACTTCGCAATACCCTGCAGGTCTGGCGTGCTGCAGATAGGGAAATGAATTAAAATAAAAATAAAATAAATAAAAATTAACCAATATCAATTGGAGAGAGGTCCCATAGCAGAGAATCAGGCTTCATGTCAGCAGAGAATCAGTCTTCATGTCATAGCAGAGAATCAGGCTTCACGTCAGCCAAAACTGGAACAGTCCATTGTCATATATTTAGGCCCCGGCACCCAGACAGAGGAGAGAGGTCCCATAACAGACATTCAGGCTTCATGTCAGCAGAGAATCAGTCTTCATGTCATAGCAGAGAATCATGCTTCACGTCACCCAAAACTGGAACAGTCCATTGTCAGATATTTTGGCCCCGGCACCCAGACAGAGGAGAGAGGTCCCATAGCAGAGATTCAGGCTTCATGTCATAGCAGAGAATCATGCTTCACGTCACCCAAAACTGGAACAGTCCATTGTCAGATATTTTGGCCCCGGCACCCAGACAGAGGAGAGAGGTCCCATAGCAGAGATTCAGGCTTCATATCATAGCAGAGAATCATGCTTCATGTCACCCAACACTGGAACAGGCCACTGTCAGATATTTTTAGGCCCCGGCACCCAGACAGAGGAGAGGTTCATTCAACTTTGGGTTGCCCCGCAATATATTGGTAAAATGAAAATAAAAATAGGATTGAATGAGGAAGTGCCCTGGAGTACAATAATATATGGTTAAGGGGAGGTAGTTAATGTCTAATCTGCACAAGGGATGGACAGGTCCAGTGTAGGGATGAGCGAACCCGAACTGTATAGTTCGGGTTCGTACCGAATTTTGGGGTGTCCGTGACACGAACCCGAACATTTTCGTAAAAGTCCGGGTTCGGGTTCGGTGTTCGGCGCTTTCTTGGCGCTTTTTGAAAGGCTGCAAAGCAGCCAATCAACAAGCGTCATACTACTTGCCCCAAGAGGCCATCACAGCCTTGCCTACTATTGGCATGGCTGTGATTGGCCAGTGCAGCATGTGACCCAGCCTCTATATAAGCTTGGGTCACGTAGCGCTGCACGTCACTCTGCTGATTCAAGCATAGGGAGAGGTTGCAGCTGCGACGTTAGGGCGAGATTAGGCAGATTAACTCCTCCAAAAGACTTCATTCTGTGATCAATCTCCAGCTGTGGATCATTGAAGTGCTAATATCGACTTGCTCACTTTTTTTAGGCTGCCCAGAGCGTTTTTATATCACTTTTTTCTGGGGTGATCGGCGGCCATTTTGTGGCTTGTGGTGCGCCAGCACAGGCTATTACCAAGTGTATTTAACCATCAATAGTGTGGTTATTTTGTGCTATATCCTACATCAGCTGCAGGCTGAGCCTGTGTCACCGAAGTGCATTTAACCATCAACAGTCTGGTTATTTTTTGGCCATATACTACATCAGCTGCAGGCTGAGCCTGTGTCACCGAAGTGCATTTAACCATCAACAGGGGCAAGTTGAGCCTGTCACCCAGCGCCTAAAAAATAGACCTGACATTTCTATTCAACCAAATCTGTACTGTTTTAGCTGGTCAAGTTATTTGTAGTGACCGTAAAAGCACAGTTTTTGTTCTGGGTTGAAAAACTATTCCCAAATTTGACATTGTCAAAATAAGTAGTTTCTGCTATATCAGGCCTACTTGAAATCTATCCCAAAAAGGATATCTTAGATTCAAGGTGCTGATAGTGTCATTCAGAAAAACTTAACACACACGCTACCGTGCAGATACAAGTCTAATTCTGTGATTAAACCTATACCTGTCACACAGCGCAAAAAAAAATATGCCTCACATTTCTATTCAACCAAATCTGTACTGTTTTAGCTGGTCAAGTTATTTGTAGTGACCGTAAAAGCACAGTTTTTGTTCTGGGTTGAAAAACTATTCCAAAATTTGCAATTCTCAAAATAAGTAGTTTATGCTATATATATCAGGCCTACTTGAAATCTATCCCAAAAAGGATATCTTAGATTCAAGGTTCTGATAGTGTCATTCAGAAAAACATAACGGACACGCTACCGTGCAGATACAAGTCTAATTCTGTGATTAAACCTATACCTGTCACACAGCGCAAAAAAAAATAGGCCTCACATTTCTATTCAACCAAATCTGTACTGTTTTAGCTGGTCAAGTTATTTGTACTGACCCTAAAAGCACAGTTTTTGTTCTGGGTTGAAAAACTATTCCCAAATTTACCATTCTCAAAATTGTGGTGAACGGGAACAATGAGGAAAACATCTAATAAGGGACGCGGACGTGGACATGGTCGTGGTGGTGTTAGTGGACCCTCTGGTGCTGGGAGAGGACGTGGCCGTTCTGCCACAGCCACACGTCCTAGTGAACCAACTACCTCAGGTCCCAGTAGCCAGCAGAATTTACAGCGATATTTGGTGGGGCCCAATGCCGTTCTAAGGATGGTAAGGCCTGAGCAGGTACAGGCATTAGTCAATTGGGTGGCCGACAGTGGATCCAGCACGTTCACATTATCTCCCACCCAGTCTTCTGCAGAAAGCGCACAGATGGCGCATGAAAACCAAGCCCATCGGTCTGTCACATCACCCCCATGCATATCAGGGAAATTGTCTGAGCCTCAAGTTATGCAGCAGTCTCTTATGCTGTTTGAAGACTCTGCTGCCAGGGTTTCCCAAGGGCATCCACCTAGCCCTTCCCCAGGGGTGGAAGAGATAGAATGCACTAACGCACAACCACTTATGTTTCCTGATGATGAGGACATGGGAATACCACCCCAGCACGTCTCTGATGATGACGAAACACAGGTGCCAACTGCTGCGTCTTTCTGCAGTGTGCAGACTGAACAGGAGGTCAGGGATCAAGACTGGGTGGAAGACGATGCAGGGGGCGATGAGGTCCTAGACCCCACATGGAATGAAGGTCGTGCCACTGACTTTCACAGTTCGGAGGAAGAGGCAGTGGTGAGACCGAGCCAACAGCGTAGCAAAAGAGGGAGCAGTGGGCAAAATCAGAACACCCGCCGCCAAGAGACTCCGCCTGCTACTGACCGCCGCCATCTGGGACCGAGCACCCCAAAGGCAGCTTCAAGGAGTTCCCTGGCATGGCACTTCTTCAAACAATGTGCTGACGACAAGACCCGAGTGGTTTGCACGCTGTGCCATCAGAGCCTGAAGCGAGGCATTAACGTTCTGAACCTTAGCACAACCTGCATGACCAGGCACCTGCATGCAAAGCATGAACTGCAGTGGAGTAAACACCTTAAAAACAGGGAAGTCACTCAGGCTCCCCCTGCTGCCTCTTCTGCTGCTGCTGCCGCCGCCTCAGCCTCTTCCTCTGCCTCTGGAGGAACGTTGGCACCTGCCGCCCAGCAAACATGGGATGTACCAACAACACCACCACCTGCGTCACCAAGCATCTCAACCATGTCACACGGCAGCGTTCAGCTCTCCATCTCACAAACATTTGAGAGAAAGCGTAAATTCCCACCTAGCCACCCTCGATCCCTGGTCCTGAATGCCAGCATTTCTAAACTACTGGCCTATGAAATGCTGTCATTTAGGCTGGTGGACACACACAGCTTCAAACAGCTTATGTCTAGGGATGAGCGAACCCGAACTGTATAGTTCGGGTTCGTACCGAATTTTGGGGTGTCCGTGACACGGACCCGAACCCGAACATTTTCGTAAAAGTCCGGGTTCGGTGTTCGGCGCTTTCTTGGCGCTTTTTGAAAGGCTGCAAAGCAGCTAATCAACAAGCGTCATACTACTTGCCCCAAGAGGCCATCACAGCCTTGCCTACTATTGGCATGGCTGTGATTGGCCAGTGCAGCATGTGACCCAGCCTCTATATAAGCTTGGGTCAGGTTGCGCTGCACGTCACTCTGCTGATTCAAGCATAGGGAGAGGTTAGGGCGAGATTAGGCAGATAAACTCCTCCAAAAGACTTCATTCTGTGATCGATCTGCAGCTGTGGATCATTGGTTCTGATAGTGTCATTCAGAAAAACTTAACGGACACGCTACCGTGCAGATAGAAGTCTGATTCTGTGACTAAACCTATACCTGTCACACAGCGCAAAAAAAAACAGGCCTCACATTTCGATTCAACCAAATCTGTACTGTTTTAGCTGGTCAAGTTATTTGTAGTGACCGTAAAAGCACACTTTTTGTTCTGGGTTGAAAAACTATTCCCAAATTAGCCATTCTCAAAATTGTGGTGAACGGGAACAATGAGGAAAACATCTAATAAAGGACGCGTACGCGGACGTGGACATGGTTGTGGTGGTGTTAGTGGACCCTCTGGTGCTGGGAGAGGACGTGGCCGTTCTGCCACAGCCACACGTCCTAGTGAACCAACTACCTCAGGTCCCAGTAGCCAGCAGAATTTACAGCGATATTTGGTGGGGCCCAATGCCGTTCTAAGGATGGTAAGGCCTGAGCAGGTACAGGCATTAGTCAATTGGGTGGCCGACAGTGGATCCAGCACGTTCACATTATCTCCCACCCAGTCTTCTGCAGAAAGCGCACAGATGGCGCATGAAAACCAAGCCCATCGGTCTGTCACATCACCCCCATGCATATCAGGGAAACTGTCTGAGCCTCAAGTTATGCAGCAGTCTCTTATGCTGTTTAAAGACTCTGCTGCCAGGGTTTCCCAAGGGCATCCACCTAGCCCTTCCCCAGGGGTGGAAGAGATAGAATGCACTAACGCACAACCACTTATTTTTCCTGATGATGAGGAGATGGTAATACCACCTCAGCACGTCTCTGATGATGACGAAACACAGGTTACAACTGATGCATCTTTCTGCAGTGTGCAGACTGAACAGGAGGTCAGGGATCAAGACTGGGTGGAAGACAATGCAGGGGACGATGAGGTCCTAGACCCCACATGGAATAAAGGTCATGCCACTGACTTTCAGAGTTCGGAGGAAGAGGCAGTGGTCAGACCGAGCCAACAGCGTAGCAAAAGAGGGAGCAGTGGGCAAAATCAGAACACCCGCCGCCAAGAGACTCCGCCTGCTACTGACCGCCGCCATCTGGGACCGAGCACCCCAAAGGCAGCTTCAAGGAGTTCCCTGGCATGGCACTTCTTCAAACAATGTGCTGACGACAAGACCCGAGTGGTTTGCACGCTGTGCCATCAGAGCCTGAAGCGAGGCATTAACATTCTGAACCTTATCACAACCTGCATGACCAGGCACCTGCATGCAAAGCATAAACTGCAGTGGAGTAAACACCTTAAAAACAAGGAAGTCACTCAGGCTCCCCCTGCTGCCTCTTCTGCTGCTGCTGCTGCCGACACCTCGGCCTCTGCCTCTGGAGGAACGTTGGCACCTGCCGCCCAGCAAACATGGGATGTACCACCAACACCACCACCTGCGTCACCAAGCATCTCAACCATGTCACACGGCAGCGTTCAGCTCTCCATCTCACAAACATTTCAGAGAAAGCGTAAATTCCCACCTAGCCACCCTCGATCCCTGGCCCTGAATGCCAGCATTTCTAAACTACTGGCCTATGAAATGCTGTCATTTAGGCTGGTGGACACACACAGCTTCAAACAGCTCATGTCACTTGCTGTCCCACAGTATGTTGTTCCCAGCCGCCACTACTTCTCCAAGAGAGCCGTGCCTTCCCTGCACAAAGAAGTGTCCGATAAAATCAAGTGTGCACTGCACAACGCCATCTGTGGCAAGGTCCACCTAACCACAGATACGTGGACCAGTAAGCATGGCCAGGGACGCTATATCTCCCTAACTGCACACTGGGTAAATGTAGTGGCGGCTGGGCCCCAGGCGGAGAGCTGTTTGGCGCACGTCCTTCCGCCGCCAAGGATCGCAGGGCAACATTCTTTGCCTCCTGTCTCCTCCTCCTCCTACTCAGCTTCCTCCTCCTCTTCTTCCACCTGCTCATCCAGTCAGCCACACACCTTCACCACCAACTTCAGCACAGCCCGGGGTAAACGTCAGCAGGCCATTCTGAAACTCATATGTTTGGGGGACAGGCCCCACACCGCACAGGAGTTGTGGCGGGGTATAGAACAACAGACCGACGAGTGGTTGCTGCCGGTGAGCCTCAAACCCGGCCTGGTGGTGTGCGATAATGGGCGAAATCTCGTTGCAGCTCTGGGACTAGCCGGTTTGACGCACATCCCTTGCCTGGCGCATGTGCTGAATTTGGTTGTGCAGAAGTTCATTCGCAACTACCCCGACATGTCAGAGCTGCTGCATAAAGTGCGGGCCGTCTGTTCGCGCTTCCGGCGTTCACACCCTGCCGCTGCTCGCCTGTCTGCGCTACAGCGTAACTTCGGCCTTCCCGCTCACCGCCTCATATGCGACGTACCCACCAGGTGGAACTCCACCTTGCATATGCTGGACAGACTGTGCGAGCAGCAGCAGGCCATAGTGGAGTTTCAGCTGCAGCACGCACGGGTCAGTCGCACTGTGGATCAGACACACTTCACCACCAATGACTGGGCCTCCATGCGAGACCTGTGTGCCCTGTTGCGTTGTTTTCGAGTACTCCACCAACATGGCCGGTGGCGATGACGCCGTTATCAGCGTTACAATACCACTTCTATGTCTCCTTGAGAAAACACTTAGGGCGATGATGGAAGAGGAGGTGGCCCAGGAGGAAGAGGAGGAAGAGGGGTCATTTTTAGCACTTTCAGGCCAGTCTCTTCGAAGTGACTCAGAGGGAGGTTTTTTGCAATACCAGAGGCCAGGTACAAATGTGGCCAGACAGGGCCCACTACTGGAGGACGAGGAGGACGAGGATGAGGAGGAGGTGGAGAAGGATGAGGATGAAGCATGTTCACAGCGGGGTGGCACCCAAAGCAGCTCGGGCCCATCACTGGTGCGTGGCTGACGGGAAACACAGGACGATGACGATACGCCTCCCACAGAGGACAGCTTGTCCTTACCTCTGGGCAGCCTGGCACACATGAGCGACTACATGCTGCAGTGCCTGCGCAACGACAGCAGAGTTGCCCACATTTTAACGTGTGCGGACTACTGGGTTGCCTCCCTGCTGGATCCCCGGTACAAAGACAATGTGCCCACCTTACTTCCTACACTGGAGCGTGATAGGAAGATGCGTGAGTACAAGCGCACGTTGGTAGACGCGCTACTGAGAGCATTCCCAAATGTCACAGGGGAACCAGTGGAAGCCCAAGGCGAAGGCAGAGGAGGAGCAAGAGGTCGCCAACGCAGCTGTGTCAGGGCCAGCTCCTCTGAGGGCAGGGTTAGCATGGCAGAGATGTGGAAAAGTTTTGTCACCACGCCACAGCTAACTGCACCACCACCTGATATGGAACGTGTTAGCAGGAGGCAACATTTCACTAACATGGTGGAACAGTACCTGTGCACACCCCTCCACGTACTGACTGATGGTTCGGCCCCATTCAACTTCTGGGTCTCCAAATTGTCCACGTGGCCAGAGCTAGCCTTTTATGCCTTGGAGGTGCTGGCCTGCCCGGCGGCCAGCGTTTTGTCTGAACGTGTATTCAGCACGGCAGGGGGCGTCATTACAGACAAACGCAGCCGTCTGTCTACAGCCAATGTGGACAAGCTGACGTTCATAAAAATGAACCAGGCATGGGTCCCACAGGACCTGTCCATCCATTGTGCAGATTAGATATTAACTACCTCCCCTTAACAATATATTATTCTACTCCAGGGCACTTCCTCATTCAATCCTATTTTTATTTTCATTTTACCATTATATTGCGGGGCAACCCAAAGTTGAATGAACCTCTCCTCTGTCTGGGTGCCGGGGCCTAACTGTGTGACAGTGGCCTGTTCCAGTGGTGGTTGACGTGAAGCCTGATTCTCTGCTATGACATGAGGACTGATTCTGCGCTGACATAAGGCCAGATTCTCTGTTACGGGACCTCTCTCCTCTGCCTGGGTGCCGGGGCCTAAATGTGTGACAGTGGCCTGTTCCAGTGGTGGGTGACGTGAAGCCTGATTCTCTGCTATGACATGAAGACAGATTCTGTGCTGACATAAGGCCAGATTCTCTGTTACGGGACCTCTCTCCTCTGCCTGGGTGCCTGGGCCTAAATGTGTGACAGTGGCCTGTTCCAGTGGTGGGTGACGTGATGCCTGATTCTCTGCTATGACATGAAGACAGATTCTGTGCTGACATAAGGCCAGATTCTCTGTTACGGGACCTCTCTCCTCTGCCTGGGTTCCGGGGCCTAAATGTGTGACAGTGGCCTGTTCCAGTGGTGGGTAACGTGAAGCCTGATTCTCTGCTATGACATGAAGACAGATTCTGTGCTGACATAAGGCCAGATTCTCTGTTACGGGACCTCTCTCCTCTGCCTGGGTGCCTGGGCCTAAATGTATGACAGTGGCCTGTTCCAGTGGTGGGTGACGTGATGCCAGATTCTCTGCTATGACATGAAGACAGATTCTGTGCTGACATAAGGCCAGATTCTCTGTTACGGGACCTCTCTCCTCTGCCTGGGTGCCTGGGCCTAAATGTGTGACAGTGGCCTGTTCCAGTGGTGGGTGACGTGATGCCTGATTCTCTGCTATGACATGAAGACAGATTCTGTGCTGACATAAGGCCAGATTCTTTGTTACGGGACCTCTCTCCTCTGTCTGGGTGTCGGGGCCTAAATGTGTGACAGTGGCCTGTTCCAGTGGTGGGTGACGTGAAGCCTGATTCTCTGCTATGACATTTAGACAGATTCTGTGCTGACATAAGGCCAGATTCTCTGTTACGGGACCTCTCTCCTCTGTCTGGGTGCCGGGGCCTAAATGTGTGACAGTGGCCTGTTCCAGTGGTGGGTGACGTGAAGCCTGATTCTCTGCTATGACATGAAGACAGATTCTGTGCTGACATAAGGCCAGATTCTCTGTTACGGGACCTCTCTCCTCTGCCTGGGTGCCTGGGCCTAAATGTATGACAGTGGCCTGTTCCAGTGGCTGGTGACGTGATGCCAGATTCTCTGCTATGACATGAAGACAGATTCTGTGCTGACATAAGGCCAGATTCTCTGTTACGGGACCTCTCTCCTCTGCCTGGGTGCCTGGTCCTAAATGTGTGACAGTGGCCTGTTCCAGTGGTGGGTGACGTGATGCCTTAATCTCTGCTATGACATGAAGACAGATTCTGTGCTGACATAAGGCCAGATTCTCTGTTACGGGACCTCTCTCCTTTGTCTGGGTGTCGGGGCCTAAATGTGTGACAGTAGCCTGTTCCAGTGGTGGGTGACGTGAAGCCTGATTCTCTGCTATGACATGAAGACAGATTCTGTGCTGACATAAGGCCAGATTCTCTGTTACGGGACCTCTCTCCTCTGCCTGGGTGCCTGGGCCTAAATGTGTGACAGTGGCCTGTTCCAGTGGTGGGTGACGTGAAGCCTGATTCTCTGCTATGACATGAAGACTGATTCTGCGCTGACATAAGGCCAGATTCTATGTTACGGGACCTCTCTCCTCTGTCTGGGTGCCGGGGCCTAAATGTGTGACAGTGGCCTGTTCCAGTGGTGGGTGACGTGAAGCCTGATTCTCTGCTATGACATGAAGACAGATTCTGTGCTGACATAAGGCCAGATTCCCTGTTACGGGACCTCTCTCCTCTGCCTGGGTGCCTGGGCCTAAATGTGTGACAGTGGCCTGTTCCAGTGGTGGGTGACGTGATGCCTGATTCTCTGCTATGACATGAAGACAGATTCTGTGCTGACATAAGGCCAGATTCTCTGTTACGGGACCTCTCTCCTCTGCCTGGGTGCCGGGGCCTAAATGTGTGACAGTGGCCTGTTCCAGTGGTGGGTAACGTGAAGCCTGATTCTCTGCTATGACATGAAGACAGATTCTGTGCTGACATAAGGCCAGATTCTCTGTTACGGGACCACTCTCCTCTGCCTGGGTGCCTGGGCCTAAATGTATGACAGTGGCCTGTTCCAGTGGTGGGTGACGTGATGCCAGATTCTCTGCTATGACATGAAGACAGATTCTGTGCTGACATAAGGCCAGATTCTCTGTTACGGGACCTCTCTCCTCTGCCTGGGTGCCTGGTCCTAAATGTGTGACAGTGGCCTGTTCCAGTGGTGGGTGACGTGATGCCTGATTCTCTGCTATGACATGAAGACAGATTCTGTGCTGACATAAGGCCAGATTCTCTGTTACGGGACCTCTCTCCTCTGTCTGGGTGTCGGGGCCTAAATGTGTGACAGTGGCCTGTTCCAGTGGTGGGTGACGTGAAGCCTGATTCTCTGCTATGACATTTAGACAGATTCTGTGCTGACATAAGGCCAGATTCTCTGTTACGGGACCTCTCTCCTCTGTCTGGGTGCCGGGGCCTAAATGTGTGACAGTGGCCTGTTCCAGTGGTGGGTGACGTGAAGCCTGATTCTCTGCTATGACATGAAGACAGATTCTGTGCTGACATAAGGCCAGATTCTCTGTTACGGGACCTCTCTCCTCTGCCTGGGTGCCTGGGCCTAAATGTATGACAGTGGCCTGTTCCAGTGGCTGGTGACGTGATGCCAGATTCTCTGCTATGACATGAAGACAGATTCTGTGCTGACATAAGGCCAGATTCTCTGTTACGGGACCTCTCTCCTCTGCCTGGGTGCCTGGTCCTAAATGTGTGACAGTGGCCTGTTCCAGTGGTGGGTGACGTGATGCCTGATTCTCTGCTATGACATGAAGACAGATTCTGTGCTGACATAAGGCCAGATTCTCTGTTACGGGACCTCTCTCCTCTGTCTGGGTGCCTGGGCCTAAATGTGTGACAGTGGCCTGTTCCAGTGGTGGGTGACGTGATGCCTGATTCTCTGCTATGACATGAAGACAGATTCTGTGCTGACATAAGGCCAGATTCTCTGTTACGGGACCTCTCTCCTCTGCCTGGGTGCCTGTGCCTAAATGTATGACAGTGGCCTGTTCCAGTGGTGGGTGACGTGATTCCAGATTCTCTGCTATGACATGAAGACAGATTCTGTGCTGACATAAGGCCAGATTCTCTGTTACGGGACCTCTCTCCTCTGCCTGGGTGCCTGGTCCTAAATGTGTGACAGTGGCCTGTTCCAGTGGTGGGTGACGTGATGCCTGATTCTCTGCTATGACATGAAGACAGATTCTGTGCTGACATAAGGCCAGATTCTCTGTTACGGGACCTCTCTCCTCTGTCTGGGTGTCGGGGCCTAAATGTGTGACAGTGGCCTGTTCCAGTGGTGGGTGACGTGAAGCCTGATTCTCTGCTATGATATGAAGACAGATTCTGTGCTGACATAAGGCCAGATTCTCTGTTACGGGACCTCTCTCCTCTGCCTGGGTGCCTGGGCCTAAATGTGTGACAGTGGCCTGTTCCAGTGGTGGGTGACGTGAAGCCTGATTCTCTGCTATTACATGAAGACAGATTCTGTGCTAACATAAGGCCAGATTCTCTGTTACGGGACCTCTCTCCTCTGCCTGGCTGCCTGGGCCTAAATGTGTGACAATGGCCTGTTCCAGTGGTGGGTGACGTGATGCCTGATTCTCTGCTATGACATGAAGACAGATTCTGTGCTGACATAAGGCCAGATTCTCTGTTACGGGACCTCTCTCCTCTGCCTGGGTGCCGGGCCTAAATGTGTGACAGTGGCCTGTTCCAGTGGTGGGTGACGTGAAGCCTGATTCTCTGCTATGACATGAAGACAGATTCTGTGCTGACATAAGGCCAGATTCTCTGTTTTGGGACCTCTCTCCTCTGCCTGGGTGCCTGGGCCTAAATGTGTGACAGTGGCCTGTTCCAGTGGTGGGTGACGTGATGCCTGATTCTCTGCTATGACATGAAGACTGAGTCTGCGCTGACATAAGGCCAGATTCTCTGTTACGGGACCTCTCTCCTCTGCCTGGGTGCCGGGGCCTAAATGTGTGACAGTGGCCTGTTCCAGTGGTGGGTGACGTGAAGCCTGATTCTCTGCTTTGACATGAAGACTGATTCTGCGCTGACATAAGGCCAGATTCTCAGTTACGGGACCTCTCTCCTCTGCCTGGGTGCCTGGGCCTAAATATGTGATAGTGGCCTGTTCCAGTGGTGGGTGACGTGAAGCCTGATTCTCTGCTATGACATGAAGACAGATTCTGTGCTGACATAAGGCCAGATTCTCTGTTACGGGACCTCTCTCCTCGGCCTGGGTGCCGGGGCCTAAATGTGTGACAGTGGCCTGTTCCAGTGGTGGGTGACGTGAAGCCTGATTCTCTGCTATGACATGAAGACAGATTCTGTGCTGACATAAGGCCAGATTCTCTGTTACGGGACCTCTCTCCTCTGCCTGGGTGCCTGGGCCTAAATGTGTGACAGTGGCCTGTTCCAGTGGTGGGTGACGTGAAGTCTGATTCTCTGCTATGACATGAAGACTGATTCTGCGCTGACATGAAGCCAGATTCTCTGCTATGGCATGAAGATACTGATTCTCTGCTGACGTGAAGCCAGATTCTCTGCTATGGGACCTCTGTCCAATTGATATTGGTTAATTTTAATTTTTTTAATTTTTATTTTAATTCATTTCCCTATCCAAATTTGTTTGCAGGGGATTTACCTACATGTTGCTGCCTTTTGCAGCCCTCTAGCTCTTTCCTGGGCTGTTTTACAGCCTTTTTAGTGCCCAAAAGTTCGGGTCCCCATTGAATTCAATGGGGTTCGGGTTCGGGACGAAGTTCGGGTCGGGTTCGGATCCCGAACCCGAACATTTCCGGGAAGTTCGGCCGAACTTCTCTAACCCGAACATCCAGGTGTTCGCTCAACTCTAGTCCTGTGGGATCCATGCCTGGTTAATTTTTATGAACGTCAGCTTGTCCACATTGGCTGTAGACAGGCGGCTGCGTTTGTCTGTAATGACGCCCCCTGCCATGCTGAATACACGTTCAGACAAAACGCTGGCCGCCGGGCAGGCCAGCACCTTCAAGGCATAAAAGGCTAGCTCTGGCCACGTGGACAATTTGGAGACCAAGAAGTTGAATGGGGCCGAACCATCAGTCAGTACGTGGAGGGGTGTGCACACGTACTGTTCCACCATGTTAGTGAAATGTTGCCTCCTGCTAACACGTTCCGTATCAGGTGGTGGTGCAGTTAGCTGTGGCGTGTTGACAAAACTTTTCCACATCTCTGCCATGCTAACCCTGCCCTCAGAGGAGCTGGCCGTGATACAGCTGCGTTGGCAACCTCTTGCTCCTCCTCTGCCTTCGCCTTGGGCTTCCACTGGTTCCCCTGTGACATTTGGGAATGCCCTCAGTAGCGCGTCTATTAATGTGCGCTTGTACTCGCGCATCTTCCTATCACCGTCCAGTGCAGGAAGTAAGGTGGGCACATTGTCTTTGTACCATGGATCTAGCAGGGTGGCAACCCAGTAGTCAGCACACGTTAAAATGTGGGCAACTCTGCTGTCGTTGCGCAGGCACTGCAGCATGTTGTCGCTCATGTGTGCCAGGCTGCCCAGAGGTAAGGACAAGCTGTCCTCTGTGGGAGGCGTATCGTCATCGTCCTGCGTTTCCCCCCAGCCACGCACCAGTGATGGGCCCGAGCTGCGTTGGGTGCCACCCCGCTGTGAACATGCTTTATCCTCATCCTCATCCTCCTCCACCTCCTCCTCATCTTCGTCCTCCTCGTCCTCCAGTAGTGGGCCCTGGCTGGCCACATTTGTACCTGGCCTCTGCTGTTGCAAAAAACCTCCCTCTGAGTCACTTCTAAGAGACTGGCCTGAAAGTGCTAAAAATGAACCCTCTTCCTCCTCCTCCTCCTCCTGGGCCACCTCCTCTTCCATCATCGCCCTAAGTGTTTTCTCAAGGAGACATAGAAGTGGTATTGTAACGCTGATAACGGCGTCATCGCCACTGGCCATGTTGGTGGAGTACTCAAAACATCGCAACAGGGCACACAGGTCTCGCATGGAGGCCCAGTCATTGGTGGTGAAGTGGTGCTGTTCCGCAGTGCGACTGACCCGTGCGTGCTGCAGCTGAAACTCCACTATGGCCTGCTGCTGCTCGCACAGTTAGTCCAGCAAGTGCAAGGTGGAGTTCCACCTGGTGGGCACGTCGCATATGAGGCGGTGAGCGGGAAGGCCGAAGTTACGCTGTAGCGCAGACAGGCGAGCAGCGGCAGGATGTGAACGCCGGAAGCGCGCACAGACGGCCCGCACTTTATGCAGCAGCTCTGACATGTCGGGGTAGTTGTGAATGAACTTCTGCACCACCAAATTCAGCACATGCGCCAGGCAAGGGATGTGCGTCAAACCGGCTAGTCCCAGAGCTGCAACGAGATTTTGCCCATTATCGCACACCACCAGGCCGGGCTTGAGGCTCACCGGCAGCAACCACTCGTCGGTCTGTTGTTCTTTACCCCGCCACAACTCCTGTGCGGTGTGGGGCCTGTCCCCCAAACATATGAGTTTCAGAATGGCCTGCTGACGTTTATCCCGGGCTGTGCTGAAGTTGGTGGTGAAGGTGTGTGGCTGACTGGATGAGCAGGTGGAAGAAGAGGAGGAGGAAGCTGAGTAGGAGGAGGAGGCAACAGGAGGCAAAGAATTTTGCCCTGCGATCCTTGGCGGCGGAAGGACGTGCGCCAAACAGCTCTTCGCCTGGGGCCCAGCCGCCACTACATTTACCCAGTGTGCAGTTAGGGAGATATAGCGTCCCTGGCCGTGCTTACTGGTCCACGTATCTGTGGTTAGGTGGACCTTGCCACAGATGGCGTTGCGCAGTGCACACTTGATTTTATCGGATAGTTGGTTGTGCAGGGAAGGTACGGCTCTCTTGGAGAAGTAGTGGCGGCTGGGAACAACATACTGTGGGACAGCAAGCGACATGAGCTGTTTGAAGCTGTTTGTGTCCACCAGCCTAAATGACAGCATTTAATAGGCCAGTAGTTTAGAAATGCTGGCATTCAGGGCCAGTGATCGAGGGTGGCTAGGTGGGAATTTACGCTTTCTCTGAAATGTTTGTGAGATGGAGAGCTGAATGCTGCCGTGTGACATGGTTGAGATGCTTGGTGACGCAGGTGGTGGTGTTGGTGGTACATCCCCTGTTTGCTGGGCGGCAGGTGCCAACGTTCCTCCAGAGGCGGAGGAAGAGGCCGAGGCGGCAGTAGCAGAAGAGGTAGCAGGGGAGCCTGAGTGACTTGTTTTTAAGGTGTGCTTTGCATGCAGGTGCCTGGTCATGCAGGTTGTGCTAAGGTTCAGAACGTTAATGCCTCGCTTCAGGCTCTGATGGCACAGCGTGCAAACCACTCGGGTCTTGTCGTCAGCACATTGTTTGAAGAAGTGCCATGCCAGGGAACTCCTTGAAGCTGCCTTTGGGGTGCTCGGTCCCAGATGGCGGCGGTCAGTAGCAGGCGGAGTCTCTTGGCGGCGGGTGTTTTGCTTTTGCCCACTGCTCCCTCTTTTGCTACGCTGTTGGCTCGGTCTCACCACTGCCTCTTCCTCCGAACTGTGAAAGTCAGTGGCACGACCTTCATTCCATGTGGGGTCTAGGACCTCATCGTCCCCTGCATCGTCTTCCACCCAGTCTTCCTCCCTGACCTCCTGTTCAGTCTGCACACTGCAGAAAGACGCAGCAGTTGACACCTGTGTTTCATCATCATCAGAGACGTGCTGAGGTGGTATTCTCATGTCCTCATCATCAGGAAACATAAGTGGTTGTGCGTCAGTGCATTCTATGTCTTCCACCGCTGGGGAAGGGCTAGGTGGATGCCCTTGGGAAACCCTGCCAGCAGAGTCTACAAACAGCATAAGAGACTGCTGCATAACTTGAGGCTCAGACAGTTTCCCTGATATGCATGGGGGTGATGTGACAGACTGATGGGCTTGGTTTTCAGGCGCCATCTGTGCGCTTTCTGCAGAAGACTGGGTGGGAGATAATGTGAACGTGCTGGATCCACTGTCGGCCACCCAATTGACTAATGCCTGTACCTGCTCAGGCCTTACCATCCTTAGAACGGCATTGGGCCCCACCAAATATCGCTGTAAATTCTGGCGGCTACTGGGACCTGAGGTAGTTGGTTCACTACGACATGTGGCTGTGGCAGAATGGCCACGTCCTCTCCCAGCACCAGAGGGTACACTAACACCACCACGACCATGTCACCACTAGACCTTTTTTTACAGACACCTAACACTTTTCTGGCTATCTATTTAGGTACCGTATTACACTAATACAGGCACAGCAGTAACGACAGATTTAGCTGAATATAAATTGTAGGCCTAGTATTTAGGCCCTGGATGACAGGTATACGTTTACGGACAGAATTAGACTTGGAAATGCACGGTAGCGTGTGAAGTTATTGAGAATGACCCTATCCGCACCTTCAATCTAATATACCCTTTTATGGATAGATTTAAAGTAGGCCTGATACAGCAGAAACCACTGATTTAGGGAATTGCTAAGTTGGGAATTGTATTTCAACCCAGAACAAAAACTGTGCTTTGGCGGACACTAAATGAATTGACCAGCCTCAGCAATAAACACAGATTTAGCTGAATATAAATTCTAGGCCTATTATTTAGGCGCTGGATGACAGGTATACGTTTACGGACAGAATTAGACTTGGAAATGCACGGTAGCGTGTGAAGTTATTGAAAATGACCCTATCCGCACCTTTAATCTAATATACCCTTTTATGGATAGATTTAAAGTAGGCCTGATACAGCAGAAACCACTGATTTAGGGAATTGCTAAGTTGGGAATTGTATTTCAACCCAGAACAAAAACTGTTCTTTGGTGGACACTAAATGAATTGACCAGCCTCCGCAATAAACACAGATTTAGCTGAATATAAATTTTAGGCCTATTATTTAGGCGCTGGATGACAGGTATACGTTTACGGACAGAATTAGACTTGGAAATGCACGGTAGCGTGTGAAGTTATTGAGAATGACCCTATCCGCACCTTCAATCTAATATACCCTTTTATGGATAGATTTAAAGTAGGCCTGATACAGCAGAAACCACTGATTTAGGGAATTGCTAAGTTGGGAATTGTATTTCAACCCAGAACATAAACTGTGCTTTGGTGGACACTAAATGAATTGACCAGCCTCAGCAACAAACACAGATTTAGCTGAATATAAATTTTAGGCCTATTATTTAGGCGCTGGATGACAGGTATACGTTTACGGACAGAATTAGACTTGGAAATGCACGGTAGCGTGTGAAGTTATTGAGAATGACCCTATCCGCACCTTCAATCTAATATACCCTTTTATGGATAGATTTAAACTTTTTCATAATGTAATGTACCATTGAAGGTAGACATGTCAAAAATTCTCCACTGCCTCAGCTCATTTTCTGGAAAACAAAATTCCAAATGTAGAAATAAGCGCTCCACAAACCTAATAATCGGAGCCATATTGACTTCATTTTCATTATCTTCCATTGATTTACACACTTACTCACTCCAATGTACTGTCTCACCCAAGAACTGTGAACGTAGCTTACTTATTTTAGCACTAACAATTGGTAAGCATCGAGAGAAGTAAGATAGTTTTTTTGTAAAATCTTAATTGTGGTCATGGCTACGGCAGAGAGCTGGCGCCACGAAGTGCCGAGACCTATCAGAGAGAAACTACCTGCATAACTAATATGGCTGGAGGGGTGCCCTTAGCCATGCCGTGGGTAGGCCTAAAAGGGGGCATACCCTGAGGAATATGGAAAGAAAAGGGGAGGGAGGGTGGGGCACCACAAACGCACGCAAATGAGGAGAGGGCGTGCCTCCTTTTAAGCGCGCCTACGCCCCTCCCACAAATGCAGGCTGACATGTCAGCCTTAAATTACTTGTGGTCATGGCTACGGCAGAGAGCTGGCGCCACGAAGGGCCGGGACCTATCAGAGAGAAACTACCTGCCTAATTAATATGGCTGGAGGGGTGCCCTTAGCCATGCCGTGGGTAGGCCTAAAAGGGGGAAAAAAACACACGAGTAGGGAGAGAAAAACCTTTATTGCAGCGGACCAAGTTACAATAGCAAACTGTGAAACGCCTGGGATATTTCGGCTTGAGGGTTCGGTATGTAGCGTGTGAAGCAAGAGGAGCCCCAGCGACCCATTTTACGGATGACGTGGCCGGGGACGTTATGCTTTGAAGCCGCGGATGCTGCTCCAATACGGAAGGAGTGCCCCGAAATGGCCTTGGGGTCGAAACCCAAGCCCGATGCCAGGGTGCGAATGTGCGAGATGAACTTCGTGGCCGTGAGGGCCAAGGCCTGGAACGGGAGCAACGGGCTGTCTGGGGGCGGCGTCCCCCAGAGCTGCCAGCAAACTCCTGAGGACCAGGCACCAAGCGTTGGCGGACTGGTAGAACTTCACCTCCACTGGTGGACCCACCTTCGTGGTTTTGGAAGTGAGGAGGTGTAAGGAGAAATGGTCGTCGTGCCATAACAGCTGACCCCTGGTTAAACCCTTGGACCTGACTGAACTGCGGGTGAATTCGCCGGGTCTTAAGAACCCTTAGAAACTAAGGTACATTGCAGCCTTGATGACCGTGCTGGAAAGGAGCCCAAAAGGAAGACCATCTAGGGAGGTTGAAAGCTTTCTAAATAATTCCCCTGACACAGGCTGCCTGCTCGGGATGGCTGCGTGACCTCTTTTCTGAACACCCCTGAGTGTTGCCCTGACTGCTTGGGACAGAAAAACCGACCTACTTTCGGGGTCTTGCAACATGGAGAAATATTGGACTCCAGCCAAATACAATTTTATGGTATTGAAGGATAGCTTGAGGTCAATATGACAGTAGGCTATGAAAGCTGTGATGTAAGTGGTCTTGTCAGTGTCTTGTCTCGGATGTAGGCCCATGAACCTGTTGAAGGTGTTTCAAGCGGTCCTGTAGTTCCTGGCAGTGTTAAAAGATAAAGACTTCTGCATCAAAGACTTTGCTGAATCAATGAAAAGGATTAATCCATCACCAGATTTTGATACATCGGAGGAGGTAGCCCCACACGGTCTGCCTCTGGCATGACCTGAAAGAAAGTTTTAAAATTAAAGCGGGACAAGGCGTCTGCGGCCACATTATGAACTCCTTGAATGTGCCTGCATGCCACATGGAAGTTGTATTCCAGCGAGAGCCAGACCAGCCTGCGGACAAAAGACATGATCTGGGGTGACTGTGATCTGCCCTTGGTGATTATGTCCACCACTGTCTGATTGTCAGTGACGAATGCCACGGAAGAGTTGGCCCACAGGCTGCCCCAAACCTGGGCCGCCGCTACAATTGGATAGAATTCCAACAAGGGGGATGATTTTAAAGCGGCTCTGGCTGATAATACCTCCGCTGGCCAGGGGCCTGCAAACCATTGGTTTCCACAGATCGCTGCGAAACCTCCGGAGGCGGCGGCGTCCTAAAAAACCAAGGTGGATGCTGGTCCCAGCTGAGGTACGAACAAAGAGACTCCATTCCAAGAGGCCATGAAGTCCTTCCACATGGCCAGATCAGCCATGGCTTTGGGGGGCGTCCAGAGTGATGAGGCTGTCTTGCTCGGGGGCTGAGGGGAGTAGCTGAAGGAGTCTGGACATGAAGGCTCTGCCCTGGGGCATGACTCTGGTGGCAAAATTGAGCATGCCTAGCAGGGACTGCAACTCAACCTTGGCGCACGTCCTGCTGCCTGCTGCCTTTGAGATGGCCTCCTTGATCTTTGCTAACTTCTCAGCTGGCAACCTGGCCTCCATCTTCCCTGTGTCCAGGATTATGCCCAGGAAGGTGATTACCGTCGCGGGGCCCTCTGTTTTTGAGGGTGCCACCGGGACATTGAGTTGGGCAAACAGCTGAAGCAGAGCCTGAAGCTTGCTCGGCTGGCAGTCTGGGCTTTCGATTAGAAGAAAGTCATCCAAGTAATGGATGACCAGAGGGCAATCGCAGTGGTTGACCACGATCCAATGCAACGCCTGGGCGAACTGGTCGAACAGCCAGGGGCTGCTCTTGGACCCGAACGTCAGGCGATTGGCAAAGAAATACTGGTCTTGCCACCTGATGCCATAGAACCTCCAAAGCTGTGGATGAATGGGCAGCAATTTAAAGGCATCGGCGATGTCCGCCTTGGCCAACCATGCCCCCCGACCTACCTGAAGAATCAGCTGGATGGCCTCGTCTATGGTGGCGTAACTCATGGAGAACTCCTCGGAGGGCACTAAGGAATTTAGACTGGGTGTGCTGGAGCCATGAGGCGCAGACAAGTCATAAATGAGACGTTTTTTATTGGTAAACTGCTTGGACACAATACCAATGGGGTTTATCCTCCAGAGGTCAAATGGCACGAAGGAAAAGGGGCCGATGAGGAACCCCTTCTCCAATTCTGACCTGATCAGAGTCCCCACCGGCTCGGGATCCCTGGTTGCCGACAGAAGATTGGGCCCCTCCCAAGGAGCTTGTGGGAGAGCTACCAGGCCTGTGTGGAAACCTGTGGTGAACCCGGAGACCAGGAACTGCACAAACTGTGGGTTATAATGATTCTGCAGCAGGGATTCTAGCAGAACCACATTGACCCCGCTTAGTCAGGATGGCCTGGATCTTTGAGGACATGCCATCTGGGGTGAGCCCTGAAACAGACTGCACAAACATGAAGGGCCCTACATTTGTTGTAATAACAAGCATTTTGATTAAAGTTATTACAAACCTGGCTGTTTCCCAGGAAAACTATCGCCCGCCCTAGTTTGTCCGTGGCTGGGCCAGACCGCTGAAGGGACCCGGAGCTGCTGGGAAGGGATCTGCCCTGGGACGTGGAGGGACCTGCATTGGGGCACCAATCTGCGGAGTGGGCAATGGATTGGCAAGAGGCACATGCCGGGGCCTTGAGCCCTGCAAAGTGCCGGCAAAATAGCTCTATGTCCATTGCAGCCCAGTTTGTGATATGCTGGAATTGGACCAGTGCGGCGGCGGCTTTGGCTGAAAAAGAGCGATGATAATCGTAGAATGCCTGCCCACCGTACTTGTGGCCCATGTCCGTGACCCTGTAAAGGTATGTGTCTAACTCCTCCCGCCTCTCAGGATGGACAGAGCAGATGACATCCCTGAATAAACTAAACGCGAGGACGAACTCCGTGATGGTTAATTTCTTGTTTAGACGCCGCAAGCTATGGTTTTGCTCTCTACCGTGTCGTGGGTAGCTATCAGGATGGACGCCAGATTGACGTCCTTGCCCTCTAAAATCTCCTTTTTGATGTTGCTGGGGATGAAGTGCGATGGAGCTACCTCAGGTGCGCAAAGGACCCTACCTGGGGGAACGAGCCCTGAAGTGGAGGCTACAGGCAAAGGTGAAGCGGAACGGTCGGATGCCAGCCCCTGGTGGGACGTCCGAAACTGAGGAGGCAATGGGGTTCATCATGGCATGTAGCTGTGTCAGAGACACTTGCAGAGTGGACATGGAGACTTGCTCCAAGTCCGGGGCTGCTGGTTTAGCCATGAGCAGTCTATATAATTCTGCTTTCCGGGCGGAAGCAGGGTGTTGGATCCCTCTCCTGTTGAGTTCCGAAATTAATTTTGCAATTGTCCAACTCCTTAGTGATGAGGAGCTGGGCCGCTCGGATGCGGGTGTTTCAGGAATTGATAGGGCTTCCTCGATGTTTGAAATATGCGACATACTGCAGCTGTGAGGTGACAAACAAAAAATGAATAGCTGAGCTGGAGGCCCCGCATTTACGAAGGCGACACCCGAGCCGTGAACGGTGGTAAAAGGAAAACTAGGGTGGGCGAGTGCCTAGTGCTGTAAAACGGGCGCTACTGTGGAGGACCTTGCCAGACTAAGGCGTGAAATGACGTAAGAGCTACAAGGACGTGGCTTCCGACAGGGAGTTTAAAAAACATAACAATTGAACATCAAACCTGGAATCGTACCGTAGAAAAAGAATATGGATTCGAGTCTGAAAAACGTGACAGGCGACAGAAATAGTAATTATCAGCGTGAACCTGACACGTAACAGGTAACAGATGAAATGCTATGAACGTAAACCCGAAGCGTAACGGGCAACAGATGATAAATTAGAAACGTAAGCCTGAACGTAACAGGCAACAGTCATGACATATTAGAAACGTAAGCCTAATGCGTAACCGGCAACAATCATGGTATATTAGAAATGTAAGCCTGAAACGTAACAGGCAACAGTCATGGTACATTAGAAACGTAAGCCTGAAACGTAACAGGCAACAGTCATGATATATTAGAAACGTAAGCCTGAAGCGCAACAGGCAACAGTCATGGTATATTAGAAACGTAAGCCTGAAGCGTAACAGGCAACAATCATGGTATGTTAGAAACGTAAGCCTGAAACGTAACAGGCAACAGTCATGAGATATTAGAAACGTAAGCCTGAAGCGTAACAGGCAACAGATGATAAGTAAAAACGTAAGCCTGAAACGTAACAGGCAACAGATGATACATTGCAATATGTGAGCCGCTTGAAGCGTGACAGGCAACAGATGATACACTTGAACAAACGTGAGCCTGAACCGTGGCAGGCACCCGACATGGTGGGACGTGAACGTAAGCCTAGAGCGTGACAGGCTGAAAAAGTCAACAACACGTGAGTCTGAAAGTGTCAGGCCAATGAAGGAAGAAGGAGCGTAACCAAGACGTAACCTGAGCCGTGACTGGAGACAACCCGGTGACTACGAAGTGACCCTGACGCGGGTGACAAGAAGGTTTGGAAGTTGCATTGCAGCGTGGACTGAGACACGGCGAGTGTGTGGGAAAAAGAAGCAGTTACCGGAAATATCCGCGGACGTGGCGAAGTAGAAGAGCGATGGTTGGATCAGACGGCACAAATGAGAGCAACCTGGCTGACGAGCGCCGCTAGAGTGACGCTGCACCCGGGGTCTGCAAAATAATTGTTGACGTGAGGGGGAGAATATGCAGACCAGAATGCGCCATGGTGTCCCACCCGTGATTTACGGACTCCCATTTTTAAATTGGATGTTGCTGTTTGAACTGCACAGAGAGGAGAATGATATTGGGACTAGGATGACAGATATTGTCTGTCATTCCTGGTGTTTGCGCATGACCTCAGCGGAGCCTGAGACCAAGGTGCAGTTCATGATTTAAATGTGTTTTTTTTTTTATAACTTTATTGAACTAACAACCGCCGGCAGTCGGCCAGCAGCTGCAGTGGAGTGGAAGCGGCACCCCCGGCGTGGCCCCGGCTCAGGACGGACACACCCCCTGGGTGACAGGGCCGGACCAGGAATGTGAGCAAGCCGCGGCGGCGCCCGGAGCCAAGAGGGGGAGCCTGTCACGTGACGCAGGCCGGGACGCCGACTCCGTTGCCGAGGCAACGGAGACGCTGCCCGGCGTCCCGCGTGACCTCAGCATGCCAACGCCGTAAGCGTGGACAGCGCCGGAAGCGTGGACAGCGCCGGCCGCCTCACCTGGAGTGGAAGGTGGGTAGTGATTGCAGCGGGCGGTGGAGGAGGAGCACGCCGGGGAGGGGGTTTGGGAAGATAGCACTTAACTTACCTTGGCAGCCGGAACGAGCGACTTACCTGATGAGCAGCACGGCAGTAAAGGGTGTGACGTTAATGGCGGGAAAAGCACCGAAAACGCACGCAAATGAGGAGAGGGCGTGCCTCCTTTTAAGCGCGCCTATGCCCCTCCCACAAATGCAGGCTGACATGTCAGCCTTAAATTACTTAACCACTTAGGGACGCATGACGTACCGGTACGGCATGTTTCCAGAGTCCTTAAGGACCCATGACGTACCGGTACGTCATGGCTTTAAAATGCGATTGCGGCGCCGCGGGGGTTAATCGGAACGGGATGCCCGCTGATTAGAGTTGAGCAAACACCTGGATGTTCGGGTTCGAGAAGTTCGGCCGAACTTCCCGGAAATGTTCGGGTTCGGGATCCGAACCCGAACCGAACTTCGTCCCGAACCCGAACCCCATTGAAGTCAATGGGGACCCGAACATTTGGGCACTAAAAAGGCTGTAAAACAGCCAGGAAAGAGCTAGAGGCCTGCAAAAGGCAGCAACATGTAGGTAAATCCCCTGCAAACAAATGTGGATAGGGAAATGAATTAAAATTAAAATTAAAAAAATAAAAATGAACCAATATCAATTGGACAGAGGTCCCATAGCAGAGAATCTGGCTTCAAGTCAGCAGAGAATCAGTCTCTTCATGCCATAGCAAAGAATCTGGCTTCATGTCAGCAGAGAATCAGTCTCTTCATGCCATAGCAGAGAATCTGGCTTCATGTCAGCGCAGAATCAGTCTTCATGTCATAGCAGAGAATCAGGCTTCACGTCACCCACCAATGGAACAGGCCACTGTCACACATTTAGGCCCAGGCACCCAGGCAGAGGAGAGAGGTCCCGTAACAGAGAATCTGGCCTTATGTCAGCGCAGAATCTGTCTTCATGTCATAGCAGAGAATCAGGCTTCACGTCACCCACAGTAAACTAAAAGCCAAACAAGTGGAGTGTTATATCAAAAGATGTCATTTATTATAAAATATAAAAAATGGAGAACAACAGGATGTTATACAGTTACACGGAGAAGCACAGGGTAAGTCACATCAAAAAACACCACCATGGAACTGTAGTGTACGGGGACTGTAATACCCGTCACTACCAAAGGTCACTTGGTGTGCTGTCGTCCCTCCTTAATTATGGGGAAGTTGGTATATGTCAGTCTTATAAAATGTAATGTAATGTGTGTATTTCCCTGTTATTGAAACTTGCACGTACAGGCCTGCTAGGGGTGTCATTCCTACTTCTAGTCCATAGAGGGAGCTAGGGAGCCCTAGTTTATATAAAGCCCAGTCAGGGAAGTGCAAAGGGAGACGGAGTCTAGTATCTGTAAGCTACAGTTGGAGATTAGACTATGTCCGAGACAAGTCCAGGCCTGAAGCCTGCTGTTCAGGAGAAGATTCCCTCCTGAATTCCCATATGCAGAAGCAGGAATATCTTAGACTAAGAGCCTGAGGAACCATTCAGAAGCTGAGAGAGACAGAGGTAAAGATCAGAAGAGTCAGAGGTACTAAGAAAAACAGAGGAGGTACTTATTTAAGCTATAGCCAAGGATATAAAGCCAGAAATAGGTTAATGGGCCTTGGTGAAGAATTGCTACTTTCCAGGATCAGACAGAGTTAGAGTGCAAGCTCCTTTGCTGCAAGTCCTGTGTTCAACACTCTGTAATTACCCTGCTGTACTGAATTGCCTGCATCGACCGAATTGCAAAATCGACTGTATGCTGAGGAACTGCATTTCCTTTATTGTCTCTGCTTGGAAAACCTACTAAAGTTTGAGTTCTGTTTTAATCCTACGTTTCCTCAAATTATTCCTGCATCCGCAAACGGCGTGCCACCGTTTACTTGGCACTGGCGTCACGAACTATTCCTACCTATACCTGCCCTTGCAGAGAGTCAGTTGTACCAGGTTAGTGTATATTGCACTACATCACCCAGAAACATCTACTACACACAACTTGAGTACGCTGCAGAACTGCGCAAAATGAAGCACAGATGGGCACGACCAAAAGATAAAGCTAAGGCTCTGGGAAACCAAGTGAGTGTAACATATAATGGTCTCCCCAATAGGGGTATAGTACACAAGGTACCACAGACCAAATAAGGTAAACCCAAAGCTAACATACACAGAATGATAAGGCATCACATTCAGCCAAAGACAGTAATATAATGAATGAAAATCACTAGGCTGGGCTCAAAAATAACTGGCGTGCGCCTAAGTGCAAGGGACCCAATGTGGATAATACAAGGGTACCCCGCAAACAGAGTGGAACTGTGCTAGTACCAGGACGTACCTGAAGACATGGTGGTGGGATGAATGACAAGCCCTGGGCGCGAGACCTCGACGCGCGTTTCACCTCAGCGGCTTCAGAGACCTCGACGCGCGTTTCACCTCAGCGGCCCATGGTGGTGGGATGAATGACGAAACCGCTGAGGTGAAACGCGCGTCGAGGTCTCGCGCCCAGGGCTTGTCATTCATCCCACCACCATGTCTACAGGTACGTCCTGGTACTAGCACGGTTCCACTCTGTGTGCGGGGTACCCTTGTATTATCCACATTGAGTCCCTTGCACTTAGGCGCACGCCAGTTATTTTTGAGCCCAGCCTAGTGATTTTCATTCATTATATTACTGTCTTTGGCTGAATGTGATGCCTTATCATTCCGTGTATGTTAGCTAAAGGCTTTGGGTTTACCTTATTTGGTCTGTGGTACCTTGTGTACTATACCCCTATTGGGGAGACCATTATATGTTACACTCACTTGGTTTCCCAGAGCCTTAGCTTTATCTTTTGGTCATGCCCATCTGTGCTTCATTTTGCGCAGTTCCATGGTGGTGTTTTTTGATGTGACTTACCCTGTGCTTCTCCGTGTCACTGTATAACATCCTGTTGTTCTCCATTTTTTATATTTTATAATAAATTACATCTTTTGATATAACACTCCACTTGTTTGGCTTTTAGTTTACTCTGGATGTGCTACAAGTGGTCACTATAGCTGTCTAAGTTGACAGAGCTGCCTTTTTGTAGGTTAATAGTATTCACGTCACCCACCACTGGAACAGGCCACTGTCACACATTTAGGCCCAGGCACCCAGGCAGAGGAGAGAGGTCCCGTAACAGAGAATCTGGCCTTATGTCAGCGCAGAATCTGTCTTCATGTCATAGCAGAGAATCAGGCTTCACGTCAGCCACCACTGGAACAGGCCACTGTCACACATTTAGGCCCAGGCACCCAGGCAGAGGAGAGCGGTCCTGTAACAGAGAATCTGGCCTTATGTCAGCGCAGAATCTGTCTTCATGTCATAGCAGAGAATCAGGCTTCACGTCACCCACCACTGGAACAGGCCACTGTCACACATTTAGGCCCAGGCACCCAGGCAGAGGAGAGAGGTCCCGTAACAGAGAATCTGGCCTTATGTCAGCGCAGAATCTGTCTTCATGTCATAGCAGAGAATCAGGCTTCACGTCAGCCACCACTGGAACAGGCCACTGTCACACATTTAGGCCCAGGAACCCAGGCAGAGGAGAGCGGTCCCGTAACAGAGAATCTGGCCTTATGTCAGCGCAGAATCTGTCTTCATGTCATAGCAGAGAATCAGGCTTCACGTCACCCACCACTGGAACAGGCCACTGTCACACATTTAAGCCCAGGCACCCAGGCAGAGGAGAGAGGTCCCGTAACAGAGAATCTGGCCTTATGTCAGCGCAGAATCTGTCTTCATGTCATAGCAGAGAATCAGGCTTCACGTCAGCCACCACTGGAACAGGCCACTGTCACACATTTAGGCCCAGGCACCCAGGCAGAGGAGAGAGGTCCCGTGACAGAGAATCTGGCCTTATGTCAGCGCAGAATCTGTCTTCATGTCATAGCAGAGAATCAGGCTTCACGTCACCCACCACTGGAACAGGCCACTGTCACACATTTAGGCCCCGGCACCCAGACAGAGGAGAGCGGTCCCGTAACAGAGAATCTGGCCTTATGTCAGCGCAGAATCTGTATTCATGTCATAGCAGAGAATCAGGCTTCACGTCACCCACCACTGGAACAGGCCACTGTCACACATTTAGGCCCAGGCACCCAGGCAGAGGAGAGAGGTCCCGTAACAGAGAATCTGGCCTTATGTCAGCGCAGAATCTGTATTCTAGTCATAGCAGAGAATCAGGCTTCATGTCACCCACCACTGGAACAGGCCACTGTCACACATTTAGGCCCCGGCACCCAGACAGAGGAGAGAGGTCCCGTAACAGAGAATCTGGCCTTATGTCAGCGCAGAATCTGTCTTCATGTCATAGCAGAGAATCAGGCTTCACGTCACCCACCACTGGAACAGGCCACTGTCACACATTTAGGCCCAGGCACCCAGGCAGAGGAGTGAGGTCCCGTAACAGAGAATCTGGCCTTATGTCAGCGCAGAATCTGTATTCATGTCATAGCAGAGAATCAGGCTTCACGTCACCCACCACTGGAACAGGCCACTGTCACACATTTAGGCCCAGGCACCCAGGCAGAGGAGAGAGGTCCCGTAACAGAGAATCTGGCCTTATGTCAGCACAGAATCTGTATTCATGTCATAGCAGAGAATCAGGCTTCACGTCACCCACCACTGGAACAGGCCACTGTCACACATTTAGGCCCAGGCACCCAGGCAGAGGAGAGAGGTCCCGTAACAGAGAATCTGGCCTTATGTCAGCGCAGAATCTGTATTCATGTCATAGCAGAGAATCAGGCTTCACGTCACCCACCACTGGAACAGGCCACTGTCACACATTTAGGCCCAGGCACCCAGGAAGAGGAGAGAGGTCCCGTAACAGAGAATCTGGCCTTATGTCAGCACAAATTCTGTATTCATGTCATAGCAGAGAATCAGGCTTCACGTCACCCATGTCACGGAACCATGAACCAGACGTACAACAAGAGATAAGTGAAAATAAGAAGACTTTATTGAAAATAAAGCTGTAAAGCAAAAGTCCAAACGGATGGTGAAACCGAGCAGAGTCTTTGCGAAGCCAGAGGTCAGGAACCAGAAGGGTAGTCAGACGAAGCCAGGATCAGGAACCAGCAGGGTAGTCAGACGAAGCCAGGATCAGGAACCAGCAGGGTAGTCAGACGAAGCCAGGATCAGGAACCAGCAGGGTAGTCAGACGAAGCCAGGATCAGGAACCAGAAGCAGCAGCAGTCTTAGAAGCATGTGAACACAAGAGGACCAAGCAAGGAACTGAAGCCACAGACCTCCTATATATATGAGCTAGGCATCCAGCTCCTCCCAGGGGAAGGAGGAGCCGCAGGGTGGAAGGCTACAAGAAACCCAGGACCCAAGATGGCCGCCAGCACATGTCAAACGAAGGAGAGCAGCAACCAGGTAAGACCATGACAGTACCTCCCCCTCAAGGGCCCCTCCTCCGCGGAGCACAAAACGGTTTCCGAGGGAAGCGTGCGTGGAAGGCTCGGAGCAAGGCAGGAGCATGGACATCTGTGGAGGGAACCCAGGAACGCTCCTCTGGACCATAACCACGCCAATGGACCAAAAACTGCAACCGACCGCGGACCAGGCGTGAGTCCAGGATATTGCTCACCTCATATTCCTCACGATTGCCCACTTGGACCGGACGAGGCCGAGGAACCGAGGAAGTGAAACGATTACACACCAGTGGCTTCAACAGGGAGACATGAAACACGTTGGAGATCCGCATGCCAGGAGGAAGCGCAAGGGCATAGGCTACCGGGTTTACCCTGCGAAGCACTCGGAAGGGACCAACAAAGCGAGGCGCCAGCTTGGGAGTGGGCACTCGAAGGTTGAGGTTGCGGGTGGACAACCATACACGGTCTCCGACCTGGTAGGAAGGAGCAGGCGCTCGTCTGCGATCAGCCTGGAATCTCTGGCGCTGCGCAGAGACCTCAAGGGACTTCTGGATCTGTACCCAAGAAGCACGTAGGACGGAAAGGTGATCCTCCACAGCCGGAATATCCTGGGGAGAGAATACCTCCGGTAACACGGCAGGTTGGAACCCATAATTGGCCATGAAGGGAGACGTCCCAGAGGAAGAGTTCACCGCCGTGTTCCTGGCAAACTCAGCCCAAGGCAGGAGGTCAACCCAATTGTCTTGGTGATCGGAGACATAGCAACGAAGGAATTGCTCCAAGGCCTGATTGGATCGTTCTGCGGCCCCATTGGACTGAGGGTGGTAGGCCGAGGAGAAGGAGAGATGAATCCCCAACTGGGAGCAAAAGGCGCGCCAGAACCTGGACACAAACTGACTCCCCCGATCCGACACAATCTCCTTAGGCAAACCGTGCAACCGGAAGACCTCCCTGGCAAAAATCGTGGCCAACTCTTGTGCAGAGGGTAACTTCTTGAGAGGAACACAGTGGCACATTTTGGAAAACCGATCCACAATCATGAGAATGACCGTATGGCCTCGGGATGCAGGGAGGTCCACAATGAAATCCATCCCCAGGTGTGACCATGGGCGCTCCCCGGTGGCTATGGGTTGCAGAAGGCCCAACGGAAGGTGCCGAGGGGACTTACTCTGGGCACAAACGGAGCATGCCGCTACATATGCGGCGATGTCGGAACGTAGGGAAGGCCACCAGAACAGACGTGAAACAGCCCAGGACAGCTGATTCTTTCCAGGATGCCCCGCGGTCTTGGAGTTATGGTAGGTTCGCAACAACCGAGTGCGCAACTCCTCAGGCACAAAACATCTGCCGTTGGGTCTCCCAGAGGGAGCACCAGATTGAGCCGCCAAAATCTGCTCACCCAGGGGAGAGGTCAGGCTGGTGCGAATGGCGGCCAGGATCTGATTCGGAGGTATGACCGAAGTCGGAATCGACTCCTCCCTGGACAGCTCGGAGTACTGCCGTGATAAGGCATCCGCCCTGATGTTCTTGGAACCGGGTAGGTAGGAGACCACGTAATTAAAACGTGACAAGAACAGAGCCCATCTGGCCTGACGTGGTGTCAATCTCTTGGCCTCAGAAAGGTAGGTCAGATTCTTGTGGTCCGTCAGGATGAGAACCGGAACCACCGAACCCTCGAGCAAGTGCCTCCATTCTTTAAGGGCCTGCACGATGGCCAATAACTCCCTGTCACCAATCTGATAGTTGCACTCCGCGGAAGACAGTTTCCGGGAGTAAAACCCACAAGGAAGCAGAGGACCCTCTGGTGTTCTACGCTGAGACAGAAGGGCGCCTACTCCCGTCTCAGACGCGTCCACCTCGAGGACAAAGGGCAACCCAGGGTTGGGATGAGACAGAATCGGAGCCGACACAAAGGCGGACTTTAGGGCCTCAAAAGCTCGGATGGCCTCGAGCGGCCAGACCTGGGAATTACTGCCCTTCCTGGTCAGATCCGTGAGAGGCTTGGCCAGCATGGAAAAGTCCCTGATGAACTTCCGATAATAATTGGCGAAGCCCAAAAAGCGCTGCAGGGAACGAAGACCACTGGGCTGGGGCCACTGTAAGACAGCCGAAACCTTCTCAGGATCCATGGAGAACCCCTCAGCGGAAATGATGTAACCTAAGAAGGTTACCTGGGATCGGTGAAATTCGCATTTCTCAAGCTTACCGAACAGCTTGTTCTCTCGTAACCGTTGCAACACTCGTCTGACATCCAGAATGTGGGCCTCCATGGATTCAGAATATACCAAGATGTCATCCAAATAGACTACCACACACTGCTGCAACAGGTCACGGAAAACATCGTTGATGAATTCCTGAAAGACTGCGGGCGCATTGCACAACCCAAAGGGCATAACCAAGGATTCGTAATGACCGGTCCTGGTGTTAAACGCGGTCTTCCACTCATCGCCCGCCTTGATCCTTACCAGGTTATATGCCGCCCTCAGGTCGAGTTTGGTAAAGACCGTGGCCCCTTTAAGGCGATCGAACAGCTCGGAAATCAAGGGTATCGGGTAAGCGTTCTTGATCGTGATGCGATTGAGACCCCTGTAATCGATGCAAGGCCTCAACTCACCGCCCTTCTTTTTCACAAAGAAAAATCCAGCCCCTGCCGAAGATTTGCGAATGTGTCCGCGTGAAAGCGCCTCCCTCACGTACTCCTCCATGGCCTCATTCTCCGCTACCGACAGTGGATAGACTTTGCCACGAGGAGGAACGGCACCAGATTGTAACTCTATGGCACAATCGTATGGGCGGTGCGGAGGTAGGGCAACCGCGCGCACCTTATCGAATACATCCCGGTACTCCTCGTATTCAGGAGGCAACAGAGAGTCCGAGGAAGTACACAGCAACTTGACAGACCCATGGATGCAACTAGCCCCACACTGCGGTGACCACGAGAGGATCTCGACCGATCTCCAATCGAAAGTCGGATTATGCTTCTGGAGCCAGGGGTACCCCAAGACCACCGAGTAGTGTGGAGACGAAATAACCTGGAGGCAGACCGACTCTCTGTGAATGGCACCAATGGCTATCCCCACTGGAAGGGTCTCATGAGTCACGTGTGGCGGCAGAAGGGGTCTGCCGTCTATCGCCTCAAGAGCCAGTGGGGAACCTCGAGCCTGCAGAGGAATGGAATTGGCGGCAGCGAACACACTATCAATGAACAAACCACCAGCACCAGAGTCCACCAACGCCTGGGTCGTCACCGAGCCCCCGACCCAGGAGAGGACAACAGTGATCAGTGGTTTGTCAACACGGGAAACCGGGGACGAGGAGACTCCACCCAAGATCTGCCCCCGACAGGATCTCAGGGTACGAGCGTTTCCCGGACGGTTCGGACATGCCAACCGAAAATGCCCACCGAGACCACAGTACATGCATCGGCCCTCGCGTCTCCGGAGTGCCCTCTCCCCCTCGGACAGGCGAGCAAACTCCAGCTGCATGGGTTCACCCCCAGACAAGTCATCCCCAGGAGGCGTGGGAGGAGAGGGAGGCACGGGTGGGACAGCAAACGTAGGCACCAATCTGTTAGAAGACCTCCGCAGGTTCTCCTTAAAGGAAGGTCTCTCCCTGAGTCTGGTGTCAATCAAAATCAGGAAAGAAATAAGAGACTCGAGCTCAACTGGTAGGTCCTTAGCTGCAACCTCATCCTTCAAGGCATCCGAGAGACCATGAGAGAAAGCAGCGACCAGAGCCTCATTATTCCAGCCCACCTCTGCTGCCAGGGTACGAAACTCAATGGCGTATTCAGCTACGGATCGTGAACCCTGTCTGATGGACATAAGGAGCTTCGCAGCAGAGGCAGCACGAGCCGGCACATCGAATACCTTCCGAAGAGAAGCAACAAAACCGGAAAACTCGGCAACCACCGGATTGTTGTTCTCCCATAAAGGGCTGGCCCAGGCCAAGGCCTTGTCCGAGAGCAGCGAGATCAAGAAGCCCACCTTTGATCTCTCAGTGGGAAAGGCATGTGGCAGCAACTCGAAATAAATGCCCACCTGGTTAAGGAAACCTCGGCACTGAGTTGGCTCTCCCCCAAAGCGCTGTGGAAGAGGGGCAGAACCGGTCATACCCCGAAACACCGCAGGCGCAACAACAGGTGTCGGGGTAGACTCTGGCGCAACAACCGGAGCGGCAGTAGGAGCGGGCCCAGGAGCGACAACCGACCCATCGGCAACGGGAGCGAAATGAGCCGTGCGTTCAAGCAGGGTTTGCAACGCCACAGCGAACCGACCCAACAGGTGATCCTGCTGATCAAGTCTGGCAACCAGCGTGGGTAGCGAGGATGGTCCTGTACCGTCAGAATTCATGGCTTGGTCCTAATGTCACGGAACCATGAACCAGACGTACAACAAGAGATAAGTGAAAATAAGAAGACTTTATTGAAAATAAAGCTGTAAAGCAAAAGTCCAAACGGATGGTGAAACCGAGCAGAGTCTTTGCGAAGCCAGAGGTCAGGAACCAGAAGGGTAGTCAGACGAAGCCAGGATCAGGAACCAGCAGGGTAGTCAGACGAAGCCAGGATCAGGAACCAGCAGGGTAGTCAGACGAAGCCAGGATCAGGAACCAGCAGGGTAGTCAGACGAAGCCAGGATCAGGAACCAGAAGCAGCAGCAGTCTTAGAAGCATGTGAACACAAGAGGACCAAGCAAGGAACTGAAGCCACAGACCTCCTATATATATGAGCTAGGCATCCAGCTCCTCCCAGGGGAAGGAGGAGCCGCAGGGTGGAAGGCTACAAGAAACCCAGGACCCAAGATGGCCGCCAGCACATGTCAAACGAAGGAGAGCAGCAACCAGGTAAGACCATGACAACCCACCACTGGAACAGGCCACTGTCACACATTTAGGCCCCGGCACCCAGACAGAGGAGAGCGGTCCCGTAACAGAGAATCTGGCCTTATGTCAGCACAGAATCTGTATTCATGTCATAGCAGAGAATCAGGCTTCACGTCACCCACCACTGGAACAGGCCACTGTCACACATTTAGGCCCAGGCACCCAGGCAGAGGAGAGAGGTCCCGTAACAGAGAATCTGGCCTTATGTCAGCGCAGAATCTGTATTCATGTCATAGCAGAGAATCAGGCTTCACGTCACCCACCACTGGAACAGGCCACTGTCACACATTTAGGCCCCGGCACCCAGACAGAGGAGAGCGGTCCCGTAACAGAGAATCTGGCCTTATGTCAGCACAGAATCTGTATTCATGTCATAGCAGAGAATCAGGCTTCACATCACCCACCACTGGAACAGGCCACTGTCACACATTTAGGCCCCGGCATCCAGACAGAGGAGAGCGGTCCCGTAACAGAGAATCTGGCCTTATGTCAGCGCAGAATCTGTCTTCATGTCATAGCAGAGAATCAGGCTTCACGTCAGCCACCACTGGAACAGGCCACTGTCACACATTTAGGCCCCGGCACCCAGACAGAGGAGATGTTCATTCAACTTTGGGTTGCCCCGCAATATAATGGTAAAATGAAATTAAAAATAGTATTGAATGAGGAAGTGCCCTGGAGTAGAATAATATATTGTTATGGGGAGGTAGTTAATATCTAATCTGCACAAGGGATGGACAGGTCCTGTGGGATCCATGCCTGGTTCATTTTTATGAACGTCAGCTTGTCCACATTGGCTGTAGACAGGCGGCTGCGTTTGTCTGTAATGACGCCCCCTGCCGTGCTGAATACACGTTCAGACAAAACGCTGGCCGCCGGGCAGGCCAGCACCTCCAAGGCATAAAAGGCTAGCTCTGGCCACGTGGACAATTTGGAGACCCAGAAGTTGAATGGGGCCGAACCATCAGTCAGTACGTGGAGGGGTGTGCAAAGGTACTGTTCCACCATGTTAGTGAAATGTTGCCTCCTGCTAACACGTTCCGTATCAGGTGGTTGTGCAGTTAGCTGTGGCGTGTTGACAAAACTTTTCCACATCTCTGCCATGCTAACCCTGCCCTCAGAGGAGCTGGGGGTGACACAGCTGCGTTGGCGACCTCTTGCTCCTTCTCTGCCTTCGCCTTGGGCTTCCACTGGTTCCCCTGTGACAATTGGGAATGCTCTCAGTAGCGCGTCTACCAACGTGCGCTTGTACTCGCGCATCTTCCTATCACGCTCCAGTGTAGGAAGTAAGGTGGGCACATTGTCTTTGTACCGGGGATCCAGCAGGGTGGCAACCCAGTAGTCCGCACACGTTAAAATGTGGGCAACTCTGCTGTCGTTGCGCAGGCACTGCAGCATGTAGTCGCTCATGTGTGACAGGCTGCCCAGAGGTAAAGACAAGCTGTCCTCTGTGGGAGGCGTATCGTCATCGTCCTGTGTTTCCCCCCAGCCACGCACCAGTGATGGGCCAGAGCTGCTTTGGGTGCCACCCCGCTGTGAACATGCTTCATCCTCATCCTCCTCCACCTCCTCCTCATCCTCGTCCTCCTCGTCCTCCTCGTCCTCCAGTAGTGGGCCCTGTCTGTCCACATTTGTACCTGGCCTCTGGTGTTGCAAAAAACCTCCCTCTGAGTCACTTCGAAGAGACTGGCCTGAAAGTGCTAAAAATGACCCCTCTTCCTCCTCTTCCTCCTGGGCCACCTCCTCTTCCATCATCGCCCTAAGTGTTTGCTCAAGGAGACATAGAAGTGGTATTGTAACGCTGATAACGGCGTCATCGCCACTGGCCATGTTGGTGGAGACCTCGAAACAGCGCAACAGGGCACACAGGTCTCGCATGGAGGCCCAGTCATTGGTGGTGAAGTGGGTCTGATCCGCAGTGCGACTGACCAGTGCGTGCTGCAGCTGAAACTCCACTATGGCCTGCTGCTGCTCGCACAGTCTGTCCAGCATATGCAAGGTGGAGTTCCACCTGGTGGGCACGTCGCATATGAGGCGGTGAGCGGGAAGGCCGAAGTTACGCTGTAGAGCAGGCAGGCGAGCAGCGGCAGGGTGTGAACGCCGGAAGCGCGAACAGACGGCCCGCACTTTATGCAGCAGCTCTGACATGTCGGGGTAGTTGCGAATGAACTTCTGCACCACCAAATTCAGCACATGCGCCAGGCAAGGGATGTGCGTTAAACCGGCTAGTCCCAGAGCTGCAACGAGATTTCGCCCATTATCGCACACCACCAGGCCGGGCTTGAGGCTCACCGGCAGCAACCACTCGTCGGTCTGTTGTTCTATACCCCGCCACAACTCCTGTGCGGTGTGGGGCCTGTCCCCCAAACATATGAGTTTCAGAATGGCCTGCTGACGTTTACCCCGTGCTGTGCTGAAGTTGGTGGTGAAGGTGTGTGGCTGACTGGATGAGCAGGTGGAAGAAGAGGAGGAGGAAGCTGAGTAGGAGGAGGAGGAGACAGGAGGCAAAGAATGTTGCCCTGCGATCCCTGGCGGCGGAAGGACGTGCGCCAAATAGCTCTCCGCCTGGGGCCCAGCCGCCACTACATTTACCCAGTGTGCAGTTAGGGAGATATAGCGTCCCTAGCCGTGCTTACTGGTCCACGTATCTGTGGTTAAGTGGACCTTGCCACAGATGGCGTTGCGCAGTGCACACTTGATTTTATCGGACACTTGTTTGTGCAGGGAAGGCACGGCTCTCTTGAAGAAGTAGTGGCGGCTGGGAACAACATACTGTGGGACAGCAAGTGTCATGAGCTGTTTGAAGCTGTGTGTGTCCACCAGCCTAAATGACAGCATTTCATAGGCCAGTAGTTTAGAAATGCTGGCATTCCGGGCCAGGGATCGAGGGTGGCTAGGTGAGAATTTACGCTTTCTCTCAAATGTTTGTGAGATGGAGAGCTGAACGCTGCCGTGTGACATGGTTGAGATGCTTGGTGACGCAGGAGGTGGTGTTGGTGGTACATCCCATGTTTGCTGGGCGGCAGGTGCCAACGTTCCTCCAGAGGCGGAGGAAGAGGCTGAGGCGGCGGCAGCAGCAGCAGCAGAAGAGGCAGCAGGGGGAGCCTGAGTGACTTCCTTGTTTTTAAGGTGTTTACTCCACTGCAGTTCATGCTTTGCATGCAGGTGCCTGGTCATGCAGGTTGTGCTAAGGTTCAGAATGTTAATGCCTCGCTTCAGGCTCTGATGGCACAGCGTGCAAACCACTCGAGTCTTGTCGTCAGCATATTGTTTGAAGAAGTGCCATGCCAGAGAACTCCTTGAAGCTGCCTTTGGGGTGCTCGGTCCCAGATGGCGGCGGTCAGTAGCAGGCGGAGTCTCTTGGCGGCGGGTGTTCTGATTTTGCCCACTGCTCCCTCTTTTGCTACGCTGTTGGCTCGGTCTGACCACTGCCTCTTCCTCCGAACTCTGAAAGTCAGTGGCACGACCTTCATTCCATGTGGGGTCTAGGACCTCATCGTCCCCTGCATTGTCTTCCACCCAGTCTTGATCCCTGACCTCCTGTTCAGTCTGCACACTGCAGAAAGACGCAGCAGTTGGCACCTGTGTTTCGTCATCATCAGAGACGTGCTGAGGTGGTATTCCCAGGTCCTCATCATCAGGAAAAATAAGTGGTTGTGCGTTAGTGCATTCTATCTCTTCCACCCCTGGGGAAGGGCTAGGTGGATGCCCTTGGGAAACCCTGGCAGCAGAGTCTTCAAACAGCATAAGAGACTGCTGCATAACTTGAGGCTCAGACAGTTTGCCTGATATGCATGGGGGTGATGTGACAGACCGATGGGCTTGGTTTTCATGCGCCATCTGTGCGCTTTCTGCAGAAGACTGGGTGGGAGATAATGTGAACGTGCTGGATCCACTGTCGGCCACCCAATTGACTAATGCCTGTACCTGCTCAGGCCTTACCATCCTTAGAACGGCATTGGGCCCCACCAAATATCGCTGTAAATTCTGCTGGCTACTGGGACCTGAGGTAGTTGGTTCACTAGGACGTGTGCCTGTGGCAGAACGGCCACGTCCTCTCCCAGCACCAGAGGGTCCACTAACACCACCACGACCATGTCCACGTCCACGTCCGCGTCCCTTATTAGATGTTTTCCTCATTGTTCCCGTTCACCACAATTTTGAGAATGGCAAATTTGGGAATGCTTTTTCAACCCAGAACAAAAAGTCTGCTTTTACGGTCACTACAAATAACTTGACCAGCTAAAACTGTGCAGATTTGGTTGAATAGAGATGTGAAACCTGTTTTTTTTTGCGCTGTGTGACAGTTATAGGTGTAATCACAGAATGACACTTCTATCAGCACGCTAGCGTGTGTCTTAGGTTTTTCTGAATGACACTATCAATACCTTCAATGTAAGATTTTCTTTTTGGGATAGATTTCAAGTAGGCCTCAAATACCACAAACTAGTTATTTTCAGAATGGCAAATTTGGGAATGCTTTTTCAACCCAGAACAAAAAGTGTGCTTTTACGGTCACTGCAAATAACTTGACCAGCTAAAACTGTGCAGATTTGGTTGAATAGAGATGTGAGACCTGTTTTTTTTTGCGCTGTGTGACAGTAAGAGGTTTAATCACAGAATGACACTTCTATCAGCACGCTAGCGTGTGTCTTAGGTTTTTCTGAATGACACTATCAATACCTTCAATGTAAGATTTTCTTTTTGGGATAGATTTCAAGTAGGCCTCAAATACCACAAACTAGTTATTTTCAGAATGGCAAATTTGGGAATGCTTTTTCAACCCAGAACAAAAAGTCTGCTTTTACGGTCACTACAAATAACTTGACCAGCTAAAACTGTGCAGATTTGGTTGAATAGAGATGTGAGACCTGTTTTTTTTTGCGCTGTGTGACAGTTATAGGTTTAATCACAGAATGACACTTCTAGCAGCACGCTAGCGTGTGTCTTAGGTTTTTCTGAATGACACTATCAATACCTTCAATGTAAGATTTTCTTTTTGGGATAGATTTCAAGTAGGCCTCAAATACCACAAACTAGTTATTTTCAGAATGGCAAATTTGGGAATGCTTTTTCAACCCAGAACAAAAAGTCTGCTTTTACGGTCACTACAAATAACTTGACCAGCTAAAACTGTGCAGATTTGGTTGAATAGAAATGTCAGGTCTATTTTTTAGGCGCTGGTTGACAGGCTCAACTTGCCCCTGATGTAATATATGGCCAAAAAATAACCACACTGATGATGGTTAAATGCACTTCGGTGACACAGGCTCAGCCTGCAGCTGATGTAGGATATAGCACAAAATAACCACACTATCGATGGTTAAACACACTTGGTGATAGCTCGTGCTGGCGCATCACAAGTCACAAAATGGCTGCCGATCACCCCAGAAAAAAAGTGATCTAAAAACGCTCTGGGCAGCCTCAAAAAAGTGAGCAAGTCAATAATAGCACTTCAATGATCCACAGCTGCAGATCGATCACAGAATGAAGTCTTTTGGAGGAGTTAATCTGCCTAATCTCGCCCTAACGTCGCAGCTGCAACCTCTCCCTATACTGATCATAGCAGAGTGACGTGCGGCGCTAGGTGACTCCAGCTTAAATAGAGGCTGGGTCACATGGTGCACTGGCCAATCACAGCCATGCCAATAGTAGGCATGGCTGTGATGGCCTCTTGGGCCAAGTAGTATGACGCTTGTTGATTGGCTGTTTTGCAGCCTTTCAAAAAGCGCCAAGAAAGCGCCGAACACCGAACCCGAACCCGGACTTTTACGAAAATGTTCGGGTTCGGGTCCGTGTCACGGACACCCCAAAATTCGGTACGAACCCGAACTGTACAGTTCGGGTTCGCTCATCCCTACCGCTGATATCATTCAATGGGCATCCTGTCACAACGCCGGGGGGTTCATGTGACCCCCCCGTATCGGCGTCAATTCAGACCTGCGGTTTGCAGCGCTTTCTGCAGTTTCTGATCCCCGCGGTCCCTGACCGCGGGGATCAGAAACTTTAAAATGCCCAAAGTATTGATTTTTCACCCCCCCTGCAACCCTGAATGATTTTTTTGCCGGCGGGTGGTGCAGGGGGTGGGGGGGTTACAGGTGGTGCGGGAGGCGGGCGGTGCGGCAGGCGGGATCGCTATCCTCCGCCCGCCTCCTCTTGAATATTCATTAGTGTCCAGTGGTTATACCAGAGTTTCAGCACATTGCTGACACTCTGGTATAAACGGCTGACATCTGTGCTGTGATGTCAGCCGTTTAACCCTTTCCATACCGTGGTCCTGGGCCACCTCCTCTTCCATCATCGCCCTAAGTGTTTGCTCAAGGAGACATAGAAGTGGTATTGTAACGCTGATAACGGCGTCATCGCCACTGGCCATGTTGGTGGAGACCTCGAAACAGCGCAACAGGGCACACAGGTCTCGCATGGAGGCCCAGTCATTGGTGGTGAAGTGGGTCTGATCCGCAGTGCGACTGACCAGTGCGTGCTGCAGCTGAAACTCCACTATGGCCTGCTGCTGCTCGCACAGTCTGTCCAGCATATGCAAGGTGGAGTTCCACCTGGTGGGCACGTCGCATATGAGGCGGTGAGCGGGAAGGCCGAAGTTACGCTGTAGAGCAGGCAGGCGAGCAGCGGCAGGGTGTGAACGCCGGAAGCGCGAACAGACGGCCCGCACTTTATGCAGCAGCTCTGACATGTCGGGGTAGTTGCGAATGAACTTCTGCACCACCAAATTCAGCACATGCGCCAGGCAAGGGATGTGCGTTAAACCGGCTAGTCCCAGAGCTGCAACGAGATTTCGCCCATTATCGCACACCACCAGGCCGGGCTTGAGGCTCACCGGCAGCAACCACTCGTCGGTCTGTTGTTCTATACCCCGCCACAACTCCTGTGCGGTGTGGGGCCTGTCCCCCAAACATATGAGTTTCAGAATGGCCTGCTGACGTTTACCCCGTGCTGTGCTGAAGTTGGTGGTGAAGGTGTGTGGCTGACTGGATGAGCAGGTGGAAGAAGAGGAGGAGGAAGCTGAGTAGGAGGAGGAGGAGACAGGAGGCAAAGAATGTTGCCCTGCGATCCCTGGCGGCGGAAGGACGTGCGCCAAATAGCTCTCCGCCTGGGGCCCAGCCGCCACTACATTTACCCAGTGTGCAGTTAGGGAGATATAGCGTCCCTAGCCGTGCTTACTGGTCCACGTATCTGTGGTTAAGTGGACCTTGCCACAGATGGCGTTGCGCAGTGCACACTTGATTTTATCGGACACTTGTTTGTGCAGGGAAGGCACGGCTCTCTTGAAGAAGTAGTGGCGGCTGGGAACAACATTCTGTGGGACAGCAAGTGACATGAGCTGTTTGAAGCTGTGTGTGTCCACCAGCCTAAATGACAGCATTTCATAGGCCAGTAGTTTAGAAATGCTGGCATTCCGGGCCAGGGATCGAGGGTGGCTAGGTGAGAATTTACGCTTTCTCTCAAATGTTTGTGAGATGGAGAGCTGAACGCTGCCGTGTGACATGGTTGAGATGCTTGGTGACGCAGGAGGTGGTGTTGGTGGTACATCCCATGTTTGCTGGGCGGCAGGTGCCAACGTTCCTCCAGAGGCGGAGGAAGAGGCTGAGGCGGCGGCAGCAGCAGCAGCAGAAGAGGCAGCAGGGGGAGCCTGAGTGACTTCCTTGTTTTTAAGGTGTTTACTCCACTGCAGTTCATGCTTTGCATGCAGGTGCCTGGTCATGCAGGTTGTGCTAAGGTTCAGAATGTTAATGCCTCGCTTCAGGCTCTGATGGCACAGCGTGCAAACCACTCGAGTCTTGTCGTCAGCATATTGTTTGAAGAAGTGCCATGCCAGAGAACTCCTTAAAGCTGCCTTTGGGGTGCTCGGTCCCAGATGGCGGCGGTCAGTAGCAGGCGGAGTCTCTTGGCGGCGGGTGTTCTGATTTTGCCCACTGCTCCCTCTTTTGCTACGCTGTTGGCTCGGTCTGACCACTGCCTCTTCCTCCGAACTCTGAAAGTCAGTGGCACGACCTTCATTCCATGTGGGGTCTAGGACCTCATCGTCCCCTGCATTGTCTTCCACCCAGTCTTGATCCCTGACCTCCTGTTCAGTCTGCACACTGCAGAAAGACGCAGCAGTTGGCACCTGTGTTTCGTCATCATCAGAGACGTGCTGAGGTGGTATTCCCATGTCCTCATCATCAGGAAAAATAAGTGGTTGTGCGTTAGTGCATTCTATCTCTTCCACCCCTGGGGAAGGGCTAGGTGGATGCCCTTGGGAAACCCTGGCAGCAGAGTCTTCAAACAGCATAAGAGACTGCTGCATAACTTGAGGCTCAGACAGTTTGCCTGATATGCATGGGGGTGATGTGACAGACCGATGGGCTTGGTTTTCATGCGCCATCTGTGCGCTTTCTGCAGAAGACTGGGTGGGAGATAATGTGAACGTGCTGGATCCACTGTCGGCCACCCAATTGACTAATGCCTGTACCTGCTCAGGCCTTACCATCCTTAGAACGGCATTGGGCCCCACCAAATATCGCTGTAAATTCTGCTGGCTACTGGGACCTGAGGTAGTTGGTTCACTAGGACGTGTGCCTGTGGCAGAACGGCCACGTCCTCTCCCAGCACCAGAGGGTCCACTAACACCACCACGACCATGTCCACGTCCGCGTCCCTTATTAGATGTTTTCCTCATTGTTCCCGTTCACCACAATTTTGAGAATGGCAAATTTGGGAATGCTTTTTCAACCCAGAACAAAAAGTCTGCTTTTACGGTCACTACAAATAACTTGACCAGCTAAAACTGTGCAGATTTGGTTGAATAGAGATGTGAAACCTGTTTTTTTTTGCGCTGTGTGACAGTTATAGGTGTAATCACAGAATGACACTTCTATCAGCACGCTAGCGTGTGTCTTAGGTTTTTCTGAATGACACTATCAATACCTTCAATGTAAGATTTTCTTTTTGGGATAGATTTCAAGTAGGCCTCAAATACCACAAACTAGTTATTTTCAGAATGGCAAATTTGGGAATGCTTTTTCAACCCAGAACAAAAAGTGTGCTTTTACGGTCACTACAAATAACTTGACCAGCTAAAACTGTGCAGATTTGGTTGAATAGAGATGTGAGACCTGTTTTTTTTTGCGCTGTGTGACAGTAAGAGGTTTATATTTTTCAATTGGTCAGAGACCACTAATTGTCTCTAGATTGACACGTGCTCTGGGTTGAACAGTATTAAAATTTAACATTTATTATGTACCCATAAAATAATTAGAACTCACACTTTAAAATTATCAGTGGTGCCTGTCTTATTGCACTCATCTGTAGTATAATTATACTGATAGGCCGCTAGGGGGCACTATAGCTCTTTTCTCCGGTGATATCTGTGATCTGATTTTTCAGGTAGCCACAGTTATTTGTATTGTGCACTGTTAGTTCCACAGTGCACTCCTTTAGCTAAGAGCGTCCTCCCTGGGCACTAGGTACTAGCATCCATATCATACACATTGGCTCGACATGGCACTTCACTGGCTAAAATCACATGTACAACACTCTGCCCCCCGACATGTTTCGCCAAGCTCCCTTGGCGTCTTCAGGGGAATGGGCAGTGTTTGTAAGAGGTTTAATCACAGAATGACACTTCTATCAGCACGCTAGCGTGTGTCTTAGGTTTTTCTGAATGACACTATCAATACCTTCAATGTAAGATTTTCTTTTTGGGATAGATTTCAAGTAGGCCTCAAATACCACAAACTAGTTATTTTCAGAATGGCAAATTTGGGAATGCTTTTTCAACCCAGAACAAAAAGTCTGCTTTTACGGTCACTACAAATAACTTGACCAGCTAAAACTGTGCAGATTTGGTTGAATAGAGATGTGAGACCTGTTTTTTTTTGCGCTGTGTGACAGTTATAGGTTTAATCACAGAATGACACTTCTAGCAGCACGCTAGCGTGTGTCTTAGGTTTTTCTGAATGACACTATCAATACCTTCAATGTAAGATTTTCTTTTTGGGATAGATTTCAAGTAGGCCTCAAATACCACAAACTAGTTATTTTCAGAATGGCAAATTTGGGAATGCTTTTTCAACCCAGAACAAAAAGTCTGCTTTTACGGTCACTACAAATAACTTGACCAGCTAAAACTGTGCAGATTTGGTTGAATAGAAATGTCAGGTCTATTTTTTAGGCGCTGGTTGACAGGCTCAACTTGCCCCTGATGTAATATATGGCCAAAAAATAACCACACTGATGATGGTTAAATGCACTTCGGTGACACAGGCTCAGCCTGCAGCTGATGTAGGATATAGCACAAAATAACCACACTATCGATGGTTAAACACACTTGGTGATAGCTCGTGCTGGCGCATCACAAGTCACAAAATGGCTGCCGATCACCCCAGAAAAAAAGTGATCTAAAAACGCTCTGGGCAGCCTCAAAAAAGTGAGCAAGTCAATAATAGCACTTCAATGATCCACAGCTGCAGATCGATCACAGAATGAAGTCTTTTGGAGGAGTTAATCTGCCTAATCTCGCCCTAACGTCGCAGCTGCAACCTCTCCCTATACTGATCATAGCAGAGTGACGTGCGGCGCTAGGTGACTCCAGCTTAAATAGAGGCTGGGTCACATGGTGCACTGGCCAATCACAGCCATGCCAATAGTAGGCATGGCTGTGATGGCCTCTTGGGCCAAGTAGTATGACGCTTGTTGATTGGCTGTTTTGCAGCCTTTCAAAAAGCGCCAAGAAAGCGCCGAACACCGAACCCGAACCCGGACTTTTACGAAAATGTTCGGGTTCGGGTCCGTGTCACGGACACCCCAAAATTCGGTACGAACCCGAACTATACAGTTCGGGTTCGCTCATCCCTACCGCTGATATCATTCAATGGGCATCCTGTCACAACGCCGGGGGGTTCATGTGACCCCCCCGTATCGGCGTCAATTCAGACCTGCGGTTTGCAGCGCTTTCTGCAGTTTCTGATCCCCGCGGTCCCTGACCGCGGGGATCAGAAACTTTAAAATGCCCAAAGTATTGATTTTTCACCCCCCCTGCAACCCTGAATGATTTTTTTGCCGGCGGGTGGTGCAGGGGGTGGGGGGGTTACAGGTGGTGCGGGAGGCGGGCGGTGCGGCAGGCGGGATCGCTATCCTCCGCCCGCCTCCTCTTGAATATTCATTAGTGTCCAGTGGTTATACCAGAGTTTCAGCACATTGCTGACACTCTGGTATAAACGGCTGACATCTGTGCTGTGATGTCAGCCGTTTAACCCTTTCCATACCGTGGTCCGTACGGACCGCTGTATGAAAAAGGTTAACAGTCAGGGAGCTCCCTCCCTCTCCCATCGGGAGGCTGCTGTGCCTTTGCAGCCCCCAGACAGGATAAGGTCACAGAGGGAGGGAGCCCCTCTCCTTACCCTTCCCTGTATGCTCAGTTGTGGCAAAATGGGAAGGTTCCCATGGCAACAGGACGCCTTCGCAGGCATCCTGCTGTCTATGGTTCTGAACAGATCTGTGCTAAAGGCATAGATCTGTTCAGACAAAGTGTAAGTAAAATACAGTACAATACTCTATATAGTGTACTGTACTGTATTATACAGACATCAGACCCACTGGATCTTCAAGAACCAAGTGGGTCTGGGTCAAAAAAATTTAAAAATAAAAGTGAAAAAAGTAAAAGATAAAAAAAAAAACATTTATCACTGAATAAAAATTAAAAAAATAAAATACACCACACATATTAGGTATCGCCGCGTCCATAACAACCTGATCTATAGAAAGGTCATGTTACTTTCCCCACACGGTGAACGCCATAAAAATAAAAAAATAAAAACCATGAGAAAATTGAAATTTTGCCCACCTTACTTCCCAAAAAAGGTAATAAAAGTGATCAAAAAAGTTGCATGTACGCCAAAATAGTACCAATAAAACCGTCATCTTATCCCGCAAAAATCATACCCTACCCAAGATAATCGCCCAAAAACTGAAAAAACTATGGCTCTTAGACTATGGAAACACTAAAACATGATTTATTTATTTTTTAAATGAAATCATTGTGTAAAACTTACATAAATAAAAATAAAGTATATATATTAGGTATCGCAGCGTCCGTATCGACCGGCTCTATAAAAATATCACATGACCTAACCCCTCAGGTGACCACGGTAAAAAAATAAAAACGTCACAAAAATCTTACGTCACAAAAAGTGTAATAGCAAGCGATCAAAAAGTCATATGCACCCCAAAATAAAACCGTCATCTCATCCCACAAAAAAATGAGACCCTATATAAGATAATCGCCCAAAAACTGAAAAAACTATGGCTCTCAGACTATGGAGACACTAAAACATGATTTTTTTTGTTTCAAAAATGAAATCATTGTGTAAAACTTACATAAATAAAAAAATTGTATACATATTAGGTATTGCCGCGTCCGTGACAACCTGCTCTATAAAAATACCACATGATCTAACTTGTCAGATGAATGTTGTAAATAACAAAAAAAAACGGTGCCAAAAACAGCTATTTCTTGTTACCTTGCCTCACAAAAAGTGAGCAACCAAAAATCATATGTACCCTAAACTAGTACCAACAAAACTGCCACCCTATCCCATAGTTTCTAAAATGGTGTCACTTTTTTGGAGTTTCTACTCTAGGGGTGCATCAGGGGGGCTTCAAATGGGACATGGTGTCAAAAAAACCAGTCCAGCAAAATCTGCCTTCCAAAAACCATACGGTGCACCTTTCCCTATACGCCCTACTGTGTGCCCGTACAGTAGTTTACGGCCACATATGGGGTGCTTCTGCAAACTACAGAATCGGGGCAATAAATATAGCATTTTGTTTGGCTGTTAACCCTTGCTTTGTTACTGCAAAAAATGGATTAAAATGGAAAATTTGCCAAAATATCTAAATTCTGAAATTTTATCACCATTTGCCATTAACTCTTGTGGAACACCTAAAGGGTTAACGACGTTTTTAAAATCAGTTTTGAATACCTTGAGGGGTGGTTTCTATTATGTAAGCCTCACAAAGTGACTTCAGACCTGAACTGGTCCCTAAAAAGTGGGTTTTTGAAAATTTCAGAAAAATTTCAAGATTTGCTTCTAAACTTCTAAGCCTTGTAACATCCCCCAAAAATAAAATATCATTCCCAAATTGATCCAAACATGAAGTAGACATATGGGGAATGTAAAGTAATAACTATTTTTGTAGGTATTACTATGTATTATAGAAGCAGAGAAATTGAAACTTGGAAATTTGCAATTTTTTAAAAAAATTTGGTAAATTTCTTATTTTTTTCATAAATAAAAATGAATTTTTTTTACTTCATTTTACCAGTGTCATGAAGTACAATATGTGACGAAAAAACTATCTCAGAATGGCCTGGATAAGTCAAAGCGTTTTAAAGTTATCAGCACTTAAAGAGGACCTTTCACCGATTATGACAATGTGAACTAAGTATACAGACATGGAGAGCGGCGCCCGGGGATCTCACTGCACTTACTATTATCCCTGGGCACTGCTCCGTTCTCCCGCTATGCCCTCCGGTATCTTCGGTCACAAAGTTATGGTAGGCAGAGTCTGCCCTTGTTCTGCTGTAGCGCTGGCCAATCGCATTGCAGAGCTCACAGCCTGGGAGAAAATAACCTCCCAGGCTGTGAGCTCTGCGCTGCGATTGGCCAGCGCTATAGCAGAACAAGGGCAGACTCCGCCTATCATAACTTAGTGACTGAAATCTCCGCCTACTATAACTTACTGAGCGAAGATACCGGAGGGCATAACGGGAGAACGGAGCGGCGCCCGGGGATAATAGTAAGTGCAGTGAGATCCCCGGCCGCCGCTCTCCATGTCTGTATACTTAGTTCACATTGTCATAATCGGTGAAAGGTCCTCTTTAACCGCTTCATGTCCGCCCATAGGATATAAACGTCCTATGGGTGGACGTCTATTTCTGAAAGCACGTTTTAGAACGTCCTTTCAGAAATAGCAGCTGCACGCTAATCGTGCAGCTGCTGATCGGGTTGCCCGCTGTCAGTGACAGCAGGGCAACCCTAAGACAAGGCAGGGACAGTGCCCAGGTGTCCCTGCCTTCCGGATCGCTGCAGACCCAGCGCTCACCGAGCTTCTTGTTCCGGCCCGGCGGTCATGTGACCGCCGTGACCGGAGTGTGCAGGAGCTGTGTGAGGTCTCTCAGAGACCTCGATCAGCCCTGCTCTGAGGCTGTACAGCGCTGGATTGCTGCTGTACAGCCTCTCTAGGGGTGTATTTGTCCTGTAACTGGGGCTACTATGTCAGCCCCAGTTACAGGAGAAATCAACTGTGAAAAAAAATAAAAAAAGTGAAGTAAATGTCCCCCAGAGGTCTTGTATGACCTTATGGGGGACGAAAAGTGTAAAATAAAAAAAATTAAAATAAAAGGTTGAAAATAAAAAATAAAAAAAAAATTTACATGTAAAAAAAAAAAAGTCCCCAAGTAAGGAATGAAAAAAAAAAATTTAAAATAGAAAAAATTAAAAAAAGTATACATATTAGGTATTGCCGCGTCCGTAAAAACCAGCTCTATAAAAATATCACATGACCTAACCCCTCGGATGAACAACGTAAAAAAAAAAAAAAATGTGTCAAAACTAGCAATTTTTGTCACCTTGCATCACAAAAAGTGCAACACCAAGTGATCAAAAACGCGTATGTCCCACAAAATAGTACCAATAAAACCGTCACCTCATCCCGCAAAAAATGAGCCCCTACATAAGAAAATCTCTCAAAAAATAAAAAAACTATAGCTCTTAGAACATGGAGACACTAAAACATAATTTTTTTGGTTTCAAAAATGCTATTATTGTGTTAAAGTGAAACAAATAAAAAAAAGTATACACATTAGGTATTGCCGCGTCCGTAAAAACCAGCTCTATAAAAATATCACATGACCTAACCCCTCGGGTGAACACCGTAAAAAAAAAAAAAACTGTGTCAAAACAAGCAATTTTTGTCACCTTGCATCACAAAAGGTGCAACACCAAGTGATCAAAAACGCGTATGTCCCACAAAATAGTACCTATAAAACCGTCACCTCATCCCGCAAAAAATGAGCCCCTACATAAGAAAATCTCTCAAAAAATAAAAAAACTATAGCTCTCAGAACATGGACACATTAAAACATAATTTTTTTGTTTCAAAAATGCTATTATTGTGTAATACTTTAATAAATGAGAAAAAGTATACATATTAGGTATCGCCACGTCCGTAACGATCTGTTCTATAAAAATGTCACTTGACTGAACCCCTCAGGTGAACGCTGTAAAAATAAATAAATAGAAACTGTGCTAAAACAACCAATTTTTTGGTCACCTTGCCCCATAAAGTGTTATAATGAATGATCAAAAAATCATATGTACCCAAAAATAGTACTAATAAAACTGGCACCTTATCCCCTAGTTTCCAAAATGGGGTCACTTCTTGGGAGTTTCTACTGTAAGGGTGCATCAGGGGGCTTCAAATGGGACATGGCATCTAAAAACCATGTGGAGTTCATTTTCTTCTGCGCCCTGCCGTGTGCCCATACAGCAGTTTATGACCACATGTGGGGTGTTTCTGTAAACCGCAGAATCTGGGTAATAAATATTGAGTTTTGTCTGGCTGTTAACCATCGATGTGTGAAAGAAAAAAATTGATTAAAATGGAAAATCTGCCAAAAAAAAATTTGATCTCCATTTTCCTTTAATTCTTGTGGAACGCCTAAAGGGTTAACAAAGTTTGTAAAATCGGTTTTGAATACCTTGGGGGGTGTAGTTTCTACAATGGGGTCATTTATGGGGGTATCCACTATGTAGGCCCCACAAAGTGACTTCAGACCTGAACTGGTCCTTATAAAGTGGGTTTTGGCAATTTTCTTATAAATTTGAAGAATTGCTTCTAAACTTCTAAGCCTTCTAACGTCCTAAAAAAATAAAATGACATTTTCAAAATGATGCCAACATAAAGTAGACATATGGGGAATGTTAAATAATAAATATTTTATGAGGTATCACTTTCTGTTTTAAAAGCAGAGAAATTGAAATTTAGAAAATTGCAAATTTTTCAAATTTTTGGGTAAATTTGGGATTTTTTCGTAAATAAAGGTGAAATATTTTGACTCAAATTTATGATTATCATGAAGTACAATGTGTCACGAGAAAACAATCTCTGAATGACTTGGATAAATAAAGGCGTTCCAAAGTTATTACCACATAAAGTGAGATATGTCAGTTTTGCAAAATTTGGCCTGGTCAGGAAGGGGGCAAATGGCCCAGATGGAAAGTGGTTAAAGTGACACTGGTCAGATTTGCAAAAAATGGCCAAGTCCTTAAGGTGAAATAGGGCTGAGTCCTTAAGGGGTTAAAGAGGTTGTCCAGGATCAAACTCATTTTTTTTTAAAAGTAGCTTACTCACCATTAGTAGCCAAGTTTATGTTCCCAAGATGTTTTTAGGTAGCTTTTACACTGCTGCATTGCTCCTACAGTCCCCAACAGACTGTTTACATATCTGTTTATGTATGCCATGTCCCAATGCAGCTCAGCAGCAGGCGGTTTCTACAGTGTAAGATCACCTCCCTGCATCTGCCCCCCTCATACATATTCAGCCTCCTGCACATTATTCACTCCTCCATAGATCCGCCCCCCTCTTACATATTCATCCTCCAGCCTCATATTCCTCCCCCATAAACTCCTCCTTGCAAATGGCCCCTCATGATTCATGTCCATTTCTTGCCCCCCCATGTGCCAATATCATAGTGCCATCCTCTCCCCCTGCCCCCTAATGTGCCAGTATCAAGTGCCTCTCTCCTCCCCCCTCCATGAGCCAGTATCATGGTGCCAATAGCCCCCCCTCCCCCTCCCCAGTGGCAGTAAAGTAACAGTCCGGTATTTAAAAAAACAATAAACACTTTTATACTTACCTCCATGTCAGCGATGTGATGCAGGCCTCTTCCGGCCTGTGTTCCCACCAGCCTCTAGTGTTGAAGATTTGGTGCTCGTGTTCTTATTTAGCCTTTCTTTCAGAAAAGTTTATGCTGGGATTCGAACTCACAACCTTTCACATCTTTCACATCAGAGGTAAGGCACTTACCCACACAGCTATTAGAGCTGTATAGCCTGACCCCTACTGTAGATAACTTTGTACATCCATACACATTACAGCTGCCCCAACACACCCAGCTCTGCTACATCCATAGTATGGATGTACACTAGGTATCAAAGTTATCTACAGTAGAAGTCTTATTTATTTTTATTTATTTTTAAAGTAACTGGCTATACAGCTCTCATAGCTATGTGGGTAAGTGCCTTGCGTCTGATGTGAAAGGTCACGAGTTCGAATCCTAGGAGAAACTTTTCTGAAAGACATGCTAAATGAGATTTAAATACACCAGGGTCTCGTAGCTCACAGTGTGTGTGCTTTGTGTTGCTGCCTCAGCCTGTCAGCTGCGTGCCGCTCGCTCTGTGACTGTGACAGTGAGGGCCGGGTGGCAGCCGGGCTGCGTGGCACACAGGCTCAGCGGGACAAGTGTAAGTTAGCAAGTTAATTGTTTTCCGCCCCCCCTTCTCTGCGCCCTCAAGCCGCTGCTTGGGCTGTCTTATGATAGAGCCGGCCCTGCTAACACTCTCTCTGCAGATGTTAGCGGCTCCAGGGCAGCAGGAGCAGGAGCGGAGGAATATCGGATCGAGGACAATGGTGGCCCATACATGAGGGGGGATTTATTTGATGACCGGCACTGGGGTACATATGAGGGGGCTTTTTATTTTATAAAGGGAACTGGGGGAACTTACTCGCTTTCAGGCAGCGATCTCCACTCTGAGTGGAAATTGCAGCCTTAAACCAGCATTTTTACAGTACCACACTCCAATTGGTTGGTCTGCATAGACCAACCAATTGGAGTGAGCGTGGGCAAGGGTCCACTCTGATTGGTCCCTTGTTGGCACCCGGGTGACGTCACCGGACTGGAGGGGGCGGAGCTTAGCGGGATCTCGGCCAGGCTAGTTACCGCCCCTCCAACACTTTTGCATAATTAGCTAGGCTGGCAGTGACGTCACAGGGCTCCCTGAGCAGCGGAAGAGGAAGCTTTCCTCCTCTGCAAGGGACCCGGTACATCACTGAGTGAAAGAAAACCTTCACTTCCGGCAGAGAATTTATTGGAGCAAAAGGGGGCATTAGAAGTAAGTTCATCAGGTAGGACATGGGTGTTGTTGATGTGTGTGACACTGCAGTACTATAGGACAAAGGACCCAAATCCCAGACAACCCCTTTAAGTCTGCCAGATGGCTGACAACGTCGGAAAAAACATGCAGAGTAGCACAAAACTGTGAGTCCAACATTTTCTTCTGACAGTATTTAGTAGGGATGAGCGAACCCGAACTGTATAGTAATTTTGCGGTGTCCGTTACACGGACCCGAACCCAAACATTTTCGTAAAAGTTCGGTGTTCGGCGCTTTCTTGGCGCTTTTTGAAAGGCTGCAAAGCAGCCAATCAACAAGCGTCATACTACTTGCCCCAAGAGGCCATCACAGCCTTGCCTACTATTGGCATGGCTGTGATTGGCCAGTGCAGCATGTGACCCAGCCTCTATATAAGCTTGGGTCACGTAGCGCTGCACGTCACTCTGCTGATACAAGTGTAGGGAGAGGTTGCAGCTGCAACGTTAGGGTGAGATTAGGCAGTGATTAACTCCTCCAAAAGACTTCATTCAGTGATCGATCTACAGCTGTGGATCATTGAACTGCTGCTATTCAATTGCTCAGTGTTTTAAGGGTGCCCAGAGCGTTTTTCAGTCACTTTTTTCTGGGGTGATCGGCGGCCATTTTGTGGCTTGTGGTGCGCCAGCACAAGCTGCCACCAAGTCCATTTAACCATCAATAGTGTGGTTCTTTTTTGCTATATCCTACATCAGGGTCAAGCTTTCATCAAGTGCATTTAACCATCAATAGTGTGGTTATTTTTTGGCCATATACTACATCAGGGGCAAGCTGACCTTGTCACCCAAGTGCATTTAACCATCAATAGTGTGGTTATTTTTTGCTATATCCTACATCAGGGTCAAGCTTTCATCAAGTGCATTTAACCATCAATAGTGTGGTTATTTTTTGGCCATATACTACATCAGGGGCAAGTTGAGCCTGTCACAAAGTGCATTTAACCATCAATAGTGTGGTTATTTTTTGGCCATATACTACATCAGGGGCAAGTTGAGCCTGTCACCCAGCGCTTAAAAAATAGGCCTCACATTTATATTAATCCAAATCTGTCATTACTGTTTTAGCTGGTCAAGTTATTTTTAGTGACCGTCAAAGCACAGTTTTTGTTCTGGGTTGAAAAGCAATTCCCAAATTTGCAGTTCTCAAAATTAGTGGTTTCTGCTGTATCAGGCCTACTTTAAATCTATCCCTAAAAGGGTATATTAGATTCAAGGTGCTGATAGGGTAATTCTCAAAAACTTAACACACACGCTACAGTGCAGATCCAAGTCTAATTCTGTGATTAAACGTATACCTGTCACCCAGCGCCTAAATAATAGGCCTCACATTTATATTCATCCAAATCTGTACTGTTTTAGCTGGTCAAGTTAGTTTTACTGTCCGTCAAAGCACAGTTTTTGTTCTGGGTTGAAAAACAATTCCCAAATTTGCAATTCTCAAAATTAGTGGTTTCTGCTGTATCAGGCCTACTTTAAATCTATCCCTAAAAGGGTATATTAGATTCAAGGTGCTGATAGGGTAATTCTCAAAAACTTAACACACACGCTACAGTGCAGATCCAAGTCTAATTCTGTGATTAAAAGTATACCTGTCACCCAGCGCCTAAATAATAGGCCTCACATTTATATTCAGCTAAATCTGTCATTACTGGTGTGCGTGTATTAGTGTAATACGGTACCTAAATAGATAGCCAGATAGACTTAGTGTTAGGTGTCTGTAAAAAAAGGCCTGAATTTTAATTCAATACATTGGCCCGAATAATATTTTTCTTATTGTGGTGAACGATAACAATGAGGAAAACATCTAGTAAGGGACGCGGACGCGGACATGGTCGTGGTGGTGTTAGTGGACCCTCTGGTGCTGGGAGAGGACGTGGCCGTTCTGCCACAGCCACACGTCCTAGTGAACCAACTAGCTCAGGTCCCAGTAGCCAGCAGAATTTACAGCGATATTTTGTGGGGCCCAATGCCGTTCTAAGGATGGTAAGGCCTGAGCAGGTACAGGCATTAGTCAATTGGGTGGCCGACAGTGGATCCAGCACGTTCACATTATCTCCCACCCAGTCTTCTGCAGAAAGCGCACAGATGGCGCATGAAAACCAAGCCCATCAGTCTGTCACATCACCCCCATGCATATCAGGGAAACTGTCTGAGCCTCAAGTTATGCAGCAGTCTCTTATGCTGTTTGAAGACTCTGCTGCCAGGGTTTCCCAAGGGCATCCACCTAGCCCTTCCCCAGGGGTGGAAGAGATAGAATGCACTAATGCACGCACAACCACTTATGTTTCCTGATGATGTGGACATGGGAATACCACCTCAGCACGTCTCTGATGATGACGAAACACAGGTGCCAACTGCTGCGTCTTTCTGCAGTGTGCAGACTGAACAGGAGGTCAGGGATCAAGACTGGGTGGAAGACGATTCAGGGGACGATGAGGTCCTAGACCCCACATGGAATGAAGGTCGTGCCACTGACTTTCACAGTTCGGAGGAAGAGGCAGTGGTGAGACCGAGCCAACAGCGTAGCAAAAGACAAAGAGGGAGCAGTGGGCAAAAGCAGAACACCCGCCGCCAAGAGACTCCGCCTGCTACTGACCGCCGCCATCTGGGACCGAGCACCCCAAAGGCAGCTTCAAGGAGTTCCCTGGCATGGCACTTCTTCAAACAATGTGCTGACGACAAGACCCGAGTGGTTTGCACGCTGTGCCATCAGAGCCTGAAGCGAGGCATTAACGTTCTGAACCTTAGCACAACCTGCATGACCAGGCACCTGCATGTAAAGCATGAACTGCAGTGGAGTAAACACCTTAAAAACAAGGAAGTCACTCAGGCTCCCCCTGCTACCTCTTCTGCTGCTGCCGCCTCGGCCTCTTCTGCTGCTGCCGCCGCCTCGGCCTCTTCCTCCACCTCTGGAGGAACGTTGGCACCTGCCACCCAGCAAACATGGGATGTACCACCAACACCACCACCTGCGTCACCAAGCATCTCAACCATGTCACACGGCAGCGTTCAGCTCTCCATCTCACAAACATTTGAGAGAAAGCGTAAATTCCCACCTAGCCACCCTCAATCCCTGGCCCTGAATGCCAGCATTTCTAAACTACTGGCCTATGAAATGCTGTCATTTAGGCTGGTGGAGACAGACAGCTTCAAACAGCTCATGTCACTTGCTGTCCCACAGTATGTTGTTCCCAGCCGGCACTACTTCTCCAGGAGAGCCGTGCCTTCCCTGCACAACCAAGTATCCGATAAAATCAAGTGTGCACTGCGCAACGCCATCTGTGGCAAAGTCCACCTAACCACAGATACGTGGACCAGTAAGCACGGCCAGGGACGCTATATCTCCCTAACTGCACACTGGGTAAATGTAGTGGCGGCTGGGCCCCAGGCGGAGAGCTGTTTGGCGCATGTCCTTCCGCCGCCAAGGATCGCAGGGCAACATTCTTTGCCTCCTGTCTCCTCCTCCTCCTACTCAGCTTCCTCCTCCTCTTCTTCCACCTGCTCATCCAGTCAGCCACACACCTTCACCACCAACTTCAGCACAGCCCGGGGTAAACGTCAGCAGGCCATTCTGAAACTTATATGTTTGGGGGACAGGCCCCACACCGCACAGGAGTTGTGGCGGGGTATAGAACAACAGACCGACGAGTGGTTGCTGCCGGTGAGCCTCAAGCCCGGCCTGGTGGTGTGCGATAATGGGCGAAATCTCGTTGCAGCTCTGGGACTAGCCTGTTTGACGCACATCCCTTGCCTGGCGCATGTGCTGAATTTGGTGGTGCAGAAGTTCATTCACAACTACCCCGACATGTCAGAGCTGCTGCATAAAGTGCGGGCCGTCTGTTCGCGCTTCCGGCGTTCACACCCTGCCGCTGCTCGCCTGTCTGCGCTACAGCGTAACTTCGGCCTTCCCGCTCACCGCCTCATATGCGACGTGCCCACCAGGTGGAACTCCACCTTGCACATGCTGGACAGACTGTGCGAGCAGCAGCAGGCCATAGTGGAGTTTCAGCTGCAGCACGCACGGGTCAGTCGCACTGCGGATCAGCCCCACTTTACCACCAATGACTGGGCCTCCATGCGAGACCTGTGTGCCCTGTTGCGCTGTTTCGAGTACTCCACCAACATGGCCAGTGGCGATGACGCCGTTATCAGCGTTACAATACCACTTCTATGTCTCCTTGAGAAAACACTTAGGGCGATGATGGAAGAGGAGGTGGCCCAGGAGGAGGAGGAGGAAGAGGGGTCATTTTTAGCACTTTCAGGCCAGTCTCTTCGAAGTGACTCAGAGGGAGGTTTTTTGCAACAGCAGAGGCCAGGTACAAATGTGGCCAGACAGGGCCCACTACTGGAGGACGAGGAGGACGAGGATGAGGAGGAGGTGGAGGAGGAAGAGGATGAAGCAGGTTTACAGCGGGCTGGCACCCAACGCAGCTCGGGCCCATCACTGGTGCGTGGCTGGGGGGAAACACAGGACAATGATGATACGCCTCCCACAGAGAACAGCTTGTCCTTACCTCTGGGCAGCCTGGCACACATGAGCGACTACATGCTGCAGTGCCTGCGCAACGACAGCAGAGTTGCCCACATTTTAACGTGTGCGGACTACTGGGTTGCCACCCTGCTGGATCCACGGTACAAAGACAATGTGCCCACCTTACTTCATGCACTGGAGCGTGATAGTAAGATGCGTGAGTACAAGCGCACGTTGGTAGACGCGCTACTGAGAGCATTCCCAAATGTCACAGGGGAACAAGTGGAAGCCCAAGGCGAAGGCAGAGGAGGAGCAAGAGGTCGCCAACGCAGCTGTGTCACGGCCAGCTCCTCTGAGGGCAGGGTTAGCATGGCAGAGATGTGGAAAAGTTTTGTCACCACGTCACAGCTAAGTGCACCACCACCTGATACGGAACGTGTTAGCAGGAGGCAACATTTCAATAACATGGTGGAACAGTACCTGTGCACACCCCTCCACATACTGACTGATGGTTCGGCCCCATTCAACTTCTGGGTCTCCAAATTGTCCACGTGGCCAGAGCTAGCTTTTTATGCCTTGGAGGTGCTGGCCTGCCCAGCGGCCAGCGTTTTGTCTGAACGTGTATTCAGCACGGCAGGGGGCGTCATTACAGACAAACGCAGCCGCCTGTCTACAGCCAATGTGGACAAGCTGACGTTCATAAAAATGAACCAGGCATGGACCCCACAGGACCTGTCCATCCCTTGTGCAGATTAGACATTAACTACCTCCCCTTAACAATATATTATTCTACTCCAGGGCACTTCCTCATTCAATCCTATTTTTATTTTCATTTTACCATTATATTGCGGGGCAACCCAAAGTTGAATGAACCTCTCCTCTGTCTGGGTGCCGGGGCCTAAAAATATCTGACAGTGGCCTGTTCCAGTGGTGGGTGACATGAAGCCTGATTCTCTGCTATGACATGAAGACTGATTCTCTGCTGACATGAAGCCTGAATCTCTGTTATGGGACCTCTCTCCTCTGCCTGGGTGCCGGGGCCTAAAAATATCTGACAGTGGCCTGTTCCAGTGGTGGGTGACGTGAAGCCTGATTCTCTGCTATGACATGAAGACTGATTCTCTGCTGACATGAAGCCTGAATCTCTGTTATGGGACCTCTCTCCTCTGCCTGGTTGCCAGGGCCTAAATATGTGACAGTGGCCTGTTTCAGTGGTGGGTGACGTGAAGCCTGATTCTCTGCTATGACATGAAGACTGATTCTCTGCTGACATGAAGCCACATTCTCTGTTACGGGACCTCTCTCTTCTGCCTGGGTGCCTGGGCCTAAATATCTGACAATGGACTGTTCCAGTGTTGGGTGACGTAAAGCATGATTCTCTGCTACTACATGCAGACTGATTCTCTGCTGACATGAAGCCAGATTCTCTGTTACGGGACCTCTCTCCTCTGCCTGGGTGCCTGGGCCTAAATATCTGACAATGGACTGTTCCAGTGTTGGGTGACGTAAAGCCTGATTCTCTGCTAGGACATGCAGACTGATTCTCTGCTGACACATGAAGCCAGATTCTCTGTTACGGGACCTCTCTTCTCTGCCTGGGTGCCTGGGCCTAAATATCTGACAATGGACTGTTCCAGTGTTGGGTGACGTAAAGCATGATTCTCTGCTAGGACATGCAGACTGATTCTCTGCTGACATGAAGCCAGATTCTCTGTTACGGGACCTCTCTCCTCTGCCTGGGTGCCTGGGCCTAAATATCTGACAATGGACTGTTCCAGTGTTGGGTGACGTAAAGCATGATTCTCTGCTAGGACATGCAGACTGATTCTCTGCTGACATGAAGTCACATTCTCTGTTACGGGACCTCTCTACTCTGCCTGGGTGCCTGGGCCTAAATATCTGACAATGGACTGTTCCAGTGTTGGGTGACGTAAAGCATGATTCTCTGCTATGACATGCAGACTGATTCTCTGCTGACATGAAGCTAGATTCTCTGTTACGGGACCTCTCTCCTCTGCCTGGGTGCCGCGGCCTAAATATCTGACAATGGACTGTTACAGTGGTGGGTGACGTGAAGCCAGATTCTCTGCTATGGCATGAAGAGACTGATTCTCTGCTGACGTGAAGCCAGATTCTCTGCTATGGGACCTCTCTCCAATTGATATTGGTTAATTTTTATTTATTTTATTTTTATTTTAATTCATTTCCCTATCCACATTTGTTTGCAGGGGATTTACCTACACGTTGCTGCCTTTTGCAGCCCTCTAGCTCTTTCCTGGGCTGTTTTACAGCCTTTTTAGGGCCGAAAAGTTCAGGTCCCCATTGACTTTAATGGGGTTCGGGACGAAGTTCGGGTCGGGTTCGAATCCCGAACCCGAACATTTCCGGGAAGTTCGGCCGAACTTCTCGAACCCGAACATCCAGGTGTTCGCTCAACTCTAGTATTTAGCAATTGGATCGTTGTGTTTCTCTACTTGTTTGTTCCAATATGCAGGTAACACATTCAGATTTCTCATTACTGCCCATAAAGCTGTAAGGGTCAGCCCCTAGAATGACCAAGTTAGCTTTCATTGCTAGTGATAATGTTTTACACAGACTGTGATGACTTATTTCAACCACAAGAGGGCACTGTGTCTTTGAGTTAGAAAGAAATGAAGTTGTTTGTCCCAGAGGATGTAGGAGGCGTTTCAAGTTCCCGGGCTTTTGCTGGTGTGTGTTTTTCCTGGCTGATGTGAGCTGAGACACTGGCCGCTGTTGGACATAGCAACAGAGACTGCAAAGTGGTTCTTCCTGGCTGCTGTTGGACAGAGCAACAGAGACTGTAAAGTGTGTCTGAGAGTAGTGATATCGTCCAATTTAAAGGATGGGGATTCCTGGCAGAGCTGAACTATGTGGATGCCTGCACCTGCAATCTAAACAGAGAGAGGAAAGGACAACGCGACCGGATCAGGAGCCAGACTACACCTGCCCCCACGTACCAGACCAAGACAAGCAGCTACCTCGTGGGAGACTGTGACATGACTGATCTCTGCCCAGCTACCTACAGAACTGTGAGTGTGCACCGGTGCTAACCTGCGATAGGGCATAGAGCAGGATATTTTAGTCAGAGCGTTGTAGAAACGTGCCCTGGTTAGTAGAGGTGAGACAGGAAAATAGTAGAGGAGAGTAGACTGTATTTTTATGTGCTTGCTGGTTGGAGCACATTTGGTATATCACGGTTCAGTTACCCTTTCTGTAAACCTATGTAAACTTGTTAACACTGTTCCTGTTATTTGTCGATTGTGCCCCTTGTGTATCGGCACAATACTGTTAATCCAATTTTCCGGCCGTTATATTTTGTTATTTAATAAAGCCGGTTTCTGCTTTAGCCTCCTTGTCTGCTGTACTGTATTTAAACCCCGCCCTGCCGTCTCTTCCTCCCCTGACCGCTACAAGTGGCTCTGCGAGCAGGGTACGGTCACAGAGATGGAGGCGGCTGAAGGCAATGTGTATGATGCTAATGTGAGTACCTTAGGCAATGGTGGAACCCTTGCAAGGGCCCTCCCTATGGGCACGCTGTTTAACTTGCTGCCCAAATTTTATGGCCAGAATATGTCACTGTCGGACTGGGTGACAAGGTTACAGAGCGCTGCTAGGATTTACAATGTCAGCTCAGAACTACAAGTGGAAATCGCTTTGGCTGCCCTAGAGGGTGAGGCCCGAAGAAAATGTTCTCCTACAACCAGAAGCTACGTTGAAACGTTGAAAGAGATCGTGCGATTTCTGGAAGAAATATACGGTGAAACAGCTAGTGCAGGGCACCCCCGGGCAAAGTTTTTACCAGAATCAGCGGGAGGACGAAGGGGTCTCACAATATGCGACGGCGCTACAGGAAGTATTGGCCGAGGTACAGAAGAAAGAGGCAGACAGAGTAACCGGCATGGGACCCATAGACCGGATACTGCGGGAACAATTCATTCTGGGACTCTACAGCACTCCCCTAAGACCCTGCAGGAACGAGTCAGGGTGGACCCTACCCTAACCTTTAGACAAATATTGGCAGAGGCTGTGGCACGAAGCAAAGAAGAAAGTTATGCCTTTGGAGTTATACGGACCCAGACCGCCACACCCCTCGGGGTTACAAAGATTGAAGAGATCCTGATCAGGGTAGTACAAGACTTGCAGAGCTCCCTGAGTGCTATGCACGAAATGTTGACGCACATTGAAAGACGGATAGGGTCGTGCTATACCCCTGAGGCTGCCTATCCAGCCTGACAACAAACCTATCAGGCTGCCTCATGGGTTCCTACACCAGAACATCCTCACTCTAATTTACCTTCCCACCAAGTTCCTCAATATCCTCTACTGAGGCCTGCCAGTCAAGTTCTAAGGGCACCTCCCACATGCAGGCAAAGAGAAGGCCGTCAAGAGGCACATTGTTGGCGGTGTGGAAATTACGAACACTTTGCCAGAGGGTGTCAGAGTGATCCGTCTGGACACCCAGAACCGCTGTTAAACTTCCGGCCCCCGCAGTAGTGGGGCGTAGTGCGGGGGAAGTGGAGAGCCAAGTTACCCAGCAGGGCTTCGAAGGTGTTCCTGTCGACTACTTAGTGGATACCTGGTCACAGGTAACGACTATGCCTGAGTCATACTTCAACCGTTACTTTCAAGCGCTGGCCAAGCCAGAGCGAGAGACATTGGTCCGGGTTACAGCGGCTAATCAACAACAGATCCCTGTCACGGGAGTCGTGTGGATGAATCTACCGCTATGTGGACAAGAAGTGGGAAGAAAAGGTATCCCGCTGGTCCCCGAGACGTTCAAAGAGGATGTACCGGTGATAATGGGCATGAATATTCTGTGAGAATTGTACCAGATCATGTTCACTAAACGGGGACAAGCCACTTCGCATAAACCCACCCAAAAAGCGTTTCAACAGTTGATCCAATTCTGTGGGACACAGAAGAGTGTCCCAGCGCATCAGTCTGTGGGATCTATCCTAGTGCCAGGAAGGGCTACCCTCACCCTCCCTCCTGGCCGGGAGACTGTACACTGCCCGTGGGAATCTTCCGCAAACTTGAAGGTATGGAGGTGATCATTGAACCGGTGGGCCTAGGGGAGCTAGACCAGGATGCCCTGGTGGCCCGGACACTGGCAGTGGTCCAGAATGGATGAGTACCCATAAGAGCTGTGAATATGGGACATCTAGAAGTCTCTTTGACGCCAGGAATGGAACTGGCTCGTGTGTACCTACATCGGGGAGAAGTGTTGAGTTGGAGAGAAGAGACTCTAGCTCTGGTAGATGATGCTGTTTGGACCCTGGTAGTTATTGCCAGCGCAGAAGAGGTGCTGACCCCAGAATGGAATGGGAGAACCATTTTGGACCAAATGGAGATAGATGTGAAGGCTCTCAGTTCAGACCGCTTGCGAGTAGTTTAAACCATGCTGTGGGAAAATCAGACTGTGTTTTCCCGACATGCCAATGACTTTGGCTGCACAGATGCTATGACGCATGAGATACCAATGGGGGACACTCCTCCAATTCGGGAGACATATAGGCAGATTCCGCCCAAGCTGTACTAGGAAGTGAAGACATTGTTGAAACAGATGATATATTCCAGAGTGGTAGCTAGAGCCCTTGGGCAGCCCCAGTGGTGCTTGTCAAGAAGAAGTCGGCACTATTCGATTTTGTGTAGATTACCGGCAGTTGAATGCGTGCACCGCGCAAGACTCATACCCTCTGCCTCGCATCAAGGAGTCTCTGACGGCTCTAGGATGGGCAAAATACTTGTCCACCCTGGACCTAGCAAGCAGGTACTGGCAGGTACCGGTGGCAGAGCAGGACAGGGCAAAGACATCATTCATACGGCCCAAGAGACTATTTGAAGTCAACATGATTCCATTCGGGCTGTCTAATGCCCCGGGCACCTTCCAGTGGCCGATGTCTGGGAGACCTGAATTTTGAAGCCACTCTGATATACTTGGACGATATCATTGTGTACTCTGCTACTTTTCAAGAACACCTAAAACGACTAGGGCAGGTATTCGAGCGACTGCGATCCCATGGCCTGAAGATAAAGCCAAAGAAGTGTAATCTCTCCAAGAGGGAGATCGAGTACTTGGGCCATACTGTGTCCCAAGACGGAGTGCTGCCGTCCCAAGACAAAGTGTCTGCTATACGACAATGGCTAGTGCCCAGAACGCTGTGGGAGTTGGAGGCCTTCCTCGGACTTACCGGGTACTACCAGCGGTTCATCAAAGACTACGCAAAGATAGCGTGCCCTCTGAATGAGTTTTTGAGAGAAGCGGCTGGGAGACCCAAGGGGCAAAGTGTTCCCTGGGGACAGAAGCAGGAGGAGGCCTTCCAGGCCCTGAAAGAAGCCCTGACATTGGCCCCCATCTTGGCTTATGCCGACTTCGACAAACCGTTCCTCTTATCTACTGATTGCAGTCTCTACGGACTTGGGGCAGTCCTGTTGCAGGTACAAGATGGACACAAAATAGTTATCACCTATGCCAGTAGGTTCCTGCGGGATATGGAGCGAAACCCCCACAACTACAGTTCCTTTCGGCTGGAACTCCTTGCCTTGGTGTGGGCCATGACTGAGAAGTTTGTGGGATATCTGACAGGGGCTAAGATCTTTGTATGGACTGACAACAACCCCCTGGCCCATCGGGACACTGCCAAGCTGGGAGCCCTGGAGCAATGTTGGGCAGCTCGTCTTGCAAAGTATGATTTCTCGATTCGCTACCGTTCCACTATAGAAAACACTAATGCCAATGGTCTGTCGAGGGTCACTTTTGAAACTCTGGTAGGGGATCTCGATGAACAAAAAGAAGAGGATGAAACTCCATACTTCCGCAAGGAAGCACCTCCAGCAGTCGCGGCATAGACAAGTGGGGAGGCCCGTGCTCTACCCAAGACATTAGGGAGAACTAATGAAGAATGGGGCCGAATACAAGATGAAGACGTTGGACTGCAGCAGATGAAAGGCCAGAGAAGGAAACCCGACAGAGAAGAAAGGACTGACCTTGATGCCGAGAAGTCCATTCTACATCATTGGGACAGACTGGAAGTTCACGGAGCTGTTTTGTACCGCAAGTGGCAGCAGCCTGCTGATCTAGAGTCTAGGTGACAGGTAGTAATTCCCAGAAGTGTGGCATCGGAGATAGCCAAACAGGCCCATGAATTTGGAGCTCACTTCGGGACAGTCAAGACCTACCACTGACTGCAGCGTTATGTACATTGTCCGCGACTAAAGGCCACGGTTGAGGAAGTTTGCAGACAGGGTCGAGTGTGTAAACTCACTAAAATCACGGAACAGAGGGCTCCCCTACAGCCCATACAGACCAAAGAACCACTGGAAGTATTAATAATAGACTATCTCCACGTGGGACAATCAGCCAGAGGTCCACAATACTGCTTGGTCATGATTGACCACTTCTCCAAGTTTGCAGTGGTCACCCCGCTCGGGACCAGATGGCCGAGTCTGCATCTCGGGCTGTCTGTCAAGACTTCATCCGGGTTTATGGGTTTCCGAAGCGGATTCACTCGGATCAAGGAGCGTGCTTTCAAGGGAAAGTGATGGAGGAGCTACACTGACTGTATGGCATTGAAAAATCCAGGACAACCCGATATCATCCCCAAGGGAATGGGGCCTGCAAATACTTTAACCGGACACTGCTTCAAATGCTGAGGATGCTAGAGGAAGACAAGAAGACGCACTGGCCTGACTATCTGCATGAAATGGTCTGGGCTTACAATAATCGGGTCCACACCACCACCGGTTACACCCCATACATGTTACTGTTCAGAAGAGCTGGTCGGGAAATCGTTGAATTGAATCTAGAACAACCAGAGGACTTAATAGAACGATCAACCACCTCATGGGTGAAAGAACACCATCAGTGGCTCCAGACCATCTGCCGGTTAGCAGGTCAGCAGTTACAAGAAAGAACTCATACTGACCGTCCTCCAATCCAGAAGGTCCCGTTGCAGCCTGAGGACCGGGTACTGGTGCGAGAGAAACGTCCCAGAGGCAAGTTTAGGAGGGAGAGACAAGGAGAGCGGAGAGGGATGGACAAGGGACCCTTCAGCGACCTTAACCGACAGCGGGGGCCAAGAAGTCACTGCCGATCCAGGACTCATTCATTTTGATGAATGTCAGTCTGTTCAAGGATTAAGCCACCCCAGCATGGCAACCCAGTACTCTATGGGATCGTCGGTGCTCATGCTGTCGGAAGCACCAACGGACCCCATGTAGTCTGCCACCATGCGGGCCAGCCGCTGGTGGTGACTGCTGCTGCTGGTACTGGGTTGCGCAGACTGGTAGAACAACCTGATCTCACCCATAAGGTCACCTGCTCGGCTGGTGCTGCTGGGGCCAGCCACCTGCTGGGTGAGATGGGTGGGGAGAACTGGAGCCTGAGGCCAAGGGTTTGCCTGCTCCAGCCGGTTGATCAGACAGGCCCGCAGTTGATCCATCCGGGCCTGCCTCCGGCTAGCTAGGATGACCTGCTCCAGTTTCCCCTTGCAGTGAGGGTCTAAAAGGGTGGCCACCCAATAATCATCCCTCTCCTTAATTTTCCTGATCCGGGAGTCCCTCCTGAGGCATCGCAGCATGTGGGCAGCCATGGGGAAGAGGACAGCCCGCTGTGACTCTTCATGGCTGCCCGGGACCATGACCTCTTGGTCCTCTTCCTGCTGCTGTTGCTGCTGCTCCTGGTGGGAACTGCCCCACCCCCGGACTAACGGTGCCCCTAGTACCAACTCTCCCTTCTGACCATGCCCAGGCTCCTGGACATCAACAAATTCTTCCTCCTCCTCCTCGTCTTGAGCCTGGTGGAGCATTGTTGCCTCTTCTTGCTCCACCAAAGCACTCTTCCCAGCCTCGAGCAGGCGATCTAGTGTCCTGTCCAGTAGGAACACTATGGGGAGCACGTCATTGAGGCCGACATGTTCCCTGCTGACCATCTTGGTCGCCTGCTCAAATGGAGCCAACACTTGGCAGACCTGATATATCTGCCCCCACTCCGCATTAGTGATGTAGGGGAGTAGGTGTGATGGCCCTGGATTGCCTAGATCTATCAGGTATTCCCTCACCGCCCGTCGCTGCTCTCACAACTTCTCCAACATGTGGAGGGTGGAGTTCCATCGCGTCACGCTGTCCACAATCAGCCTGTGAGGGGCAGGCTGTGGTCCCGCTGCAGTTTAGACAGGGACGCGGCGGTTGGGGAGCATTGGAAGTAGCTGTTAATCCTCCGTACCCTTTGCACAATGTCACTTAACCTTGGATATGTGCGGAGGAACTTCTGTACCACAAGGTTGAGGACATGTGCCATGTAGGGCACGTGGGTAACACTGCCAGCATGGAGGGCAGCGAGTAGGCTGCTGCCATTGTCACAGGCAACCATACCGGCCTCTAGCCTGCGGGGTGTCAGCCACTTCTGTACCTGAGCCTGTAGTGCGGCCAGAACATCAGGTCCAGTGTATCTCCGTTCCCCTAAGCTCACAAGCTGGAGCGCAGCTTGGCAGCAGATATGCCCCACACTTGCATAGCTATGGGGACGCTTGCTGGGGGGCTCAGCAGCCGTGGAGACAGTGGCTTGCGGGAGAGCAGCAGTTCTCTCCTGGACACCCCGGGGCGGCACCTCAAACTAAGATGCCGCTGATCCCTCCCCGACACCACGGAGGGACACCCAATGGGCTATGAAACTGATGTATCGTCCCTGCCCATGTCTGATGGTTCAATCATCCATTGTCAGATGCACCCTGTCGCTGACAGCGTGATCCAGCGACAGGGATACATTCTGCACAATGTGCTGGTGTAGGGCAGGGACGCCGATCCTGGCAAAGAAATGGCGGCTGGGGACATGCCATCTGGGTTGGGCCTGCTCCAACATCTGCCTGAATGGATTGCTGTCCACAAGATTGAAGGGAAGCAGATGTTGGACAACTCTTGCCAGTAGCCCATTGAGTGAACGCATGCATCGGTCCCCGGGGGCGTAGGGCGCGGTGCGTTCAAATGCGTTGGCAACCGATGGCTGGTGCCAGACGGCAGAGGAGGAGGAGATAGAGGAGGGTGCAGTGGAGGCAGAGGTCTGTCTGCCGGTACAAGTACCTCTAGGAGAGGGAGCGGGGGAGTGGGAATGAATCTGTGGAAGGGGTTGGGGTGGCTGGAGTACAGTGGCAGGAGCTGCTGTCCCCTGCACACTGCTGGTGGCGCTGCTACGACCACCCTGCATCTGTTCCCACTCCCGCAAGTGGTTGACTCGCATGTTCTGGGTAAGGGCAGTGGTACCCAGCCGAGCCACAGACTTCCCTCTCCTCACCCTGGCATGGCACAGCTGACAGATGCCAATTGTGACATTGTCTGCTGCCAGGGTGAAGTAAACCCAAACAGACGACTTCCACACCGACCTCCTGTCAGATGGGTTGGTGCTGACTTGCGCCTGTTTGGGCTTAATGCGCACAGGTGGAGCTGGCTGCTGCTGCCTACTTCTGCTGCCATTACCAGTGAAGCTTCTAACACTGGGCTCCCTGGTGACCTGGCGCACCATTTGCCTTGGATGCCTACCTTCATTGGTGCTGCTGTCACCTGACAAAGGAGGTGGCACCCATTCTGGGTCACCCTCCTCTTCATCCCCTATAATGTCAAACCCAAAGCCAACCAGTGCTGGACTGAGGGGAACCGCAGACGTGGAGCCCCTGACCGGGCTCCGCTGTCCCCTTGCTGATCCTGGGTCTGACTAGGTGCATGGGTTGTGTGGCTGGCACCACCCGCACTAGTTGGAAGTGATGTCACTGGGGTATTGACAGGCGTTACCCCCTCCTCCTCCATCCCTTCCAAAAGGTCCTGCCCATCAGGAGGACTAAACTGCAATTCAGCCTCCTGCATTGCCTCCCCCAAGACATCCCTCTCAGTGTCGCTGTCGTCAAACAGGAGCAGGGTAGATTCTTGGGGTTGGTCCTGCAGGAGGCGGAGTGCTGCTTTTGTTGGAAGCTGGGGCAGAGGACTCCGTGGCACTGGAATGTGCCACGAGAGCCACCACTGCCTCAGCGTCTTTGGAACTAATGGGGCGGCTGCCACGCCCGAAGAAATCACGGATCAGGCGGACGCCCCTGACACCTGCGCCCACCTGTCCGTGGCTAGAGGAGCGGCCCTGTGCTGGCAGCGGTCCAGCACTGGAACCAACTCCCCTAGTACCCCTACCACGACCACGCCTGCCTACACGCCCGGTGCACTCATGCTGCTGATATATGGCCCCCCCCAAAAAAATATATAAATAAAATGTGAATTTGGTCAAACTTTATTGGGGTGGGGAAGATGGGGTAGCTTTTTTAGACACAGTGGATCATCTGTCTATGTGACGGTGGCTGGTACTGCAGCTGAGATCCATTCACCTCACTTTAAAGCAGTGAAAATATTTGTTCATGTTTCCAATCAGTTATGGAAAATTATTAGCGCTCTCACAGCTATCATAAGAAATATGGTGATCTGTACACAGTTGTTTTAAACGGAAGAATGGTTCAAACCTGTGTGATTATCTTAAAGAGGTTGTCTCACTTCAGCAAACCACATTTATCATGTAGATAAGGTTAATACTAGGCAGTGGGGCACTAGGTATTGTGATTGTCCATATTGCCTCCTTTGCTAGCTTGATTCATTTTTCCACTGCATTATATGCGGCTGATTTCCAGGGGTTACTGCCACCAAAGTAGCGCAGATACGAGGTGGTTGGGAAGGGAGCTACTGCATATGTGTGCCTATGGACGATCCTGGCCACCAGGGAGACTGGAGCTTTTTCCTATAGCGTGCAAGCATGACCACGTTGCATAACCACTGGAAACGAGCAGTGTATTATGTGATGAAAAATGAATCAAACCAGCAAAGAAGGCAAAATAAGCAATCATAATACTGTACAGGGTGGGCCATTTATATGGATACACCTTAATAAAATGGGAATGGTTTGTGATATTAACTTCCTGTTTGTGGCACATTAGTATATGTGAGGGGGGAAACTTTTCAAGATGGGTGGTGACCATGGCGGCCATTTTGAAGTCGGCCATTTTGAATCCAACTTTTGTTTTTTCGATAGGAAGAGGGTCATTTGACACATCAAACTTATTGGGAATTTCACAAGAAAAACAATGGTGTGCTTGGTTTTAACGTAACTTTATTCTTTCATGAGTTATTTACAAGTTTCTGACCACTTACAAAATGTGTTCAATGTGCTGCCCATTGTGTTGGATTGTCAATGCAACCCTTTTCTCCCACTCTTCACACACTGATAGCAACACCGCAGGAGAAATGCTAGCACAGGCTTCCAGTATCCGTAGTTTCAGGTGCCGCACATCTCGTATCTTCACAGCATAGACGATTGCCTTCAGATGATACGAGATGTGCAGCACCTGAAACTACGGATACTGGAAGCCTGTGCTAGCATTTCTCCTGCGGTGTTGCTATCAGTGTGTGAAGAGTGGGAGAAGAGGGTTGCATTGACAATCCAACATAATGGGCAGCACATTGAACACATTTTGTAAGTGGTCAGAAACTTGTAAATAACTCATGAAAGAATAAAGGTACGTTAAAACCAAGCACACCATTGTGTTTCTTGTGAAATTCCCAATAAGTTTGATGTGTCAAATGATCCTCTTCCTATTGAAAAAAACAAAAGTTGGATTCAAAATGTCCGACTTCAAAATGGCCGCCATGGTCACCACCCATCTTGAAAAGTTTCCCCCCTCACATATACTAATGTGCCACAAACAGGAAGTTAATATCACCAACCATTCCCATTTTATTAAGGTGTATCCATATAAATGGCCCACCCTGTATATTAGTAAGTGCCTTACAGTATTAACTTTCTCTACATGATAAAGGTAATTTACTGAAGTGATATAACCCCTTTAACTAGTTTAGATTCCATAAGGCTGGAAACCTTTGTGCTATTGGTTGGCTTAGTTTGGCAGTATTTTCCATCAGAATTGTGGTGCAATATTGGAGTAAAATGTTCAATCTTAGGCGATGCCCCTTTCTCACTAGGTGCCTACTGACTCCCATTATCTGGTAAGCCTTTGTGAGCTAAATGAAGAGAATTTCTCTAAAAACCAAATGTGCAAATTTGTGCAAAATTGTGCTAATTTTTGCTGTATTTTACAACAAAGTTTAGGTGCACTCACATTTGTAAATGTGGGCCTATTTGTTGTATATACAATTGGGTATTTATCTGTATATACACCTCCTCAACACTGAAACTACAACACCAAGAAGAGCAAACCATAAGGTTAGCAAATCAAGGAAGTAGCAGGTGTCACTAATAACTGCAAACAATCAAATTTTCAAGCACCTAGCTCCAGTCTGTGGCAAGTGCATAAAAGCCGGATTAAAAACAAAGTTTTTTTGCCTCATGAAACCTCAAAAAGTGCGTCAAAAGCACTTTTGATTCGAGTAGAATGAATTTATACCCAAATTGAATTTCTTGGGGCACAGAGGTGAAAATCTGCAAGGACAATTCATCTGATTAGAAGAAAAGCTCATAGCTGTCCATTCTGTACTGCAAGTGAAATTGGACATCACATCCAAAGCCATGGTCAGCAAACAGTGTCCACACAAACCATCAAAAGGTGTTTGCACGATATTAGACCACGAGTAGGATGTCCAGGTATAGGTGGAGATAGACATACTTTCATGTGCACACTGCAAAGAAAGAAAAACAAAGCTAATTAGCACATCCTTTTCCTTCTTGATGTCACAATTTCAAATGTTGAGGAGTGCAGTATTCAGTATCAAGGCTTGGGAGGATGGCAGGGTATGGGTCCAGGATGTGCTAGGTACCAGATGGCTACCAAGAAGCCTTATTACCTTAGCCAGGATATTTAAATATGGAATAAAAAAGGAAACTGAAAATTTTCTCCACTTGAAGGAAAGCCAAGCTAATGTACAGCTGCTTTATGTCTAAAACTTGCCATCACAAAATGGGATTTTTATTAGATTCACAGATACAATCAGTGGATGGCCAAACAAGGGCCAGTCTTTCTACAATACAGTATTATATCATATTTACAGAGGACTGGGTCATGCATTTTATATTGATGTTATCCTTAACAATACACTTTTGTTTTCCCAACAATATTCAGAAAAGCTATACTGTATTTGAATGTAATGAAATGATCATGTGTCTTGAATAGGTCAATGCAATGTTCAGCTGTAAGGGCTATTCAGACGGTGGCTGTTGACAGTGGAATTTTGGGTAGATTCCAATAAGCTTCCGGCAGCCATGTGGAATCCACCTGGTTTTTAATGGAATGCTGCAACTTACGACCGCACCAAGAAAGGACATGTCCTTTCTTAGCAAGGTTGCAGCTATAAACCACAGTTTCTCATTGAAAACAAAGGGTGGTGAATTTTGCGTAGCCACCAGCGGCTTTTTGATGTAGAAGGTGCACCCAGTTCTGCTGTTAAATGCCATGTGAACAGCTCCTAATTTTGAAGTTGCAGTTGCCATTGAATCTAGGTCTATCCTATAGGAGAGTTTGGAGAGAAGCTAAGGATATATGCATTTAGATCAATCCCGCATTAGAGTAGCAAATTAAAAGCAACAATGTTCCTTTCATGTTAGCCATGACAAATATATTGATCATTTATATCAGGGTTAGGGTCCATTCACACGCCCGTAAGTGTTTTGCGGATCCGCAAAACACGGACACCTGAGGGCCACTCTATCAGATTTTAACACTCTCAAAGACTGCAATAAAACTTATTGGGGTTGTTCCATTACGACAACTTATCCCCAATCCACAAGATGAGTGTCGTGTCTGATTGGTGAGGGTCAGACCACTGTTGGCTTCACCTCTCATGAGAATGATGGACTGTGCACCCAGTTTGAAACTAATGACAGACAAGCATGTGTTTTCCACTTTCTGGAGAGCCAAACAAGGAGTCAATGAACCTCCATTCCCCTGGTATGCAGATGTCCCAGAGATGGAACCCTCAATTATAGTTATTCCATAAATGTCTTAGATGAAAATACCCATTTAAAGGATTTTCTATAAGAATGATTTAAAATGGCCACAAGCAACCTGTTCTAGAATGTGAGCTACCTAGGGGGTGATGGGATGGGGCCTCATGACACACTATGCTCTGGCACTTGCATATACTACACATTGGTGAATGTTCCTGTCAGGCTGCTCAGCCAGGATAGGGGATAACTATTAGATCAATGGTGTCATACCATTGGGACCCCTACCAATCACGAGAACAAGGACCCCGTACCCAATGGAGGCCCCTTGAAATGAATGGAGTGGCTGGTTGGGTATGCGTGTAGCCTCTTCATTTATTTATATAGGAGTTCCAGGGATAGCTGAGTATATTATTCAGCTATGTCCAAAACTACCCTAGAAATAAAAGGAGCAGCCACACGCATGCCCGACCAGCCAGCCCATCATTTTAGGGGGCTCCATGGGGTACAGGACCCAGGTTCTCATGATCATGGGGATCTTAGATATAGAACTCCCACCAATCTAATAGTTATCCCCTATCCCCCTTAACCCTTTATATATTTCACAACTTTGTTTTACAATAAGCCATCATTTTTTTTCCAATTACCATCTGTCATGTTGGAATGAATGGTGGCCCAGAAGTAGAACCTAAAAGATCCTTTTACTTCTGTATTACACCGTAACCTGAGAGCTGCTGTGGTAAAGAAATACCACTTTATTAAAAGAACAAAAGGATTTAGCCAGTTCTATGAGCATAGAGCCCTGTTTTGTAATAAGTATCTGGGGTATGACAGGTCCTCTGTTGTGTTATTAGTAAAATTAGTTAGCACCTTTTTAGAAAAGACTATCAAATGATGAGGTAATTACAGGGCTGTACAAAGGTACTCAGCTTGTGTAATAAGCTTTAAGATATGAGAGGGGGATTTATTCAGGTTTACAGATGAGAAAACCTTTTAAAATTTGCTACGCAGGTGTCTATAGCTTTATGGCAATGAGATATGCCAGGAATGTAGGGGTCTTGGATATGGCTGACCTAATGTTCCCAAGGACGTTAAAGCGAAATGCTGGAAGTTCAGTACGTTATAGACTGCTTGACAGATCACGCATATGTACAATACCTTATGCCAAATTGTTTAATGGATAACTATGGTTAAGTACAGCTTCCAAAACAATGTACGTTCTTTTTTTCATGTCCATGTGTCCTCCTTCCCTTAGTTTCTTTGGTCATTCTAGATAACCTCACTTGAAAAATACCATGGGGGAGATGTATCAATACTGGCATGTGCTATGTGCCGCAGTCAGCCTGCTGGAGAGAGTGATATGAGGAGGATGGGAATGATAGTGGCACTGATAGAAGTAGTAGTGGTTCACAGTGGCTGTCCTCACTCCAGCACTTTCTGGGGCAGTGCAGCAGTAAATGGGGGGGTTCACCATTTCTTCCCTGGGGCCGCTCCATAACTCTTTGGGCCTCCTGCCTAGTGTTAGGTGGGGTGTCCTTGATGTTGTGAGCATAGGTGTAACTATACCCATAGCAGCCATAGCACTGGCTATGGGGCCCAGAGGTTGAAGGGGCCCAATTAGCTGCAAGAATGTTGCAACTTTTTGTCAGGAATAACAATATATTCTGAAGTACTGTATCAAAAGTCACATTTATTCACTGCACGCAAGGGGAGAACTCACCGCCGTGGCCCACGATTGGTTGCAGGCAGCGTCAAAATGGAAGATGACATTCGGGGACCTAAGCAGAGGTCTGAGAGCACCGGATCCGAGAGAGTCAGGAGGCAGGTAAGGCCCAGTTCACACTTCAGTTATTTCCATCAGTTATTGTGAGCCCAAACCAGTAGTGAAGCCTCCACAGATATAAGGTATAATGGAAAGATCTGCACCTGTTCTGTATTTTTGACATGCATCTGGTTTTGGCTTACAATAATTGATGGAAATAACTGAAGTGTGAACTCAGCCTAAGGGCTCGTGCAGACGGCCTGCAATTTATGGGCACCGACTGTGTGCCCACCATATCACGGATGCGGCCCCATTCACTTGAATGGGTCCGCAATTCAGAAGGAGCAGTGTGGAACGGAGGCACGGAACCCAACGGAAGCACTACGGAGTGCTTCCGTGAGGTTTCTCTCCGTGCCTCCGCACCACAAAAAAATAGAACATGTTCTGTTTTTTTGAAGTGCTGACCGATCACAGACCCATTCAAGTTAAATGGTTCTGGATCCGTCTGCGGCATCCGCGCAGATGTTGTCCGTGCATTGGGGACTGCAAATTGTGGCCCCCAACGCACGGAAGCGCTGACACACGTTTGTGTGCATTAGCCCTAAGTGTGCTTCTCTTAGCAAGTTTGCCCAGGAGACTTGCTTAACTCTCTTAAATAATCAGAAAACACCTGAAAATAGTCACATGGAGGTAATGTGTTTTCTGCATTCAAAGTAAAAAAGTAAATAACGAATAAAAAGAAATCTGGGGAAAAAAACGTAAAAAGAAAAAAAAAATGTATTTCTTTATTAACCCAAACACTCAATGGCATTAAGTGTTGGGTGAATAAAGGAAACCACTTGTTTTACTGAAGTCAGAATGCTGCTCTACTTCCATAATTTTTGATAGACAGACAGATAGATAGGAGATAGATATGAGATAGATAGATAGATAGCTAGATAAGTAAAAGATAGATATCCCAAAAAAATAAAACACAAGCGGCATAGCAGGGGCAATGTGAATGACGCTGTGCCAGCAGCTGTGGAAGTGATCCAGCATCCAAGTTATAGAAAATTCCACGCTGCACCCAAAAGTTGTTCAATGCAACGTTTCAGTTCTCTTACCAGGACTTTTCTCACTCAGTATGTTTGTAATGCTTGAGAAAAGTCCTGGTAAGAGGACTGCAACGTTGCATTGAACAACTTTTGGGAGCAGCGTGGAATTTTCTTTTCTAAATAGATACTGTAGATAGCTAGATATGAGATAGATAGATAGATAGATATGAGATAGATATGAGATAGATAGATAGATAGATAGATAGATAGATAGATAGATAGATATGAGATAGATAGATATGAGATAGATAGATAGATAGATAGATAGATAGATAGATATGAGATAGATAGATATGAGATAGATAGATAGATAGATAGATAGATAGATAGATATGAGATAGATAGATAGATAGATAGATAGATAGATAGATAGATAGATATGAGATAGATATGAGATAGATATGAGATAGATAGATAGATAGATAGATAGATATGAGAAATACAGATGATAAAGAAATATGTATAGATAGAGGATGCAGAAATAAAGATATTTGTGAGATAGGCAAGCATTAGATACATTATAAATATTAAATTATTTTTAGACAACTGTGTTCCAGGCAGCAAATAGTTAAAAAAAAACAGCTACAGTGGGGGAGAAGGGGGGTGCAGAAGACAGGCCCTGTATATTCTCTGCAGGCTGCCTCCCCTCCTGTTCATATCAGGTTATGTCCTGCAGCAAGCAGCCCTTGTCATTTATTGCAGCAAAGAGAGGAGAGAGGGGCCAGCAGCAAATATGTCCGGTCATTAGAGGGTGACACATTCTGAACCCACCAGTAAACCAGGGGAGCAGGCTAGAGGAGTCCATCACATTCACAGTGCAGGGCCTTGGTGGGAGAGAGAGGAAGGGGGCCGCGGCCAAGATCTGCCTGACTGCTGTGGATGCAGCACCCAGCTCCTCACTGCAGCATAAGGACCCTGTGGGCTACAGTGGGCGGGAGACCCGGGACCAGCGCTCCTTGCTGTGCTGTCTGTGCTCTTCTCAGGTGCGGCCACCAGCTCTTTTCCACATGGGTCTGGGCAGCTCAGCAGGGGGCCCCATTTAGGGATGGGGGCCCTGGGCAATTGCCCTGTTTGCTCCCCCCTAACGCCGGCCCTGGCCACATACAAAGACACTAGTATTACAAATAGCTCACGATAGGTAGAGGGCTTCCTTTCAGTTTTTGCATTGAAGACCCAGGACATTCGTTACACCCCTGGCTGACACCACCACTATATTTCCCTAGCATCAATGATGTAGAGTATAAAGGTGCCGGTGGCACAGGGCACTGTGACTAGTACTGGTTGAGGAATTCTGGCGGGAAGTTTTTAGAGGACAATATGGCGGTAACTGATGAAGCACTGTGGTTATTAATCATGAGAGCATTATGGCTGTTATTAATGGGTAAACTGTAGCTGAGAGCATAATAGCTCATATTCATGGCATCATTGTTGGTTGATATTATGACCGTAACTCATGGGAGCACCATAACTGCTACTGTCATGGGCATTACTGTTATGGGGGCACAGCGTCTGTTACTGTTCTGAAAAAGAAGTTATTTCTTTCTGATTGTTTCCATCTTCAGCTTGAGAACATCTGAGATACAAACGTAAAGGGATAATCCGGTTATATTAAGACATTCTCCATACACGGGATAGGGGATAATTATTAGATCGATGGGGGTCCTACCTCTGGGGCGTCCACCGAGCACAAGAATGGGGGCCCTGTCCCCCATGGAGCCCCCAAAATAAATGGAGCAGATAGTCAGGCATGCGCACAGCCGCTCCATTCATTTATATGGGAGCTTCGGAGATAGCTGAGTACAGCACTCCTTTGCAGCAAGTTCCTGTCATTCCTTCCCCTTCGTTCACAACTTTCTGGGTGATAGACTATAATCCAACAAGCTGCTCTGAACCTGTCCTCATAAGCATCTTTAAGATTCTGTGGATCTTCTTGGTTAATAACAGGGTTTGGCTAATGTGGCGTTTTTGGGAGCGATGCACACAGCCACCTCACAATTGATAGGTCGGGCAGACTGTCGCTTTTTCAGCAATTCTCTTGCATGTGATGGGGTGGCACTTCACCATTTTACTGCAAATACTATGCAATTGTGCTGCAGCGCCAATCCAAATGGTTAACCCCTTGTGGACTGGCCTGCTCACTGGAGCAGGCCTCAATTCAGTTACAGCAAGCGGCGTGAGTGTCAGTACCCGCAATAACACTATGCAGCACAGAGAGGTCGGCAACTCTACACAATATTAACTTTTAGCACAATAAAGGCTCTTTTAGGGATCTCAGTGGGACACAGTCAGGTGCAGACTGTGCACAGCAAGGCACAGTAAGGTGATCCTGTTCGTGACACCTTTTTAATTGACACAACCCCAGGGGGCGACCAGGGAGGAGGGATGTGATAGTTGTGGCACTGCTAGCAGTGGCAGCAGTTCATGGTGGCTGTCCTCACTCAGACTCTGTTGTGATCGCCGTGACACGGTTGCCGTGCATGCTGTTGCCAGCGGCAACATGTGTTTGTTGCAGCATATAGGTGCCTTCCCCTTTTAACCTGCTTCCCTCTTTGGTGCTAGAGAGAGGGGTTAACTATCTGGCTGGTGGGGATCTAGGTATGTCCTGGGTGTGACCTCCTGGCTTTTTATATCCTGGTGTTGTGAGTAGGAGGTCAGTTGCCCTCCAGCCTTTGTGTTAGCTGGAGTGTTGCTCCTTTCCTGGATATACCATCTGTCCAGTGGAAGGGCCTCCTAGCTAGACAGCAATGTCACCATGATGTCTCCCCTTTGTTCCCTCTGTCCTTTTCCCATCCTCATTTGTTGTATTGTTTGGTGTGGTTGGTGTTTTGGGTGTGTGTTTGTCTAGTTCTGTGTTCCATGTCTGGTTTGTTTGGTGTTGAATTCCAGCATGGCTGCTAGACATTTCCACTGTCTATCTGTCGTCCCTCCGGAAGGGGGTTTCTGGGTTCCCTGGAGGGGTAATCACAAGTCGGTGAGCAGCTCTGCCTGGGGCCACCATGCTTCCTTTCTGCATGGGGGTCCGGTGGTTGTTGTGGCCGTGGCAGGTAAGCGCATGTTGTTTCTGGGCTCTTACCTGCTGATCCAGTGGCTGTTCACTGGCTGTCCCTTTCCTTGTAGCTAGTTCAGTGGAAACTCCTGTTTTTCTGGGATGAACAGGTTGTCTCCTGCTCCTAACCTAATTGCAGGGATCTTCAGGCCGACTCAGGGTCTAAGGTTCCTGTGTATGAGCCCACCTACCATCTGGGTCTGCTCATACGGTTAGGAGTCAGCGCCAGGATTAGGGCGGCATTAGGAGGTGACCTGCTCCCTTTTCCTAGTGTCCAGGCCTAGCTGCTTCCCCGTTTTCCTATGCTATACGGTGGGGAGTTTTCCGCCACTGCCCACTGTGACACTTCCACAATAACCAGGTGCAACTCCATTCTCATTAACTCTTTCTGCAATTCCTAGGTTGCAGGGGTGCAGATCCAGATGGCCAACCCATCTCAAAGTGTGGTGTGTGCCGAAGAAAAATACAATTTTCACAAGCAGCCAGGGCCATATTTAAAAAAGGCACATGAGGGCACGCACCTTGGGTGCTAGGGTGTCAGGAAGGAGGGGGGGAGGTAGTTCACAGAGAAAATGAATGATTTATTTAGACTTTTTTCACCTTGTTGCTGGATAACCACTTTAAGGTCTGGCAGCATTAGAGAAAGAGGAGCAGGGCCTTAGTGGACAACTGCTGCCATAGCATTCACAGCTACTGCTATAGGGCGGTTTGTGTACTGATGTTTGCTTCAAACAAACAATGTCCTGATGCTGTCTCGTCCTGATGCAGAGTCTGGACTTTAGTCCAGAAGAAGAGTTCAGCAGAAGAGCACCACAGTCCTTGACACCATCAAAGTGAAATAGCAGGAGTCAGAAGGGTTTCAGCCAGGGTCAGTCTAAAGTCAGTCTGAACCCTACCTATCACACCAGAAATGTCCTACAACACAGTCCTTCTGTGTGGAGCTTCAGTGTAAAAGTTGTCAGTAAGGCTACATGCACACGATCGTTGTTTGTTTCCGTGTGTGTTCCGTTTTTTTTGCGGATAGGATGCGGACCCATTCATTTCAATGGGTCCGCAAAAAATGCGGACAGCACACCGTGTTCTATCCACATCCGTATGTCCGTTCCGTAGACCCACAAAAAAAAATAGAACATGTCCTATTCTTGTCCGTTTTAGGCATTGTTACAATGGAACCGTTTTTTTTTTTGCGGATCTGCAATTTGTGGACCGCAAAACACATACGGTCGTGTGCATGAAGCCTAACTGATATTTATGACCCTGACTCTAGGAGCACCTCGCCTCATATGCTCAGCTTCTTCTTTGTGCCACATTCCTCAGGGTGCCTGGGCATTGGCAGATAAGCAGAGCAGAGTCACCAGGGTGTAGCTGCTGCTGCTGGTGTTTTCAGGTACCTTTATGGTCATTTGTGATATATAGCGCTGCAGGTCCTGCATTATTCTATATTACTCCTATAGCTTTTCCAGCTAGAATGTATATTGGTTTATTAATGAGCATATCTCCCAAGTAAGTCTTTGAAGCAAGCAGTTTTTTTTCAGCTTACTGTATATTAGTCGTATCTGTGTGTGGGAAAGTTGAGTGGCAATGAATACAGACAATATTACAACACCCATATAGGTTGCCACACAGTGAATGGATGAAAAACTTGCCTATTTAGTTTATATAATATACCTTCTTTTATGTTCTTCAGCAACACAAGGAAGGCTTAATATAGGTGTCTGGGGGAGGATGGTGGCCAGGAATATAGGCATTATTATTGCATCCACAGGGGTTGCCACCCAGTTTTCCTAGAGTTCTGCCTGTCATTAGATCCTCAGCTTAAGGGGTAGCCAACCCTCCGGAGAAATGTAGAGAGTGTATGTAAGGGGGTGCAGGCGATAGATAGCCTGCACTGTTCTGACACTTACCACAGTAGGATGACACAAAAACTCATTTATTTTTTTTTAAAAAAGGGACAGCCAGTGGCATAGCTCAAGGCTCATGGGTCCCGGTGCAAGGGTTCAGCTCGGGCCCCCCTTTGCTCAGTGCTTTGTGGATAGGGGCAGGGAAGCACATAGCCTTCGTGCTGCCTGAGTCAAAAATTTTAATAGCAACCCCCCCCCATGCCACATTTTTGACCTAGCCCCTTCCTACAAGCCTGAGCTGTAACTTGACCAGCATGGACTTTCTATCATACCATTGCCTTCTTACCGTATGTGGCACAAGGGTCTTTGGGCCCCCTCAGGCTCCTGGGCCCGGTAGTGATTGCTACCTCTGCACACCCTACAGCTACATCCTTGGTGACAACGCATTCCGGAGTTGGAAACTCTTGTCAAGTCTAAAAAAGCCAATGAAAGAAGGTACAGAAGAATGTGCAAAAAATGGTGACATCCATATACACTACAAAAATCCAGAGAAGGCAGCACAGTTTAGTTGAGAGTAGTAAGGAATGCTTGGCGAGTATCAGAAGTTATGTGCCAATGCCATTTACAAACCATGTGGCACAAAGTTGCGACAGTGGTGAATCTGTGCATGGAACTACCAGTGCTGACTTACATAGTCAACATCAAACACAATGTGCCTCATCTGACATAATAAATCTAGCATATCCCCAATTATTGAACAACCTGACATTAATGTGCAAACTGAAAATTTCCCCCACTTGATTTTTTAAAACTTTTCATAACATCGGACAACTTCTTACGCCCTTCAATATTTGGCAAACAATCCAACATGATCTTAAGCAAATACTCAAATTTTTGAAGCAAACTAATGTGTCAGAAATAAATAAAAAATCCTTGCCTTAATTTTCAATATGGAAATAAACAAAAATGATCTGCTGAGATCCTACTGGTCTACACATCCCATATGCCAATTTTTACATCTGTGATGGCCAAGTCTCGTTACAAAATTTTGAAGAGATTTCTAGTTCCACATTTCAATGATATCTCCCTTTTTAGCATAGACAATCAAACTGGTAGAGGCAGACTTTATAAACTGAGGCCCCATATCCCATACCTTAATAGAAATTTAAATTTAGAGAAAAGTCACATTTCATGAATTCTTTATGCACTTTACCGTCCGACTGGCATTCAAGCAGTATTATCCAAATAAACATTATAGATATGGTGTCAAGATGTATAAGTTATGCAAAAGTGGCACCGGCTACACTTCTACATCAAGGGTGTATGAAGGAAAGGACAGCCAGTTGGATCTCCCTGATTGACCATCCTATATGGATACAAATGGGTGAATTGTCTTGGATCTAATGAATTTACTACTAAGACATTCACTACTCTATAAGCTTTCCACTGTTCAGACACTTGTAGAAGAGGGGTTCAATGTCCTAGCTCAATTGACAAGGCTTCCTACAGTCACTTGTCAATAACATTCTAAAGGGAGGAGAATCAGCGTCTTTGTCTAGCTCAGAATTGAGTGAAATTGTGAAATATAGAGATCAAAAACGTTTTCTGAGCACAATTAATTATAATTCTTTAGTCCCAGTACCTCTTAGTACATAGGGACAGTAGAATTCAAATGATGAAATTAGAAATGAACAAATTCGATTTGGCCGGTTCGCCCAATCTTCTGAAATTTATTTGTGGCGAATAGTGTAAAAAACAGCTATTTATTAGCTGCAGAGAGCCTTTATAGTGGTGTAGAACACTGTACCTTGCAGTAACACGCATAGGGAGTCTGCTGTGGTAGTGAAATAATACTGTGAGTCAGTATAACATGTAGATGACAGGTGTTGCTCTTAGAATCACTACACACTTCACTTATTTGGGCAGTTACGGGGAAAAAACGGACTAAATAACTTAAGTATGAACTTAGACTTACAGGTCGATGTTAGCGTCAAGAAGAAACGCACTCCTTTTGCACCGTCGTCATCTGATTCCACATAAAGGTCTACAGAACCTGTTCTATTAAACGCTTATACAAGTAGAGGCCCCCGACAGAGTGGAGAGGGTGTCAGCCGTAAGTTTGTGTTGACATCACTGATTATTTTGCCCTTCCTCTGATCCCTCAAAACAATAACCCCAAAAAAACTGATCCTGTCTGTGGATCATCTGCCTTCACAAGGTCAACATTTGGTCAGTAATCCATCAGTATTGCTAATGCAAAAAAAAAAAAACTGGAGTGGATCCAAAACAGAGATAACACGTGAATGGAATATTTGCATGTCTTCAGTGTTTTGTACCCACTCCTGTTTTTGGCTACCAAATCACAAGCCAATTCTAATGGGTCCATACAGGCCTTATAGCTGCTACACAGACAGGATCCGTTGTGCATCAAATTTTTCCTTCCTTCTGACACATCAGAAGGGTCAAATAAATGATGATGTCAGCCAGGCCAAAAGGCAAAATAATGGCCCAGTCATGAAGTGGGGAGGGTGGGTACAGCATGAGAAGTCTACAGAGTGGTCCTATGACATATGGTGAGGTGGAAGCAGCATGAGGAGGCCACATAGTGGAACAATGACAGTGTGGAGGTGGCATCAGCTGCATCAGGAGGCCTGTCACGAGTTGGAGGTCCCAGGAGAGACCACCGCGTCGTCAAGCAATAAACGGAAATCAGGTACAGACACATAAGAGTTTATTGCACAAACAAAAACATGAAAGGCAGTACAGAGAAAACATGAGCTCTATGTACCGTCAGCACAGTGGGAGAAAACCCCCACTGCGCCACTGTCTAGTAATACTCCAGAGGGGCGTGACTAAGCAACTCCTGGTTTTCACTAGGGCCTCAGAAGGTAAGGTTAGGCTTTGCCGCAGGAAGTTGCCAGGGTCCACTCTGGAGCGTGAACTAGACAGTGACAGCAGGAACGAATGGACAACAGGTACCAGAAGGTACCGACGGCACATAGGCAAACATAACAGACAGGTAAATACAAAACAGGGCAAATAATAACACAAGCAGGAGTTCATGCAAGGGAGCAGGAGTGGCAATGAACAGAGAAGGACTTGCTCCACCAGTAGTAAACTGCATGGCCTTGTCATGCCACTCTGCTGCAAAGGCTTGCTGAATACAGACATCAGAATAAACACAAAGTAACTAAAACATAACTGTCAGAACAGATAACAGAAAGACAGGAAAGAGGACATCAAAGAAGACGGGAGAGAACGTAAATGAACAAGTAGGGAAACCCACAGAGCACAGGCAGACAGACACGGATCCCATGGGTCAGCAGCATGGGAGAGAGAGTACAAACCAGGAGCAGGACAAGACAACACACACCAGGAGAGCTGACACAGAACTGAGGAAACCTCAGCCTTATATACAGGTTCCATGGGTGCAGCAGAGAAACCACACCCATGGAGCAGACAGAGGATTAACTCCTAATAGGCACACAGGGGAGTTAACCCATAAAGAACCACAAATGACACAGGAACGGAACTTCAGCGAGGAGTGCCGAACAAGCAATGACGGAAGGTCACAGCCAGAGATAGTGGCTGTGACAAGGCCACAAAGTGGCACAAAGACAGTGTGAAGGTGGCAGCAGTATCAGGAGTCCACAGAGTGGCAAGGTGACATAGTGTGGCAGTGGCAGCAGCATAAGGAGACCACAGAGTGACCCAGTGACAGAGTGTGGAGGTAGCAGCAGCATCAGGAGGCCACAGAGTGGCAAGGTGACATAGTGTGGAGGTGGCAGCAGCATGAGGAGACCACAGAGTGGCAAGGTGACATAGTGTGGAGGTGCAAGCAGCATGAGGAGAACCATACACAGAGTCTGTAGGTGGAGGCAACATCAGAAGGCCACAGAGAGGCACAATGACAGAGTGTGGAGGTGACAGCAGCATCAGGAGACCACAGAGTGACCCCTGTGACAATGGTGGGTGTAAGAAGGAGCACCTGGCATCCAATATGTGGCATCAGGCAGGTGGCAGCATCAGATTAGTACCTGAGGCAGGTAGCCAGAAGATACCAGTCTCTTTTGTCAAAGTATTGGTGTGGCACCATGGATGATCTAGTTTGATGAATCATGCATTTGCGGGTGGAAATCCTGGCCTATCCATGGCTGATTCATCTTGACAAAGGTCAGTCTCTCCACATTTGGGTGGACAGGCGAGTTCTTCTTGGGGTAACTATGGCCCCGCTGCACCAAACACCCTCTCTGATGGCACACTACTGGCCGGGCAGGCCAGCTTTTCCAGGGAAAATTCTGCCAGTTGCAGCCACAAATGCAGCTTGGGTGCCCAGTAGTCCAGCGAATCTTCAATGTGGGGTGGAGGGGTGCTCTACAAGTATGCCACCACCTGCTGGTTCAAGTTCTGCTCCAGGTCTAGCTACTACTGCTGCTGGTGAGTAGTTTCTTCACTGGGCATGTGAAGAAAGCTGCTCATCGGTGACTCTACACTCAGGCTGCTGATGGAGCTGGTACTGCTCCTGCCACCTAACCCCTCCCCAGCAGCGATTGCAGTGGAACGTGAGCGCAGCGGGCCCCCCCATCAGACCTGCGAAAGGATGGACGATGGCGCAGCGACCAACTAACTACATAGGATGTCTCTATAGTAGTTCAGTTTGTCCTCCCTCTCAGAAGGTGTAAAAAAGGCCCCCATTTTGGACCGGTAGCGAAGGTCCAACGAGGTGGAGTGCCAGAAGTCATCCATCTGCCGAATTCTGACAATTCAGCTGTCACTACCCAAGCAAGTGAGCATGCATCGGGCCATTAGTGACTCAGAGGGACTCCCTGCCTCCATCTCCACAGCATACTGCCACGGTGTGTCTGGGTCCTCTGCTTCCTCTTCCTTATTGTCCTGTAGCTCCTCTGGCTGTTCCTGCTCCTCTTCTCCTGTCACCTGTGCATAAAAAACACCCATTTCACTGCACATTGCTTGTGCTTCAATTTTGTCGTCCTCCTCCTCCACTTCAGCCCCCACAGGGCTCATGTGGCCGTGAGATGTAGGCGCCACGTCTCCAGTCCTCTGACCAACCAGATTTACCAGCATCTGTTCTGGGACATGAAGCAGTGGAATGACAACGTTCATCCCATACTCCTGGTGACTGACAAATAACGTAGCCTCCTCAAAAGGCCTGAGAAAATGCCAGGTGTCACGCATGAGCTGCCACTGGCTGACATCGTAGATATACAGGGGAGTACTCCTGTTCGCTTGGATCATCAGGAAATCGTTTATTGCCTTTCTCTGTTCGTATAGTCGGTCCAACATATGGAGGGTGGATTTCCAACTGGTGGAAACTTTGCATATCAGCCTATGTTGGGGGATGCCGTTCTGCCGCTGCAGCTCAAGGAGGGTGTTCTTTGCGGTGTACGAGTGGCTGATGTGCATTTTTAGAATGTCTTGCAGATAGGTGTAAGACTTCAAGAACCGCTTAACAACCAGATTGAACACATGTGCCATGCAGGGTGTATAGCTCAGCCCTCCTTGACGCAGCGCCGACACCATGTTCTTCCCATTGTTGGTCACTATGGTTCCGATTTTCAGTTGTCGCGGAGAAAGCAAAGATTCAATTTCTTGATGAAGGACACGGAGCAGTTCCTTCCCTGTGTTATTCCATTCGCCCAGGCAAACGAGGTGCAGAACAGCATGAAACTTTCTTGCCCTGCATGTGTGGTATGCTGGAGGGGCACTGTGAATTGTCCCTGCAGTGGAGGCTGAGGTCACGGTGGAGGATGAGGAGGTAGAGGCGGACATTGTTGCAGGACCAACGGCGTGAGAACGTGGAGGCGGAAGCGGCATCACCTTGCCAAGTTGCTGGTGTGACTGTGCAGGAACCACATTCACCCAGTGGACCGTAAAGGACATGTATTGTTCCTGACTGTAGTTATAGCTTCACATGTCGGCGCTGCCGTGCACTTTGGCAGACATAGACAGGCTCAAGGACTGGCCCACCTTTTGTTCTACCTACGAAGGCTGGTACTGCCTTTTTGCAAAGAAATGACGGCTTGGAACCCTCCACCTCTGCATGGCACAAGCCATCAGTTCTCTGAAAGGTGCAGAGTCTACCACTTGGAAAGGGAGGGACTACATCACCAGCAACTTGGACAGAAGCACGTTCAGCTTCTGCGCTGTTGGATGAGTGCACGCATACTGTTGTCTCTTGGCAATCGGTTCGGTGATCGATTGCTGACAGAATGACTGACGAGGAGTAGGAGAGCGAGGAGCAGGAGCATCAGGACCAGCAGATGATGGGAAGGACAGACAGCTCCCTTCGGCTGAGGTGGTGGAGCCTTGACTGCTTGAAATCGGCTGCGTGCCACTTTGTGATGCAGCGGTTGCTGCGGCAGGCTGGACCACCACATTGGAGCCACGGTTCTCCCAGGCCACTTTATGGTGACGCTGCAAATGTTGACGCAGGGCCGTGGTGCCAACATTGACACCCTGGCCATTCTTTACCTTCTGCCCATAGATTCTACATATGGCCATGTTCACCTCCTCCGACGGCTTAACAAAAAACTGCCATACCGCCGAGTAGGTGATTTTACACCCAACACTACGCACTGACTGACTGCTACCGATGCTGCCTCCATGAACCTCTGCACCGCTACTTCCCGGGCAGGTAGGCTCCTGCAAAGCGGGTGATCTACCCCGGGAACATTTGGCTTCTGACCTCCCACTGCTGCCACCCTGCTGACTACCGGACACACTAGTGACTTGCTGGCTCTGCTGCCTCACGGGCAAGCTGCCACCCTCTTCTCCCAATGATGATGAAGCCCCTTCGTCAACCTTCTCCCAAGTGCGATCAGCTACATCATCATCATCATCAAGTACTGTCTGCATGTCACTGATGTCCTCCACAGCCATCTCTGAGTCAGAAGCCTGACTGCTCGCAACACCAGCTCCCATGCCACTTTCCTCATCACTACTTGCCTGCCTAGTGGAGGAAGTGGCAGATGTCTTCTCCACATCTTGGCTTGCCAGTAGCTGCTGACTGTCTTCTAGTAGCTCGTTCTCACTGTATAGTGGAGCTGAGCCCACAGCATACAATACTTCTCTGGCTGAGGGAACAGAAAAGGACAGAGGCAGGCTGAAGACAGGTGAGGGCACAGGGCCTGCTCCCGGGCCATACCAACTAAGGGTTGTATCTGACAAACCCACTGACTCTTGGCTGGGGGTGTCTGATGTCACTTGCGATGAAGTCGAAGATCGAGTCAACCATTCAAGAACCTCTGGGTTTCTGGTTAAGACACCACTGTTAGCTGTCACTGGGAGTTCAGGCCTCTCAAAGTGACTCCTGCTGCCACGGCCCCTTACTCTGCTGCGACCTCTACCTGCGCCAGAAATATTTAGGCCTCTGCACTGCCCTGTGCAGGGCCTGGCACTTCTCTGTCTGACATACTGTTAGATCAACTAAATAAATAAAAAGGAATTTAAAACACCCCAAAAAAGTCAGTAATTTTCTCACTTCACCACACATCAGCTAATAAGCCCTTTTTTCACACTAATAAACACAAAAAAAGGCTTTCAAACATATAACTGCACCGCTGAATGGCAAATATATTTTTCTTTTGCCACTAATACACTCCACAAAAGGCTTTAGAACATATAACTGCACCGCTGAACGGCAAATATATTTTTCTTTTGCCACTATTACACGACAAAAAGGGCTTTAGAACATATAACTGCACCGCTGAACGGCAAATATATATATTTTTTGCCACTAATACATGCCACAAAAGGCTTTAGAACATATAACTGCACCGCTGAACGGCAAATATATTTTTATTTTGCCACTTATACACACCACAAAAAAGTCTTTGGAACATAACTGCACTGCAAATATATTTTTCTTTTGCCACTAATACAAGCCACAAAAGGCTTTTGAACATATAACTGCACTGCTGAATGGCAAATATGTTTTTCTTTTGCCACTAATACACAACAAAAAGTGCTGTAATTCTAGCACTTCACCACACAACGACTAATAAGCCATTTTTTCTCACTAATACAGTCCTTATCAAAAGTTTAAGACCACTTGAAAAATGGCAAAAAATCATATTTAGCATGGCTGGATCTTAACAAGGTTCCAAGTAGAGCTTCAACATGCAACAAGAAGAAATGGGAATGAGACAAAAAGAAATATTTGAGGATTCAATTTAATGAAAACAACGAATAAACTGAAACAGGCTGTTTTTCAGCTGATCAAAAGTTTAGGACCACACCTCCAAAAAAAAAAAAAAACCTCCCCAAAACAGAAATCCAACTTCCAAACATGAACTCAGTAATGAGTAGCTCTGTCCTGTTGAAAAACCCAGTCGTTACCACACAGGCGAGGGCCCTCAGTCATGAGGAATGCTCTCTGCAACATCTGGACATAGCCAGCGGCCGTTTGACGCCCCTGCACTTCCTGAAGCTCCATTGTTCCACTGAAGGAAAAGCACCCCAGACCATTATGGCGCCCCCTCCAATTTTTTTGGGTCTTCCACTTGACTTTTTTGTTCCATAACCCTCAGGATTAGTGTTGAGCGAACAGTTCGAGCATAGTTCGGGTCCGTACCGAATTTTGGGGTGTTCGTGACACGGACCCGAACCCGAACTTTTTCGTAAAAGTTCGGGTTCGGGTTCGTCGTTCGGCATGTATTTTGGCGCATTTTGAAAGGCTGCAAAGCAGCCAATCAACATGCATCATACTACTTGCCCTAAGATGCCATCGCAGCCATGCCTACTATTGGCAAGGCTGTGATTGGCCAAGTGCAGCATGTGACTCAGCCTCTTTATAAGCTTGTGCGCACGTCGGGACGTGCTCACTCCCGATGTGAATAGAACAGGGATAGACGCAGCTGATGCTAGGGCGAGAATAGGCAGGGATAATTGAATAACTGGAAGCAAATTTCTCTCCTCCACCTGTGATTCATCTGAACAACTGCAGCTGAGCTGCTTTTTTGATAGGGATTGGCTATTTTTAGAGTGGCCAGAGTGATTTTTCCATCCACATGTACCTGGGCTGACCGCCGGCCGCCATTTTGCGACTTGTAGTGCTGCAGCAGAAGCTGCCACAGTGTGCATTCCAAAGCTCCAAACAAGTCAGACATCTACACCTGGGATTCAGACCAATAGCGATTTAGCAGCACAGTCCAAGGCTATTTTTTTTAAAGGTTGTGCAGACCATTTTGTGGCACATGTTACTGGGCTGATAGGCGGCGGCCATCTTGGGACTAGTGCTGCAGCACAATCTCTCCCAACGTCCATTAATCACTTGTAATAGTGGTCTGTGCCATAGAAATCCTACATCAGGGACTTGGGTGTGCTTGTGTCACCCCTACTAATACCAGTCCACCTGTAATCCATACAGTGAAAAGCCATAAAGTATTCCAGTGAGGGAATTTTTTTTTTATTTAAAAAAGGCCAAGTTAGTTTATCTGGAGTTCAATATACTAGATACAGTTAGGCCTGCGTTTCATACATCTGGAATTAGCAAACTAATGTGCTGGGGTTGGGAAAACATATATGTACCCATACTAGAATCTGTCAAAGAAAGCGGTACTCACATATAACAGTCATTCCATCTGTAATCCATACAGTCAAAAGACTGAAAGTATTCCAGTGAGGGAATTTTTTTTATTTAAAAAAGGCCAAGTTAGTTTATCTGGCGTTCAATATACTAGATACAGTTAGGCCTGCGTTTCATACATCTGGAATTAGCAAACTAATGTGCTGGGGTTGGGAAAACATATATGTACCCATACTAGAATCTGTCAAAGAAAGCGGTACTCACATATAACAGTCATTCCATCTGTAATCCATACAGTCAAAAGACTGAAAGTATTCCAGTGAGGGGATTTTTTTTATTTAAAAAAGGCCAAGTTAGTTTATCTGGCGTTCAATATACTAGATACAGTTAGGCCTGCGTTTCATACATCTGGAATTAGCAAACTAATGTGCTGGGGTTGGGAAAACATATATGTACCCATACTAGAATCTGTCAAAGAAAGCGGTACTCACATATAACAGTCATTCCATCTGTAATCCATACAGTCAAAAGACTGAAAGTATTCCAGTGAGGGGATTTTTTTTATTTAAAAAAGGCCAAGTTAGTTTATCTGGCGTTCAATATACTAGATACAGTTAGGCCTGCGTTTCATACATCTGGAATTAGCAAACTAATGTGCTGGGGTTGGGAAAACATATATGTACCCATACTAGAATCTGTCAAAGAAAGCGGTACTCACATATAACAGTCATTCCATCTGTAATCCATACAGTCAAAAGACTGAAAGTATTCGAGTGAGGGGAATTTTTTTTATTTAAAAAAGGCCAAGTTAGTTTATCTGGCGTTCAATATACTAGATACAGTTAGGCCTGCGTTTCATATATCTGGAATTAGCAAACTAATGTGCTGGGGTTGGGAAAACATATATGTACCCATACTAGAATCTGTCAAAGAAAGCGGTACTCACATATAACAGTCATTCCATCTGTAATCCATACAGTCAAAAGACTGAAAGTATTCCAGTGAGGGGATTTTTTTTATTTAAAAAAGGCCAAGTTAGTTTATCTGGCGTTCAATATACTAGATACAGTTAGGCCTGCGTTTCATACATCTGGAATTAGCAAACTAATGTGCTGGGGTTGGGAAAACATATATGTACCCATACTAGAATCTGTCAAAGAAAGCGGTACTCACATATAACAGTCATTCCATCTGTAATCCATACAGTCAAAAGACTGAAAGTATTCCAGTGAGGGGATTTTTTTTATTTAAAAAAGGCCAAGTTAGTTTATCTGGCGTTCAATATACTAGATACAGTTAGGCCTGCGTTTCATACATCTGGAATTAGCAAACTAATGTGCTGGGGTTGGGAAAACATATACAGGGAGTGCAGAATTATTAGGCAAGTTGTATTTTTGAGGATTAATTTTATTATTGAACAACAACCATGTTCTCAATGAACCCAAAAAACTCATTAATATCAAAGCTGAATATTTTTGGAAGTAGTTTTTAGTTTGTTTTTAGTTTGAGCTATTTTAGGGGGATATCTGTGTGTGCAGGTGACTATTACTGTGCATAATTATTAGGCAACTTAACAAAAAACAAATATATACCCATTTCAATTATTTGTTTTTACCAGTGAAACCAATATAACATCTCAACATTCACAAATATACATTTCTGACATTCAAAAACAAAACAAAAACAAATCAGTGACCAATATAGCCACCTTTCTTTGCAAGGACACTCAAAAGCCTGCCATCCATGGATTCTGTCAGTGTTTTGATTTGTTCACCATCAACATTGCGTGCAGCAGCAACCACAGCCCCCCAGACACTGTTCAGAGAGGTGTACTGTTTTCCCTCCTTGTAAATCTCACATTTGATGATGGACCACAGGTTCTCAATGGGGTCCAGATCAGGTGAACAAGGAGGCCATGTCATTAGATTTTCTTCTTTTATACCCTTTCTTGCCAGCCACGCTGTGGAGTACTTGGACGCGTGTGATGGAGCATTGTCCTGCATGAAAATCATGTTTTTCTTGAAGGATGCAGACTTCTTCCTGTACCACTGCTTGAAGAAGGTGTCTTCCAGAAACTGGCAGTAGGACTGGGAGTTGAGCTTGACTCCATCCTCAACCCGAAAAGGCCCCACAAGCTCATCTTTGATGATACCAGCCCAAACCAGTACTCCACCTCCACCTTGCTGGCGTCTGAGTCGGACTGGAGCTCTCTGCCCTTTACCAATCCAGCCACGGGCCCATCCATCTGGCCCATCAAGACTCACTCTCATTTCATCAGTCCATAAAACCTTAGAAAAATCAGTCTTGACGTTTCAGCTTGTGTGTCTTGTTCAGTGGTGGTCGTCTTTCAGCCTTTCTTACCTTGGCCATGTCTCTGAGTATTGCACACCTTGTGCTTTTGGGCACTCCAGTGATGTTGCAGCTCTGAAATATGGCCAAACTGGTGGCAAGTGGCATCTTGGCAGCTGCACGCTTGACTTTTCTCAGTTCATGGGCAGTTATTTTGCGCCTTGGTTTTTCCACACGCTTCTTGCGACCCTGTTGACTATTTTGAATGAAACGCTTGATTGTTCGATGATCACGCTTCAGAAGCTTTGCAATTTTAAGAGTGCTGCATCCCTCTGCAAGATATCTCACTATTTTTGACTTTTCTGAGCCTGTCAAGTCCTTCTTTTGACCCATTTTGCCAAAGGAAAGGAAGTTGCCTAATAATTATGCACACCTAATATAGGGTGTTGATGTCATTAGACCACACCCCTTCTCATTACAGAGATGTACATCACCTAATATGCTTAATTGGTAGTAGGCTTTCGAGCCTATACAGCTTGGAGTAAAACAACATGCATAAAGAGGATGATGTGGTCAAAATACTCATTTGCCTAATAATTCTGCACGCAGTGTATGTACCCATACTAGAATCTGTCAAAGAAAGCGGTACTCACATATAACAGTCATTCCATCTGTAATCCATACAGTCAAAAGACTGAAAGTATTCCAGTGAGGGGATTTTGCTTATAAAAAATAATATATTTCATTGTGGTGCGAGTTGAATCGCAACAATGAAGAAAAATACTATTAAGGGACGAGGACGCGGTCGTGGTGGTGTCCGTGGAGCCTCTGTTGCTGGTAGAGGACGTGGCCGTTCGGCCCCAGGCGCACACAGTAGGGAACGAACTCCCTCAACTAGCCGGCAGAATGTACCGCAATATCTCGTGGGGCCCAATGCCGCTCTTAGGATGGTAAGGCCTGAGCAGGTACAGGCATTAATCGATTGGGTGGCCGACAGTGCTTCCAGCACGTTCACCACATGGTCTTCCACCCAGTCTTCTGCGGAAAGCGCACAGGTGGCACCTGAAAACCAAGCCCATCAGTCTGTCACATCACCCCCAAGCATATCAGGGAAACGGTCTGAGCCACAAGTTATGCAGCAGTCTCTTCTTCTGTTTGAAGACTCTGCTTCCAGGGTTTCCCAGGGGCGTCCACCTAGCCCTTCCCCAGTGGAGGAAGACATACCATGCACTGACGCACAACCACTTATGTCTCCAGATGAAGAGGACATGGGAATACCACCACAGCAGAGTCACCGACTCTCTGATGATGACGAAACACAGGTGCCCACTGCCGCGTCTTTTTGCAGTGTGCAGACTGAACAGGAGGAGGTCAGGGAGGGAGACTGGGTGGAAGACGATGCAGAGGACGATGAGGTCTTAGACCCCACATGGACTGAAGGTCGTGGCGATGACTTTCACAGTTCAGAGGAAGAGGTAGTGGTGAGACCGAGACAACAGCGAAGCCAAAGAGGGAGCAGGGGGCCAAAGCAGACGAGCCGCCGCCCCCAGAGTTCGCCTGCTACTGGACATCGCCAACAGGGACCCAGCCCCACAAAGGCAGCTTCAAAGAGTTCCCTGGCATGGCACTTCTTTAAACAATGTCCTACCGACAAGACCCGAGTGACTTGCACGCTCTGCCATCAGAGCCTGAGGCGAGGCATTAACGTTCTGAACCTCAGCACAACCTGCATGACCAGGCATCTACATGCAAAGCATGAACTGCAGTGGGGTACACACCTTAAAAACCAGGCACTCGCTGAGGCTCCCCCTGCTCCCTCTACCGCTGCTGCCTCGGCTTCCGCCTCGAGAGGAATGTTGCCACCTGCCGAGCATCAAACAGAGGATGTGCCACCGACACCACCACCACCGCCACCGTCAACTAGCGTCTCCACTATATCACACAGCAGCGTTCAGCTCTCAATATCTCAAACCTTAGAGAGGAAGCGCAAATTCCCCCCGAGTCACCCTCGAGCCCTTGGCCTGAACGCCAGCATTTCTAAACTGCTGGCCTTTGAAATGCTGTCATTCCGGCTGGTGGACACAGACAGCTTCAAACAGCTGATGGCCATGGCTGTCCCGCAGTATGTGGTTCCCAGCCGCCACTACTTCTCCAAGACAGCCGTGCCTTCCCTGCACATGCAAGTGTCCGATAAAATCAAGTGTGCACTGCGCAACGCCATTTGTGGCAAGGTCCACCTAACCACAGATACGTGGACCAGTAAGCACGGCCAGGGACGCTATATCTCACTAACTGAATGTAGTGGCGGCTGGGCCCCCGGCGGACAGTTCCTTGGCGCACGTCTTTCCGCCCCCTAGGATCGCAGGGCATCATTCTCTGCCTCCTGTAGCCTCCTCCTCCTACTCGGCTTCCTCCTCCACTGCTTCCACCAGCTCATCCGGTCAGCCACACACCTTCACCACCAACTTCAGCACAGCCCGGGGTAAACGTCAGCAGGCCATTCTGAAACTCATATGTTTGGGGGACAGGCCCCACAGCGCAAAGGAGTTGTGGCGGGGTATTGAACAACAGACCGACGAGTGGTTTCTGCCGGTGGGCCTCAAGCCAGGCCTGGTGGTATGCGATAATGGGCGAAATCTCGTGGCAGCTCTGGGACTAGCCGGTTTGACGCACATCCCTTGCCTGGCGCATGTGCTGAACTTGGTGGTGCAGAGGTTCATTCACCACTACCCCAACATGTCAGAGCTGCTGCATAAAGTGCGGGCCGTCTGTGCGCGCTTCCGCCGTTCACATCCTGCCGCTGCTCGCCTGTCTGCGCTACAGCGGAACTTCGGCCTTCCCGCTCACCGCCTCATATGCGACGTGCCCACCCGGTGGAACTCCACCTTGCACATGCTGGAGAGACTGTGCGAGCAGCAGCAGGCCATAGTGGAGTTTCAGCTGCAGCACGCTCGCGTCAGTCGTACTGCCGAACAGCACCACTTCACCACCAATGATTGGGCCTCCATGCGAGACCTGTGTGCCCTGCTGCGCTGTTTCGAGTACTCCACCAACATGGCCAGTGGCGATGACACTGTTATCAGCGTTACAATACCACTTCTATGTCTCCTTGAGAAAACACTTAGGGCAATGATGTTAGAGGAGGTGGCCCAGGTGGAGGAGGAGGAGGAGGATGAGGGCTCGTTTCTAACACTTTCGGGCCAGTCTGTTCGAAGTGGCTCAGAGGGAGGTTTGTTTAAGCAGCAGAGGACAGGTTCACAAGTCGCCAGCCAAGGCACTGTACTGGAGGACGAGGAGGATGAGGAGGAGGAGGTGGAGGGGGACGAGGATGACGCAAGTTCACAGCGGGGTGGCAGCCCAGGCCCATCACTGGTGCGTGGCTGGGGGGATACGGTGGACGATGACGATACGCCTCCCACAGAGGACAGCTTGTCCTTACCCATGGGTAGCCTGCCCACATGAGCGAATATATGCTCCAATGCCTGCGCAATGACAGCAGAGTTGCCCACGTTTTAACGTGTGCAGACTACTGGGTGGCCACCCTGCTGGATCCCCGGTATAAAGACAATGTGCCCACTTTAATTCCTGAACTGGAGCGCGACCGTAAGATGCGCGAGTACAAGCGCACGCTGATAGAGGCGCTCTTGAGAGCATTCCCACATGTCACAGGGGAACAGGTGGAAGGTGAAGGCAGAGGAGTGGCAAGAGGTCGCCAACGCAGCTGTGTCACGGCCAGCTCATCTGAGGGCAGGGTTAGCATGGCAGAAATGTGGAAAAGTTTTGTCTCCACGCCACAGCTATCTGCACCGACACCTGATACGGAACGTGTTAGCAGGAGGCAGCATTTCACTAACATGGTTGAACAGTATGCCTGCACACCCCTCCACATCCTGACGGATGGTTCGGCCCCATTCAACTACTGGGTTTCGAAATTGTCCACGTGGCCAGAGTTAGCATGTTATGCCTTGGAGGTGCTTTCCTGCCCGGCGGCCAGCGTTTTATCTGAACGCGTATTCAGCACGGCAGGGGGCGTCATTACTGACAAGCGCAGCCGCCTGTCCACAGCCAACGTGGACAAGCTGACCTTCATAAAGATGAACCAGGCATGGATCCCACAGGACCTGTCCCTCCCTTGTGCAGAGTAGTCCTTATTAACTGCCTAAAACATGTCTTGTTGTGCTACGGGCCACTTCTTTATTTGATACAAATTTTATGAAACCCACAGTTGAATGAAACTCTTCTCTGTCTGGGCGCCGGGGCCTAACCAGATGAAAGTGGCCGGTTAAACTAACGGGTGACATGAAGCCATAACCTCTGCCATGCTACCTCTGTCTTCTGTCTGGGTGCTGAGGCCTAAGTCAAATAAAGCGGTCTTCTGCTGTGCTGGGGGATATGAAGCTAATCTCTGACCTCTCTCCTCTGTCTGGGTCCAAAGGCCTAAATCACTGAAAGAGGCCTTCTCCTGTGGTGTGTGATATGATGCCAGAATATGTGCTGTGGGGCCTCTCTCCTCTTCCTGGGTGCAGGGGTCAAATAAACTAAATTGTGGCCTACTCCTGTGGTGGTTGATATGATGCCTGATTCTCTGATGTGGAACCTCTCTCCTCTGTTTGGGTGAAGGGGTCAAAGTAACTAAATGGTGGCTTCTCCTGTGGTGGCTGATATGATGCCAGAATATGTGCTGTGGTGCCTCTCTCCTCTTCCTGGGTGCAGGGGTCAAAGTAACTAAATGGTGGCTTCTCCTGTGGTGGCTGATATGATGCCAGAATATGTGCTGTGGGGCCTCTCTCCTCTTCCTGGGTGCAGGGGTCAAAGTAACTCAATGGTGGCTTCTCCTGTGGTGGTTAGTATGATGCCAGAATATGTGCTGTGGGGCCTCTCTCCTCTTCCTGGGTGCAGGGGTCAAAGTAACTCAATGGTGGCTTCTCCTGTGGTGGCTGATATGATGCCAGAATATGTGCTGTGGTGCCTCTCTCCTCTTCCTGGGTGCGGGGGTCAAAGTAACTCAATGGTGGCTTCTCCTGTGGTGGCTGATATGATGCCAGAATATGTGCTGTGGGGCCTCTCTCCTCTTCCTGGGTGCAGGGGTCAAAGTAACTCAATGGTGGCTTCTCCTGTGCTGATTGATATAAAGCTGATGGTTGTGCCATCTGACATGGTTGCCAGGGTCTGATTCAATGGGGGCCTACTCCTGTGGTGGGTGATCTAAATGCCTGATTCTCTGCTGTGAAACCTCTCTCCTCCGTCTGGGTGTAGGGGTCAAAGTCTTTCAAAGTCGCCTTCTCCTGTGCTGATTGATATGAAGCTGATGGTTGTGCCATCTGACATGGTTGCCGGGGTCCCATTAAATTGTGGCCTACTCCTGTGGTGGTTGATATGATGCCTGATTCTCTGATGTGGAACCTCTCTCCTCTGTTTGGGTGAAGGGGTCAAAGTAACTAAATGGTGGCTTCTCCTGTGGTGGCTGATATGATGCCAGAATATGTGCTGTGGGGCCTCTCTCCTCTTCCTGGGTGCAGGGGTCAAAGTAACTCAATGGTGGCTTCTCCTGTGGTGGCTGATATGATGCCAGAATATGTGCTGTGGTGCCTCTCTCCTCTTCCTGGGTGCGGGGGTCAAAGTAACTCAATGGTGGCTTCTCCTGTGGTGGCTGATATGATGCCAGAATATGTGCTGTGGTGCCTCTCTCCTCTTCCTGGGTGCGGGGGTCAAAGTAACTCAATGGTGGCTTCTCCTGTGGTGGCTGATATGATGCCAGAATATGTGCTGTGGTGCCTCTCTCCTCTTCCTGGGTGCAGGGGTCAAAGTAACTAAATGGTGGCTTCTCCTGTGGTGGTTGATATGATGCCTGATTCTCTGCTGTGAAACCTCTCTCCTCCATCTGGGTGTAGGGGTCAAAGTCTTTCAAAGTCGCCTTCTCCTGTGCTGATTGATATAAAGCTGATGGTTGTGCCATCTGACATGGTTGCCAGGGTCTGATTCAATGGGGGCCTACTCCTGTGGTGGGTGATCTAAATGCCTGATTCTCTGCTGTGAAACCTCTCTCCTCCGTCTGGGTGTAGGGGTCAAAGTCTTTCAAAGTCGCCTTCTCCTGTGCTGATTGATATGAAGCTGATGGTTGTGCCATCTGACATGGTTGCCGTGGTCCCATTAAATTGGGGCCTACTCCTGTGGTGGGTGATCTAAATGCCTGATTCTCTGCTTTGAAACCTCTCTCCTCCGTCCGGGTGTAGGGGTCAAAGTCTGTCAAAGTCGCCTTCTCCTGTGCTGATTGATATAAAGCTTATGCTTGTGCCATCTGACATGGTTGCCGGGGTCTGATTCAATGGTTGCCTACTCCTGTGGTGGGTGATCTAAATGCCTGATTCTCTGCTGTGTAACCTCTCTCCTCCGTCTGGGTGTAGGGGTCAAAGTAACTAAATGGTGGCCTACTCCTGTGGTGGGTGATATGATGCCTGGTTCTCTGCTGTGGGACCTCTCTCCTTTGTCTGGGTGCTGTGGTCAAAATAATAGTAAGTGACCTTCTCCATTGGTGGGTGACTTGAAGCCTGATTCTGTGCTATGGGACCTCACTCCAATTAATATTGTTTAATTTTTATTTATTTTATGTTAACTCATCATTTCCCTATCTACATTTGTTTGCAGGGGATTTAACTACATTTTGCTGCCTTTTGCAGCCCTCTAGCCCTTTCCGGGTGTGTTTTACAGCCTTTTTAGTGCCCAAAAGTTCGGGTCCCCATTGACTTCTATGGGGTTCGGGTTCGGGATGAAGTTCGGGTCGAGTTCGGATCCCGAACCCGAACATTTTTTCGAAAGTTCGGCCGAACTCGTCGAACCCGAACATCCAGGTGTTCGCTCAACTCTACTCAGGATCATTTAAGAAATTCCAAATGACTGTCTTACTGCGTCCCACCTCAGCAGCGATGGCGCGCTGTGAGAGACCCTGCTTATGCAGTTCAACAACCCGACCACGTACAAAAAGGGAGAGTTTTTTTGCCTTTGCCATCACAACGTGTGACTACCTGACAGAAAATGACAATGAACCCACATCTTTGCACAGATTTGGCCTTTTAAAGGGATGTGGTCCTAAAATTTGGATCAGCTGAAAAACAGCCTGTTTCAGTTTAATCGTTATTTTCAATTAATTGAATGCTCAAAAAATGTTTTGTCTCACTCTCATTTCTTCTTGTTGCATGTTGAAGCTCTACTTGGAACCTTGTTAAGATACAACAATGTAAAATATGATTTTTTGCCATTTTTCAAGTGGTCTTAAACTTTTGATCAGGACTGTACAAGCCAAAAATATTTCCTTGTAATAAACCCTGCTAATGGCTGTAACACCCCAATATCAAGAATGGTTTGCTGGAATTAGTGTACTTTCACACTAGCGTTTTTCTTTTCCGGCACTGAGTTCCGTCAAAAGGTCTTAATGCCGGAAAAGAACTGATCAGGTATATTCCCATGCATTCTGAATGGAGAGGACTGATCAGGCAAAAGATAAAACCGCAGCATGCTATAGTTTTATCTCCGGCGGAAAAAACTGAAGACTTGCCTGAATGCCTTTTTTTTCCATAGGAATGTATAAGTGCATGTATACCGGAATGCCGAATCCATCCTTCTGGTTTTTGCATGTGCAGACAGCAGACCAAAAAAAAGGTGAAAAAAATGAATGCCGCATCCGTTTTGCCGGATGAGACCGGAAAGACGGTTCCGGCATTTCAATGCATTTTTCTGACTGATCAGGCATTTTCAAGACTGATCAGGATCCTGATCAGTCTTACAAATGCCATCTGTTGGCATACGTTTTGCCGGATTCGGCAGCCAGTTCCGGCGACGGAACTGCTTGCCGGATCACTCTGCCGCAAGTCTTAAAGTAGCCTTACAGAGCTGTATAATGGCAATTTGGATCCCCAGTCAGTGCAGCAAGGTGTAATAGGATTGTTCCTATTACCCAGGCAGTAACCTCCCCTACTGAACCCTGTTCAACATAAATGCTGTGGAATGATTCCTCCCTATCTTTTCCTTACACCTTGAATAATCTTTCCCTGCACTTGCAAATAATTTTTTTAGCACAATGAAGTTTTTGTACAAGAAGATGCCTCTGTAACTGCTGCAGTTAGCAGTATACGATTCCTATGTGGTATGCAAAGAATCTGGAATTGAGGGCTCTTCAATTTTCAAGAGGTTATAACCTCACTGCTGTACTCATCAGATGATATTCCTGTGAGCTTTGGGTCTGAGTCATTTCAGTAGAAAGAGTGATTTACCTGGGGCCTTTCTCTTACTAGAAGCAAAAATACTCCTCAGAAGAGGTGCAGGGTTTGTTCAAATTGCATGAAATTTGAATAGACACCAGATATTGTCCCCAGTGTCCATCAAACGAAGGCCTCTGTATAATAAATTGCATTAGATAAGAACACACGTCATTACATTATTTGCCTGAATGTCACATATTTTTCCAAAATTGTGACCCATTGCCATAAAACATTTTTGTTTGATAATTTTCTAAGTTTTTCCTTCAATATTTATATAAAAAAAAATGATATCTGTTATTTAATGTGTGAAAAATAATATTAAATACTTGTTAGGTTTCCCACAGAAGTTAAATAATTATTTTAGTTAGATAGGCCCTTTGCTAAATCTGGTAAGGGGCAGGGGGTTAAAGTTGAACGCTCTGGAAAATAAGTTATTAACTAGAGTCACATAACAGAAATACATAGGAGGAGATTTATCATGAGGGAAATATTTAAACCCTGTTTTGCAGGAGTCTGCTGTAATGCATTTTTTGATACATTTGGTGCATGTCTAACACTTCTGCCTTGAGCTGTTGCTCCACTCTTTTCACCTCTCGTTTGCTGGAGTAGGATGGCAACAATATTTGCGACTTTTTAAATATGTTGCCGATGATAAAACTGGCTTATAGGAGCATTCAGTTAATTTGAAGCTATCCCCTATATACTGGATAGTAGTGTTGATCGCGAATATTCGTATTCCGAATTTGTATTGCGAATATCAGCACTTTGAGAATTCGCAAAAATTTAGACTATAGTGCTATATATTGGTAATGAGGAATATTGTTAATTGTTTATTTTTATTTTTTTAACACAGTACACATCAGGTGATCATCTGTCCCTTCTTCTAGCTTGTGGGCCAATGAGAAGGCTTTGTCACAGCTTAGCAACATCCCTAGCAACCAATAGAAAAGTTGCCTGCCCCTTACTATATAAGAACCTCCCCAGCAGCTATTTTTTAAAGTTTATTGCAGTTATGAAAGAGACAGCAGTGTCATTGCTGTGCTCTGTGCTATTACATTAGACAGTTAACTTATATATATATAATTCAGATAGTTAGGGGGAGATAGTCAGTGTAGGTTAGATTGATCTATAGTGGCTGATAGGTTCTGCTGTCCATACATACATGCTACAGACATAGTGCTGTGATGTCACAAGTAGCACGTATTGCGGAAAAATATGCACATCATTAACTACAGAAAATTCGCAAGCGCAAATATATTGGAGCACTCAATCTGCATATAAAACTATTCTAATTTTCTGCCGTGCCAACCATTTTCTCCAGTCTCAGGAAACTTATACCAGCTTGGAAAATGTAGCATAAGTGACCAAACGCCTGTATTTTGCGCGCATTACGCGAATATTACATTGCCGATTTTTGCAATGAAGAATATAATCTTGAATTCTCGAATTTCGCGAAATATATGACGAATATTCGACAAAATATTCGCAAAATATCGCGAATTCGAATATTGCCCCTGTCGCTCATGACTACTGGATAGGGGACATAGGTGGAGGTTCTACCACTGGGATCCCCACCAATCACAAGAATGGAAACTCAGTACCCTGCAGGGCCCCATGAAATAAACAAAGCTGGAGGTCATGCATATTGCCCTCCATTCATCCCTACGAGACTACTGGAGATCGCTAAGTACAGCGTTTGGCTATTTCCAGCAGGTCCCATAGAGATAAATGGAGAAGTGCTGCTCATGCTCGGCATGCTGTTCATTTTGGGGGGCCTGCAAGGCACAGGGTGCCAGTTCTCGTGATCAGTGGGGGTCCCAGCAGTTTAATAGTTATTCCCTATCTTGTGCTTAGGATAAAGCTTCAAATTACTGGAATACCCCTTTCAATCAGATTAACAGGCTAGCAACATCCACCTTCCCACCTACTTTTCAAAACTGGAGTGAGTGGTGCAAAAATGCAAAATGTCGCAAAAATATTTTAACAAATAAAATCAAAAAATCTCATAGAGCTGTTATTTTTTCGTGACTTTTTGAAGCCACTACAGAGTTTGATAAATTCTCAAAGACTGATATGGATCTAATTGAATCCACACAGCTGGAATCTGTAGTCCAACACAGCAGAATTCTCATTCTGCAACCCTTATTGTACTTAAAAAGGTTAATAGATGCACTAACTCCTAGTTTCATTTTTTTTCATTACAGGGAGGAGTCTGACATTGTTACTTGGCAAGATCTTTTACAAAATTATCGGCAGACCACAAGCTTCAGGGCTAGCAGCAGATACATATCCGGTCAAGGTTCTATACATTTCATATCCAGTCAAGGTTCTGTCCACTTCAAACCATCAAAAAAGAAAAGAAAATCTAATCTCCAGCAAGAGCAGCAAAAAGTAAGTAATAAAAGAATCAGATGCAAGTATGTACTCACTGTGTAGAGTTCGCTAGTTTTCTATCTTCCTAAATAATCTGAAGCTATCTAGTATATCTCACCCTAAACAAACCATGATATATATGACATTATTAGCATAAAAGTAGTCAGAGTAGCATGGTGCCAGCATTCTGTGTAGGCAAGGAAAGAAAAGCTTGACAACGCTTCCTTAAAACTCTAATAAAATAATGAATAGTTACAGTACAAGAGCAGGAGGAGTCATATCATAAACAATTTTATGCTGTCATTTTCTTTTATGTTACTGCTGTATGTTAGAATAGCATGTTGTTTGCTTTATTATTGAAACCCTATGCTTCAACAATTTACTTTTTCCAGATTTTAATGCATCGTTAGGTCGGTGTCACAGGGGTTGCTTTTTTGGTGTGTCCCCCCCATTTTTTTATGTGTATTTTTCGCTGCCTTTTTAACCTTTTTTATGCTGATGTTTCTTTAACATCTATAGTACATAGACAAACATTTTTTTCTGGATGTTTTTGGGATACATTTGGGGACTTTTAATGTTTTTTTATTATGCAGCATGTTCTATGTTTTTCTGGCATTCTTCCCATAGGTCTCTTAATGGTTGAAATACAGTAGAAAAACGCAGTTTATGGCACGCATGAAACTGTAAATTAATAGAAGGGTTTCGACCATTCTGTACCCGCATCCATTAGCCATAATGGAGAGCTTTTCTCGCTCTGTGGGACCAGACATGTCCAAATCAACTATAGCCACACACAGGACAATCTTCAGCTGTTTGCTGCGGAGCCTCACCAAGCCCCTGTTCAGAAAATGTATAATAAATTCAGCTCAGCAATCAAAAAGTTCATTCAATATATATTATTCATGACCACGCGGTACTGTTAAAGTGCTGTCATTTTTATTCAGTCCTCTGACTTTAAGGCCTCATGCACACGACAGTATTTTTTCACGGTCTGCAAAACGGGGTTCCGTTGGTCCGTGATCCGTGACTGTTTTTTCGTCCGTGGGTCTTCCTTGATTTTTGGAGGATCCACGGACATGAAAAAAATGTTGTTTTGGTGTCCACCTGGCCGTGCGGAGCCAAACGGATCCGTTCTGACTTACAATGCAAGTCAATGTGGACGGATCCGTTTGACGTTGACACAGTATGGTGCAATTGCAAACGGATCCGTTCCCCATTGACTTTCAATGTAAAGTCAGGAGTTAATATACCATAGGATCGGAGTTTTCTCCAATCCGATGGTATATTTTAACTTGAAGCGTCCCCATCACCATGGGAACGCCTCTATGTTAGAATATACCATCGGATTTGAGTTAGATCGTGAAACTCAGATCCGACAGTATATTCTAACACAGAGGCGTTCCCATAGTGATGGGGACGCTTCAAGTTAGAATATCCTACGAACTGTGTACATGACTGCCCCCTGCTGCCTGGCAGCACCCGATCTTTTACAGGGGACTGTGATCCGCACAATTAAAGACTCAGGTGCCGCACCTAAAGGATTAATTGTGCGTATCATAGCCCCCTGTAAGAGATCAGGTGCTGCCAGGCAGGAGGGGGCAGACCCCCTCCCTCCCCAATATTATATTCATTGGTGGCCAGTGTGGCCTCCCCTCTCACCCCCCAGTTAAAATCACGTTCCGAATCCCCCATCATTGGTGGCCAGTGCGGCCTCACATCTCCCCCCCTTGTTAAAATCACGTTCCGAATCCCCCATCATTGGTGACTAGTGCGGCCTCACATCTCCCCTCCCCCCCCCCAGTTAAAATCACGTTCCCCCATCATTGGTGGTAGTGGAGAGTTCCGATCAGAGTCCCAGTTTAATCGCTGGGGCTCCGATCGGTAACCATGGCAACCAGGATGCTACTGCAGTCCTGGTTGCCATGGTTACTTAGCAATTTTTAGAAGCATTATACTTACCTGCGAGCTGCGATGTCTGTGACCGGCCGGGCGCTCCTCCTACTGGTAAGTGAAAGGTCTGTGCGGCGCATTGCCTATAGCACAGACCTGTCACTTACCAGTAGGAGGAGCGCCCGGCCGGTCACAGACATCGCAGCTCGCAGGTAAGTATAATGCTTCTAAAAATTGCTAAGTAAATATGGCAACTAGGACTGCAGTAGCGTCCTGGTTGCCATGATTACCGATCGGAGCCCCAGCGATTAAACTGGGACTCCGATCGGAAATCTCCACTGCCACCAATGATGGGGGAACGTGATTTTAACTAGGTGGGGGGAGAGGTGAGGCCGCACTGGCCACCAATGATGGGGGATTCGGAACGTGATTTTAACTGGGGGGGGAGAGGGGAGGCCACACTGGCCACCAATGAATATAATATTGGGGAGGGAGGGGGTCTGCACCCTCCTGCCTGGCAGCACCTGATCTCTTAGAGGGGGCTATGATACGCCCAATTAACCCTTTAGGTGCGGCACCTGAGGGGTTAATTGTGCGGATCACAGCCCCCTGTAAAAGATCGGGTGCTGCCAAGCAGCAGGGGGCAGGAAGTGAAAACTCATATCTGAAAAGGCTTTTATGCAGACGGATCTGCGATCCGTCTGTGTGAAAGTTGCCAACGGCCACGGATCACGGACGCCAATCTTGTGTGCATCCGTGTTTTTTCTCACGGACCCATTGACTTGAATGGGTCCGTGAACCGTTGTCCGTCAAAAAAATAGGACAGGTCCTATTTTTTTGACGGACAGGAAACACGGATCACGGCCGCGGATGAACAACGGTGCATTTTCCGAGTTTTCAACAGACCCATTGAAAGTCAATGGGTCCGCAGAAAATCACGGAAAACGGAACAACGGCTACGGATGCACACAACAGTCGTGTGCATGAGGCCTAACTCATATTTAATAGTATAGCAGTTAGAGAATGCTGACTTTCCTGCTCCATCCGCGTGACATCAGGCATCAAACACATTATACAGGAGGCATTTCCTCCAAAAAGCTGCGCAAATAGGGCAGGAAAGTCAATGTTCTTTAAATTCTATACTATAGAAGTATGAATTTAAGTGAGAGGACTGAATAAAGATAACGGCACTTTAAAAGTACATTGTGGTCGTGAGTAATATATTGATGCTCACTTTTGATATAATGAATGAACTTTTTGATTGCTGAGCTGTGTTTATTATACACTGTGTGACCAGACATGTCCACACATTAAATGGACAGTTCACAAATTTCAGTGGAAATGGTGCAATCTCTTTTGCCTGCGGTGACTAGGGATGAGCAGAAACGTGGATGTTCAGGTTCGCTGGGTTCGGCCGAACTTCGGGTCAATGTTCTGGTTCGGGACCCGAATTTGACCTCAACGCGAACCCAAACTCCATTGAAGTCAATGGGGACCTGAACTTTGGTGCACTAAAATGGCTGTAAAATAGTCATAAGAAGGGCTAGAGGGCTGCAAAAGGAAGCAAAATGGGGGTAAGAGCAGGACAATTGCCATACAAACAAATGTGGATATGGAAATGACTTAAAATAACATAGACTAGAAAAAAATTCAAATATAATAATCTTGAACTAGGAGTAGGAGGTTGAGGAGGTGGTAGACGTTGCGGTGTAGGTGGAAGTGGCGGTGAAGGAGATAGCAAAGACTGTTTTTGTTTTTTAGTTTTTTTCCCTTTATTTATTTATTTATTAACTTTTTATAAATTTGAAAAGGCCAGAAATTATTGGAAAATGGAAAAGAGAACGCAAAGAGAAAGTGCGCTGGAGTATAACAATGGCTGGGTACGGCCGGTATACTTGTCTATTCAGCACAAGGTACGGACAAGTCGTGGGATCCATGCCTGGTTCATTTTAATGAACGTGAGTTTGTCCACTTTGGCTGTGGACAGGTGGCTGCGCTTGTCTGTGATCACCCCCCCTGCAGTGCTAAACACACGTTCGGATAATACACTGGCCGCAGGGAAGGCTAGCACCTCCAAGGCGTAAAGGGCAAGCTCAGGTCATGTGCCCAATTTGGAGACCCAGAAGTTGAAGGGGGCAGACCCATCAGTCAGTACGTGTAGGCGTGTGCGCACGTACTGGTCAACCATGTTGCTGAAATGCTGCCTCCTGCTAAGACATTCCGTATCAGCTGGTGGTACTGGTTGTTGTGGCGTGCTGACAAAGCTTTTCCACATTTCAGCCATGCTAACCCTCTCTTCTGAGGTGCTGGCAGTGCCCCAGCTGTGTTGGCGACTTCTTCCTCCTCCTCTGCCTTCACCTTGTGCTTCCACTGAGCCCCGCTGTCAGGTGGGAATGCCATCAGCAGCGCGTCTACCAGCGAGCGCTTGTACTTGCACATCTTCCGATGTAGCGGGGATCCAGCAGGGTGGCCACCCAGTAATCAGCACTGGTTAGAATGTGGGCAACTCGGCGGTCTTTGTGCAGGCAATGAAGCATGTAGTTGCTCATGTGTGTCAGGCTGCCCAGAGGCAATGACAAGCTGTCCTCTATGGGAGGTGTATCATCTGTGTCCTCTGTATCCCCCCAGCCATGCTCCAGTGATGTCCATGAGCTGCTTTGGATGCCACCCTGCTGTGAACACGGTTCCTCCTCCTCATCATCATCATCATCATCATCCTCCTCCTTATCCTCCAGAACTGTGTCCTGGCTGGACAGTTGTGCACCTGGCCTCTGTTGGTGCAGGAACCCACCCTCTCAGCCACTTTTGAATGACTGGCATGATAACCATGGAAATGATCCCTTTTCCTCTTCCAACAGTGCCACATCCTCTTCCATCATCACCCGAAGCGTTTTTTCAAGGAGACATAGTAGTGGGATAGTAATGCTGAGGATGGCGTCATCAGCACTGGCCATGTTGGTGGAGTACTCGAAACAGCTCAAAACGGCACACACATCCCGCATGGAGGCCCACTCGTCGGTGGTGAAGTGGTGCTGTCCCGCAGAGCGACTCACCCTTGCGTGCTGCAGCTGGGTACGTCGCATATGAGGCGGTGAGCGGGAAGTCCGAAGTTACTCTGGTTAGCAGCAGCAGGGTGAGAACGCTGAAAGAGCGCACAGACGGCCCACACTTTATGCAGAAGCTCTGACATATCGGGGTAATTTTTCAGGAACCTCTGCACAACCAAATTCAGCACATGCGCCAGGCAAGGGATGTGCGTCAAACCGGCTTGGCCCAGTGCTGCTACGAGATTTCGCCCGTTATCGCACACACAACCAGACCGGGCTTGAGGCTCAGTGGCACCAACCACTCATCGGTCCGTTGTTCCATGCCCGTCCACAGCTCCTGCGGTGTGGGGTTTGTCTTCCAAACAGATGAGTTTCAAAACAGCCTGCTGTCGTTTACCCCTGGCTGTGCTGAAGTTGGTGGTACAGGAGTTACGCTGACCAGATGAGGAGGTGGTAGAAGCGGAGTAGGAGGAGGAGGCAACAGGAGGCAAAGAGAAACATCCTGCAATCCTCAGAGGCGGAAGGACATGTGCCAAACTTCTATCCGCCTCAGGCCCAGCCGCCACTGCATTTACCCAATGTGCTGTTAGGGAAATATAACGTCCCTGCCTGTGCTTACTGGTCCACATATCAGTGGTTATGTGGACCTTGCAATAGATGCAATAGATGGCGTTGCGCAGTGCAAACCTGATTTTGTCCGCTACTTGATTGTGCAGGGCAGGGATGGCTTGCCTGGAAAAGTAGTGCTGGCTGGGAACCACGTACTGTGGGACAGCCTTCGCCATAAGGTTTTTAAAAGTCTCCGTCTCCACCAGACGGAATGACAGCATTTCAAAGGCCAGGAATTTTCGAAATGCTGGCATTCAGGGCCAGGGGTCGCTGGTGGGTAGGGAGGTACTTCCTCTTTCTCTCCAGTGTTTGGGAGATGGACAGTTGAACACTTCCATGGGACAGTGTGGAGATGCTTGGTGACGATGGTGGAGGTGGTGGTGTTGTTGCCACAATCTCTGTTTGCTGGGTGGCAGGTGCCACTGTCACTCCAGAGGGGGAGGAAGAGGCTGAGACCGCAGCAGAAGAGGGAGCAGGAGGAGCCTGAGATCTTTCATGGTTTTTGAGGTGTGTACTCCACTACAGCTCGTGCTTTGCATTTAGATGCCTGGTCATGCAGGTGGTGCTCAGGTTTAGAACATGTATGCCTTGCTTCAGGCTCCGATTGCACAGCGTGCCTTGTCGTCAGCACATTGTTTGAAGAACTGCAACGTCAGGGAACTCCTTGGAGATGACTTTGGTGTGCTCAGTCCCTGGGTGCGGTGGGCAGTAGCAGGCATACAGGCTAGGGGACGGCCACTCTGCTTTTGCACCCTGCTCTCGCTTTTGCTGTGTGGCTGGCGCTGAGTGACCACCACCTCTTCCCCCGAACACCACATGTCACTCGCATGACCTTGATTCCTTGTGGGGTCTAGGACCTCACCATCCTCCACATCATCTTCCACCGAATGTTCACCCCTGCCCTCCTTGCCGGTCTGCACACTGCAGAAAGCCGCAGCAGTTGGCAACTATGTTTCGTCATCAGAGACGTGCTGCGGTGGTCCTCCAATATCCACATCATCCTGAAAGATAAGTGGTGGGGCATCAGTGCACTCAATCACTTCCACTTCTGGGGCAGGGCTAGGTGGATGGCTCACGGACACCCCTCCAGCAGAGTCATCAAAAAGCATAAGAGACTACTGCATGACTTGGGACTCAGACTGCTTGGCGGATTTGCAAGGGGGGGGGGGGAGGTAAAAGACAGATGCCCATGGGCTGCAGATGCCAACTCTGCTCTTTCAGGAGGGGACTGGGTGGGAGACAATGTGAAGGAATTGGAGGCACTGTCAGCCACCCAATCTACTACCGCCTCTACTTGTTCTGGCCTCACCATTCGTACACCGGTATTCGGGCCTAAAATAACGCTGAATGTTCTGTCGCCTATGTGCACCTGAGGAAGGTGTTTCATTTGGGTGTGTATCTGGCACAGAACGACCATGTCCTCTCTTTGCAACAGGAGCTCCACCAACACCAGCAGCACCACGACCAGGGCCACGTCCCTTATTTGACGCTCTCCTCATTCTTTGAGGTCACCCACTGAACTAAAAGATGGATTAACTATATAAATTTCCCTGTCTCGTTTGCAGTGCAGGTGTACCTCACACCAAAAATGGGTATATGTCACCCACCGAACTAACAGACAAAATAACTATATTAATTTCTCTGTCATATATGCAGTGCAGGTGTATCTCACACCAAAAATGGGTATATGTTACCCACTCATCTAAAGACGGATTAACTATATTAATTTCCCTGTCACGGATGCAGTGCAGTTGTACCTCACACAAAAAATGGGTATATGTCACTAGCTGTTATGGCTTCTAAGTGCCCACAGCTTAAAAACTTGTTGATTGGCTGCCTTTCAACAAGCTTTATTAAATGCCCATGGAAACGAGCAGTATATAATTTTATGGAAAAATGAATCAAGCCAGCAAAGGAGGCAATATGGACAATCACAATACATTTGTAAGTGCCTTGTATTAACTTTCTCTACATGATAAATGCCATTTGCTGAAGTGAGACAACCTCTTAAAGGCTCAATGACAGGGTTCTAGCAGTTGGGCACCTTGTAATCAGCTTAAACTGGTTTATCAGGCTCCTGATATTGAGGACCTATCTGATTGGTGAGCGTGTGTCATCCCGCTCCCACACTCCCGCTCCCACACTTAACAGCTCCATTCAGAGCGTACTGGCCGTGCTTGGTTACTGCAGCCCATTTCCCATCTAAGTGAATGGGAGCTGAGCAGCAGTAACTGATCATGGCCACTATCACTGTCCCAATCATCAACTTGTGTGTAAAGGTCCTAAACATAAAAGGATTTCCAAAGTGGACTATGAGTTTAAATGAATCATTCCAATTAGACTTTTGTTAGTCAGATGACACACAGTTGGACTATCATCAGAGCTGGGCAGTGGAAGGACGTTCACCTTTTTATCATTTGACTTCCCTAATGTTATGTTGACCTTCTGTCACATATCATTCTGCTGAAAAGGTAATTTGACCTCTTACCTCCTTAGTGACCATGCACATTTTTTCAAAATTGCATTCCAAGAGCTATAACTTTTTAGTTTTTTCATCAATATACCTTTATGAGGCCTTATTTTTTGCAGGACAAGTTATAGTTTTTAATGCACCATTAATTTTGGGTACATATAATCATTGATTAACACCAGCTATCTGTCTTAACCTCTTGGGGACATATGACGTACTGGTACGTCATGATGTCCTGGAACTTAAGGACACATGACGTACCAGTATGTCATGTGTAGTTCCGATCACCGCCGTGCGGTGATTGGCACAGGGTGCCTGCTGAAATCAATCAGCAGGCACCCTGGGACAATGCGCAGGGGGTCCCGTGACCCCCCGTATCAGCGATCGCTGCAAACCGCAGGTCAATTCAGACCTGCGGTTTGCGGCGTTTACGGGTGGTTGCGGCGGTGATCGGAGGTGGCATCAGGTCCCAGTGCTGCTGTAATGGGGCCCCGATAGCATGGAAGGCAGCGCAATGCCTTCCTTAGGCATCGGCGCTGCATTCAGGTGAAGAGCCTGTGAGATCCAGCCCCCTGGATCTCACAAGCAGGAAGCTGTATGAGTAATACACACAGTATTACTCAAACAGCCAATGCATTCCAATACAGAAGTATTTGAATGCATTGTAAAGGGGATCAGACCCCCAAAAGTTGAAGTCCCAAAGTGGGACAAAAAAATAAAGTGAAAAAAAAGGTGAAACAATTTATTTCCCCCCAAAAAAATTACGTTTCAAGTAAAAAACAAAACAAAAACGTCATTTCCCTCAAATAAAGTAAAAAATAAAATTGGTAAAAAATAGATAAAAAAATATTAGGTATCGCCGCGTCCGTATCTACCGGCTCTATAAACATATCACATGACCTAACCCCTCAGATGAACACCGTAAAAAATTAAAAATAAAAACTGTGCTAAATAAACCATTTTTTTGTCATCTTAGAACACTAAAAGTGCAACAGCAAGCGATCAAAAAGGCGTATGCCCACCAAAATAGTACCAATCTAACCGTCACCTCATCCCGCAAAAAATGAGACTCTAACTAAGACAATCACCCAAAAAATAAAAAAAACTATGGCTCAGAATATGGAGACACTAAAACATCATGTTTTTTGTTTTAAAAAAGCTGTTATTGTGTATACATATTAGGTATAGCCGCGTCCGTAATAACCTGCTCTATAAAAATATCACATGATCTAACCCCGCAGGTGAACACCGTAAAAAAATTAAAATAAAAACAGTGTAAAAAAAGCTATTTTGTCACCTTACATCACAAAAAGTGTAATAGCAAGCGATCAAAAAGTCATATGCACCCCAAAATAGTTCCAATCAAACCGTCATCTCATCCCGCAAAAAATGAGACCCTACCTAAGATAATCGCCCAAAAACTGAAAAAACTATGGCTATCAGACTATGGAGACACTAAAACATGATTTTTTTTGTTTAAAAAATAATATTATTGTGTAAAACTTACATACCGGTAAATAAAAAAAAGTATACATATTAAATATCGCCGCATCCATAATAAACTTCTCTATAAAAATATCACATGACCTAACCCCATAGGTGAACACTGTAAAAAAATAAAAATAAAAACGGTGTTAAAAAAGTCATTTTTTGTCACCTTACTTCACAAAAAGTGTAATAGCAAGCGATCAAAAAAATCATACGCACCCCAAAATAGTGCCAATCAAACCATCATCCCATCACGCAAAAATCATACCCTACCCAAGATAATCGCCCAAAAACTGAAAAAAATATGACTCTCAGACTATGATTTTTTTTGTTTCGAAAATGAAATCATTGTGTAAAACTTACATAAATAAAAAAATTGTATACATATTAGGTATTGCCGCATCTGTGGCAACCTGCTCTATAAAAATACCAAATGATCTAACCTGTCAGATGAATGTTGTAAATAGCAAAAAATAAAAACGATGTCAAAACAGCTATTTCTTGATACCTTGCCTCACAAAAAGAGTAATATAGAGCAACCAAAAATCATATGTACCCTAAAATAGTAACAACAAAACTGCCACCCTATCCCGTAGTTTCTAAAATGGGGTCACTTTTTTGGAGTTTCTACTCTAGGCGTGCATCAGGGGGGCTTCAAATGGGACATGGTGTCAAAAAATCAGTCCAGCAAAATCTGCCTTCCAAAAACCGTATGGCATTCCTTTCCTTCTGCGCCCTGCAGTGTGCCCGTACAGCAGTTTACGACCACATATGGGGTGTTTCTGTAAACTACAGAATCAGGGCCATAAATATTGAGTTTTGTTTGGCTGTTAACCCTTGCTTTGTAACTGGAAAAAATAGATTCAAATTGAAAATCTGCCAAAAAAGTGAAATTTTGAAATTTTAATCTCTATTTTACGTTAATTTTTGTGGAACACCTAATGGGGTTAACAAAGTTAGTAAAATCAGTTTTGAATACCTTGAGGGTGTAGTTTCTAGAATGGGGTCATTTTTGGGTGGTTTCTATTATGTAAGCCTCACAAACTGACTTCAGACCTGAACTGATTCTTAAAAAGTCGATTTTCTTTTAAACTTCTAAGACTTGTAACATCCCCAAAAAATAAAATGTCTTTCGCAAAATGATCCAAACATGAAGTAGACATATGGGGAATGTAAAGTAAGAACTATTTTTGTAGGTATTACTATGTATTATGGAAGTAGAGAAATTGAAACTTGGAAATTTGCTAAGTTTTCCAAATTTTTGGTAAATTTGGTATTTTTTTATAAATAAAAATGATTTTTTTTTTACTCCATTTTACCAGTGTCATGAAGTACAATATGTGATGAAAAAAACTATCTCAGAATGGCCTGGATAAGTCAAAGAGTTTTAAAGTTATCACCACATAAAGTGACACTGGTCAGATTTGCAAAAAATTGCCCGATCCCTAAGGGTTTAAACCCCCTTTGTTTACTTCAGTAAAAAGTCGTATTGGTGGTCACTAAGGGGTTAATGCACCTTGATGTAGATGAACATCATGGAATGACTTTTCAGAAGGCACCATGGCATATATATGTAACCCTGTGAAGTTACACCGGCTGCGTTATCTGAAATGCCCAGTAGATGGACTCAGTATGCTGTTAATAAGACATTGAGCATTGATCACATGACTGGCTGAAATGAGTCACATGGTTAGTGACATCATCGCAGGTCCTAAAACGACGCGGGCTGCACAGCTCTAAAGAGGAAGGTCCTGGAAAAGTTTCTAGAAGCTACGATTTGCTCAGCCAGAGAGAGGACATGGACCGCTGGCAAAGACAAGCACTGAGTCCAGACGTCTGGTGAATCCAGTGAAAGGAGATTGCTGCGGACTGGCCTGGTAGATGGTGTTGTGAGGGTAAGTCAAACCTCTCCCTGTATCACCACAGGGCACCTGTCTCCTCACCACAATAAAGACTCTGAGGTCCAGTGACGGACATTACACAGCTCAGGCTGCTTCAGTGACCCTGCGGAGCAAGACTTATAAGGGCCCCAACTCTCCTATGTGCACCAACGGCCATTAGGGCGAAGATAGGGGGTGGGACGCAGGTGTGCTGATGGGTGGGTGAGGAAGAATCCACATTACCCTGTTATTTGTGTTACGCTATTGTATTTTCCTATGTTTGTTGGTTCATTTTGTTACGCATTATATAAAGTTAATTCCAGTTAGGCTGTGTCAGTCTCATTTGCACCAAGTATGTTCCCAGTGGAGCCTCACATCCCTACCCCGGATGCTCCACTGGGTGGAGGCACTGCCGCAGACATGTACCCCAACTCCCAGATAGCGGAGGCTCAGGATCCGCCTGTCAGGCATAGTGAGTTAACTAGGGTTAGGGACCCCATAGACACTAGGGGGCGCCACCAAAACCCCGTTACATATGGAGGCACTGCTGAGATCAATTGGGGTACAACCAGTGAGAATAGATTAAATCCTCAGGCCACTCCCTCCTTTGCAAAAGAGTGGGCCCAGCAAAGAAATGTACCATTGCAGCAAGCTGTGATGTTATGCAGAGTCCCATCCTGCTGTGAGATGAATCACGTCATCTTGTGTATAGAACTTCGATTGGGAATAGAAATGGCGACCGTCAGGGATATCCTGCAGGATTCTGAAGGCCAAACTTACATGTTAATATATTGTCATACGGACTTGGGAGACCATGAGATGCCTACCAACATTCATTTATATGGAGCCCCGGATGAAGGATGCTCTTTAGTGTACGCTCTACTTGAGAAGAAAGAAAGGGTCTCGCTGCAACAACCCTTTAAATTAGAACAGAGAGATTATGTCACAGAAAATTATTCTAAGCTCCTGACTCCCATCTCCGGAAAGGCCGGAGCCATTCCTAAACAAGCTGCCCATCCTCCTAGAGAACGGAGGATGATTACTCCTAAAGCAGAATTTCATCCATCTACAGCATTACTGAAACCAGACAACCCTGAAGTCCGCACCCCGCCTACAGGAGGTAGTGATGTATCGGACATACTCCAGAAACTCTCAGAAGCCATAGTGACGGCAAACCACACCCATAGTTACCGCAAACTAAAGGTGTTTTCTGGGAATCAGCCTGTTCCTTCAGGAGAAGAGCCTTTTGAGGTCTGGAAGGATAATGCTATGCAGTTGTTGGAGGAATGGTCTTGTACGGATACCATAAAGAAACAGCGGTTGGTGGAGAGTCTTCGGTTTCCCGCTACAGACATGATAAGACTGTACAAGGGAGTAAATGGGCAAGCTACTGTGCACGACTATCTACAAGTTTTGCAGGATGCTTATGGGAAATCAGAAGATTTGGATGATCTGCTGGTTAAGTTCCTAGCCACTAAGCAGAAGGAGCATGAAAAAGCCACTGACTATATCAACCGGTTACAGCTATCGCTTGGAAAGTTATTCCATAAAGGAGCAGTTCCTGCCTCTGAGTTGGATGCTCGGCTATCTAAGCAAATTCAGAGAGGTGGCTTAATCAATAATCCAATTATGATTCTGCTGAGAGCCAAGTTGGATGATAAAGTCCTGCCTTATTCCACCTTAATAAATACAGCCAGGAGATTGGAAGACCAGATGTGTCCACCCCTACAGAAGGAGAAAGAGGATACAGAACTGTCAGCTCTTAGGAAGAAGGTGGCTGAATTGGAGTTCTTATGCAAGTCACCACCAGAGAGAGCAGATCCTCCCCCTGGAAGTGGGGGGCAACACAGGAAGACTCAGAAAAAACTGTTTCCTGAGGATTCACCCCGTCGAGGGGATTGCTTTAAATGTGGAAAGTCAGGGCATTTTCAGCGGGAGTGCCCTGCGAACTCCATGGAGGTGGATGTGGAGGTGCTGGCAACCGAGCTTGAGGAGACTCAAATGACCAGGTCTTACAAGCGAAGGAAGACCAGGCCTACATATGGGTTATCTGTAGGAGCCAAGATTGGGCCTAAATCTTTGATACACGTGCAAGTAGAAGGAATTCAGGCTTCAGCATTGCTAGATACAGGTTCTCAAGTCACCATTATCTACCAAGACTTCTATGAACGTCATTTGAAACACATTCCTATGGAACCTGCAGGAGAGTTTCAGCTATGGGGCGTTGGTTCTCAAGCTCAACCTGTGGAGGGATGCATAAAAGTGACCATAACTATTCCCCAGTTAAACACTGGGATAATATGTCCTATGGAGCTGGAAGCTTTAATATGCCCTGCAGCCAGGAAAGTGTGTGCCCCAATAATATTGGGCACTAATGCAAAGATGGTACAGGATGTATTCAAGGCCTATCTGACAGAAGTGGGAGATGTCTCCTTAGACCGACTGATGGAGGTCAGCCCTGTCCTAGGGAAAGAGTGTAGACGACTAGCCCTTGAAACAAAACCAGGGTTGTGCCACTATTCAGGAACAGAACCTGCATTTGTGAAGCCTGGTGAGACCAAAACCTTACGAGCCATAGCCTCAATGCACCATGAAATGTTGGGGGGAACTGGACAATACCTTATTGAGTCTCTGCCTGAAGAGGATCAGAAGAAAGGGTGAACTCTCATACCTGAGGTAAAAGATTGGCGGAAAAGGTGGTGTCGGAGCTTTCCTGTGATGGTACAGAATTTAACCCCCACGGAAATCCGGATTGATCGTCATCAGAAGATTGGTGTGATACACCTTTTGGATCAAGTTTCGTCCATCATGTCTGTGAGTGCAGAACAGAAGGATCATGTGAAAGCACCTTTAGATTTTGATCTAGAAGATTCTCCTCTACCACAGGAGTGGAAAGACAGCCTTCGTTCAAAACTGGTCACCCGAGAGGGAGTGTTTTCCAGAGCAGAGATGGACGTGAGGTGTTCTAAGAGTGCCACCCATACTATAAGACTTGCTGATTCTACTCCTTTCAGAGAAAGGTCAAGAAGAATACCCCCTCGAGATGTGGAAGATGTCCGGGACATACTCCAGCAGATGGAAGGAGCAGGCATCATCACAGAGTCTCGGAGCCCCTATGCCTCACCTATTGTGGTAGTGAGAAAAAAGAAGGGTTCAGTTCGGCTATGTGTGGACTACCGTACTTTGAACAAGAGGACTGTGCCAGATCAGTACACTTTGCCCCGGATAGAGGATCTTCTGAACGCCCTATCTGGCAGCCAGTGGTTCAGTGTGCTTGACTTGAGGTCTGGATATTATCAGGTACCCATGAAGAAGGAGGATCAGGAAAAGACAGCTTTCATCTGCCCTTTGGGGTTTTTTCCAGTTTACCAGAATGCCACAGGGAGTCACAGGAGCTCCTGCTACTTTTCAGAGGCTGATGGAGAAAACTGTGGGGGATATGAATCCCAAAGAGTGTCTAGTGTATCTAGATGACCTAATTGTTTTCGGGAAGACACCAGAGGAGCATGAACAAAGATTGCTAAAGGTGTTGGATCGACTTCAAGCTGAAGGCCTGAAGCTATCAGTGGACAAATGCCGATTTGCCCAGAACTCTGTCACTTATGTGGGGCATATAGTCTCCGCTGAAGGAGTAGCCACAGATCCTGCTAAAATTGAAGCAGTGTTGAATTGGCCAAGACCAGATAACATCAGTGAGTTGCGGTCCTTTCTCGGATTCTGTGGTTACTACCGAAGGTTTGTGAAAGACTACTCAAAGATTGCTCGAGAGTTACATGACCTACTGAAGATTACCTCTGACCTAACGGGTGCTAAGGCACCATCTCCTAAAGACCCCTTTGGAGAGAAATGGACTTCAGGATGTGAAGATGCCTTTCTGACATTGAAGAAGAGACTTACAGAAGCTCCTGTCTTAGCCTATGCAGACCCTGAGAAACCATATATCCTCCATGTGGATGCCAGTATGGAAGGTCTAGGGGGTGTACTGCACCAAAGTTATCCAGAAGGATTGAGGCCGGTGGCTTACATAAGTAGAAGCCTTACAGGTGCAGAGAAGAACTATCCAGTCCATAAATTGGAATTTCTGGCACTCAAGTGGGCCATCGTGGATAAGCTACATGACTATTTGTATGGAGCAACATTCGAAGTAAGGACTGACAACAATCCACTTACCTACATTCAGACTACAGCTAAGCTGGATGCCACAGGACATAGGTGGTTGGCTGCCTTATCAAGCTACAGTTTCAGCCTGAAGTACAAGCCTGGGCCCAAGAATGTCAGTGCAGATGCCCTGTCCCGCAGACCTAGACTCCCTCCTCACCAAGAAGAAGAGGAGTGGGAAGAGATCCCTGGGCCGGGGGTAGGAGCCTTTTGTCAGATGTATGTGGTGGCCGAGAGTCAAGAAGAGTTTGCCGAGCTAAGGGGGATAGACTCCATTAGCCACTCTCCAGAAGCCGTGCCTGAGGTGTTCCATGCTCCAGTCATGCTTCAACAGTGGTCCAGTATAACCACAGAAGACAAAAAGAAGGCTCAAGCGCAGGACTGGTATATTGGGATAGTTATCAGAGCAATAAAGACTAAGAATCCTAAATTGCTGACTTCTCTACCTGTGAGTCAAAGAGAATTATACCGAAGGGAATGGAGCCGACTACATCTTGAAGATGGAGTACTCTATAGGGTCGTGAAGTATCATGATCACCCTGACAGAAAACAATTGGTACTACCCCACAGATACCGTGGCATGGTCCTGAGAGCTCTCCACGATCAACATGGGCATCTCGGGGTGGACAAGACCTATGGCCTAGTACAAGATCGGTTCTATTGGCCTCGCATGAGGGAACATGTCGAGCAACATGTAAAGACATGCAGGAGGTGTATCCAGAGGAAGACCCTGCCTGTGAGAGCTGCCCCTATGGGTCATCTGAAAAGTACGGGACCCATGGATCTTGTGTGCATGGACTATCTCGGCATTGAGAGCGATACAGCGGGAATTGGAAATGTGCTGGTGGTAACGGACCATTTCACCAGATATGCTCAAGCCTTCCCCACTAAAGATCAAAAAGCTGTGACTGTAGCCAAAGTCCTTTGGCAGAAGTATTTTATTCACTATGGACTACCCAATCGGATACACTCTGATCAAGGTAGAGACTTTGAGAGTAAGTTGATCAAGGAGCTGTTGGACATGTTGTAGGTGCAGAAGTCCAGAACCACACCTTATCATCCGGAGGGTGATGCACAGCCAGAACGGTTCAATAGGACCCTCCTAGATATGCTAGGGACTCTCAAGCAAGTCGAGAAGCGGTCTTGGAGTAAACATGTGGAAGCCATGGTCCACGCATACAACTGTACAAGGCATGAATCTACAGGGTTCTCACCCTATTTCCTAATGTTCGGAAGAGAAGCTCGATTACCGATAGATGTCCGTTTGGGAGTGTCTCCTGATGGAACAGATTCAACTTCACACTTTCAATATGTGAGGAACCTCAAACAAAACCTTCATCGGGCCTATGAGTTGGCCACCCAAGCGGCAGCAAAAATGGAAGAACGGAACAAAAGAAGGTATGATTCTAAGGTGAGATATCGGGAGATTCAAGCAGGGGATAAAGTTCTCCTCCGGAATCTAGGTGTGCCTGGAAAACACAAACTGGCTGACAGATGGAAAGATACCCTGTTTGAGGTTGTGTCCAAACTGGAAGGACTGCCAGTGTACAACATTAGGGGCCCGGAGGGCCGAATAAAGGCTTGGCATAGAAACCATCTGCTTCCAGTTGTGTATGCTGATGAAGAGGAAGAGAGTAGTGAAGAACTGGAGGAAAACCCAGCAGAGAGTCCTGGAAATGGGGCAGAGGAGACCCCGGGAACTCCCAGTGCAGAGGATCAGTGGTGGTCATCACCCGCAGAAGAAACACAGCAATTGCCTCCTTTAACTCCGGTGGTTCCACAAAGTCCCGGAACCTCTCCTGGGTCACAAAGTCCTCCAAGGTTGAATCCAGAAAGTCCATGTTTTGTGCCTGGAACTTCCCTTAGAGACTCTACTTCGAGGGCAGGAGTCGAAGTCCCACAGTTGATGTCCCAAGATCCTCTCCCACAGCGAGAACTGAGACACAGTACCAGAGTGCGGCAACCCCCTAGGGCCCTAGTTTATGATAATATAGGAGAGCCCAGTTATGCCCCGCTGACACAAGCAGCATCTAAAATGGCCACTTTCCTACATGCACTAGCTGAAGTGGTAAATGTTAGTGATTCTTTACCCTAAATAACTAGTTAGCTAGGATATTACTGTGCTAACTGTACTGTATGTATGCTAAACATTTTTCTGTTGAATTTTTGTTAAGCCCCCTGGCTCGGACTTGCCAGTGGAAGGCAAGTATTTTTCAAGGGGGAGCATGTAACCCTGTGAAGTTACACCGGCTGCGTTATCTGAAATGCCCAGTAGATGGACTCAGTATGCTGTTAATAAGACATTGAGCATTGATCACATGACTGGCTGAAATGAGTCACATGGTTAGTGACATCATCGCAGGTGCTAAAACGACGCGGGCTGCACAGCTCTAAAGAGGAAGGTCCTGGAAAAGTTTCTGGAAGCTACGATTTGCTCAGCCAGAGAGAGGACATGGGTCTGGCATTGAGAGACTGCAGCACAGAGATAGAACCTGGCGGAGAGAACTTACTTCACCCAAGATCACACCTGCTGAGAGGGGGACCGCTGGCAAAGACAAGCACTGAGTCCAGACGTCTGGTGAATCCAGTGAAAGGAGATTGCTGCTGACTGGCCTGGTAGATGCTGTTGTGAGGGTAAGTCAAACCTCTCCCTGTATCACCACAGGGCACCTGTCTCCTCACCACAATAAAGACTCTGAGGTCCAGTGACGGACATTACACAGCTCAGGCTGCTTCAGTGACCCTGCGGAGCAAGACTTATAAGGGCCCCAACTCTCCTATGTGCACCAACGGCCATTAGGGCGAAGATAGGGGGTGGGACGCAGGTGTGCTGATGGGTGGGTGAGGAAGAATCCACATTACCCTGTTATTTGTGTTACGCTATTGTATTTTCCTATGTATGTTGGTTCATTTTGTTGCGCATTATATAAAGTTAATTCCAGTTAGGCTGTGTCAGTCTCATTTGCACCAAGTATGTTCCCAGTGGAGCCTCACATCCCTACCCCGGATGTTCCACTGGGTGGAGGCACTGCCGCAGACATGTACCCCAACTCCCAGATAGCGGAGGCTCAGGATCCGCCTGTCAGGCATAGTGAGTTAACTAGGGTTAGGGACCCCATAGACACTAGGGGGCGCCACCAAAACCCTGTTACATATACATGGTCACAGAAGATGGAGCCCCATGGAGCCTGCTCCCACTGTGAAGCTTGGATCAGAGAAACTCTGACCCCAACCATTAAATCCCTTATCCCATGATTGATGTAAAAAATTAAAATCAGACATCATATAGTAGATGACATCTCTTTCTGACAAGATCTGGAGACAGTTGAAGGATAAAAACTGAAAATGTGCGAGCCGGGCAAAGAAATAAGAAAAAGAACAAACAGCAGATTTTATTGAATGACTCAGTGACTATACAATTTTTTTGATTACATGCAATTACAAAAGTATTAAGATGCTGGTTTGAAAACTGTAGAATATTTTTCATAGGACAACCGCTTTAAATGTTATTGTTACATCTATCAACATAAGCATAGCCTAATACATTGCATGTCAGTGTTACACAGAATGGCAATAAAGCCTTATAATACTAAATATTGGATTTGCAACGTCCCCTTTAACTTTACAAAACATATTTTGTTGTTAAATGAGATCAATTAGATTTTAAAATGAAGCTACTTTAGAATATTGATCTTTCACAAGATGGTGACGTGTCTTGAATGTATGGCTTTCTCTAATGCACACAGCTGTTTCCTGTATTAAGTGCAACTAATTTCACACGGGCGAGTATTCCGCGCGGATGCGATGCGTGAGGTGAACGCATTGCACCCGCACTGAATACCGACCCATTCATTTCTATGGGGCTGTTCACATGAGCGGTGATTTTCACGCATCACTGTGCGTTGCGTGAAAATCGCAGCATGCTCTATATCAGCGTTTTTTCACGCAACACAGGCCCCATAGAAGTGAATGGGGTTGCGTGAAAATCGCAAGCATCCGCAAGCAAGTGCGGATGCGGTGCGATTTTCACGCATGGTTGCTAGGTGACAGTCTATTCACTGTATTATTTCCCTTATAACATGGTTATAAGGGAAAATAATAGCATTCTGTATTCAGAATGCATAGTACAATAGCGCTGGAGGGGTTAAAAAATAAATAAAAATTAACTTACCTTCTCCTCTTGTTCGCATAGTTCCCGGTCTCTTCTTACTTCTTTAATGATGAACTACCGGCTAGGACCTGTGGTGATGTCAGATCACATGCTCCAATCACATGGTCCATCACCACGGTGATGGACCATGTGATTGGAGCATGTGATCTGACGTCACCAAAGGTCCTTTAGCCCACAGCTCATCATTAAAGAAGTAAAGAAGAGACCGGGAACTACGCAAACAAGAGGAGAAGGTAAGTTAATTTTTTTTATTTTTTTTAACCCTCAATTGATCACCTACTAAGCATTCTGTATTCAGAATGCTATTATTTCCCTTATAACCATGTTATAAGGGGAAATAATAAAATCTACAGAACAACCGATCCCAAGCCTGAACTTCTGTGAAGAAGTTCGGGTTTGGGTACCAAACATGCGTGATTTTTCTCACGCGAGTGCAAAACGCATTACAATGTTTTGCACTCGCGCGGAAAAATTGCGGGTGTTCCCGCAACGCACCCGCACATTTTCCCACAACGCCCGTGTGAAAGAGGCCATAGGCTGCCCGTATTAGACAAGAGCTCCTGTCCTTGGTTCAGCCTCTATGAGGTTCAATCTCAGACTGCCAATTCCCTGGAAAAAAATGACAGCATGCACACTGAAGACCTGTAAACCTGGCAATACTGTGTATGAATGACAGAACATAGCCGACAGATGAATAAAACCTCTGTCTCTTTGCGATACCTTTATTTGGCATGTGATGGAGCATGCTGCAGTTTCTATCTGGTAGATTCTCATGGAATCCATGAGAGGTACAGTACTATAGGTGCCTTATTAAAGCGTTGCACCTAGGGTTGTTGCGGGTATCGAAATTTCGATACCCAATCGATACTTTTGTCCCGGTATCGATACGATACCGGGATTTCCGTTTTTTCGATACTGGGCTGCGCTTCTGCGCAGTCTAGTATCTCTGAACATGAGCGCGCTGCTATCGGCGCGCTCATGTTCTCTCTCAGCAGCACGGGGAGAAGGAAGCTGTCCTCCCTCCCCCTGTGCTGCTGCCGCTGCCACCAATGAGAAGAGAGGGGCGGAGGAGGGGCGGCAATGAGAAGAGAGGGGCGGAGGAGGGGCGGCAATGAGAAGAGAGGGGGGTGGAGGAGGGGCGGCAATGAGAAGAGAGGGGCGGAGGAGGGGCGGGCGCACTGCGCCACCAATGATAGGATTACTATCGGAGCGATGGGAGGAGACATCAGCTTCACTAGTGGGCGTTCCTTTTCCCTGCGCTGCGATTGGACAGCGCTACAGCCAGGGAGAAGGAACGCCCACTAGTGAAGCTGATGTCTCCTCCCATCGCTCCGATAGTAATCAGCAGCATGTGGAGCAGGAGAGGAGACAGTAATGGGGCACTGCGGGCGAACGGAGCGGCGCCCAGGACTAAATGGTGAGTGCTGAGACATCGCTGGGCGCCGCTCTGTGTGGCCTAATAGTGAAAGTCTGGACTCATATACAGTAGTCAGTCTTTAACACATACAGGAGGCGGGTGCCGGCAGCAGAATCGCATTGCCGGCACCCTGCCCCTGACAGGGAGCTGCGATCAGCGGCAGTTAACTGCCGCTGATCTGCTAGTACCCGCCTCCTGTATAAAGGGGTAAAATCATTGGTGGTGCAGTGTGCCCCCCCCCCCCCTCAATCCCCCCATCCCATTAAAATCATTGGTGGCACAGTGCGCCGGCCCCTCTCAACCCTCCAGTATTAAAATCATTGGTGGCAGTGGCCACAGGGACCTCTCCACTCCCCCTCATTGGTGGTGCAGTGGCAGCTTCTGATCGGAGCCCCAGCTGTGTAAGCCTGGGGCTCCGATCGGTTACCATGGCAGCCAGGACGCTACAGAAGCCCTGGTTGCCATGGTAACATCCCTGATGCTGTGTGCACAAAGCACAGAGCAGCAGGGACAGTGTGGAGTCCTATTCACCCTGATAGAGATCTATCAGGGTGAATAGGACAAGGGATGAAAGATCCCAGGTTCTAGCCCCTAAGGGGGGAAATAGTTATTAAATAAAAAGTGAAAAAAAAAAAACACTAAAATATGAAGTATAAATCACCCCCCTTTTCCCAATTTCACATATAAAATATATAAATAAACATATTACATCGCCACGTCAGAAAAGTCCAAACTATTAAAATATAAAAAAAAAATCTAGGTGGTGAATGCCGGAACAGAAAAAATAAAATAAAAACTGCGCGATTCGCCATTTTTAAAAATGAGGAATGCACGTGGCTTTTTTTGTTTATTTTTTTCGCGTGGTATCGAATGGTATCGAGTATCGCAATACTTTTTCATGGTATCGAAACCGAATCAAAAATTTGGTATCGCAACAACTCTAGTTGCACCACACAGATCCATAATATGAGGTTCTCCGGGAATGATTTAAAATGGCCGCCAGAAACCTGCCCTAGGATTTGAATAGGACTGGTTCTGGTTGCCTTCACTTGCAGAGGTGCTTAGGGGGGACCGCACTAGACATTATGCTTTGATACTTGCAAATAGTACACCTTGGTGAGTTTACCTGTCAGGCTGCTCAGCCATTATGGCATATCCTAGGAAGGATCACATCATTACCATAGATTGTAGAGCAGTGTAGTGGGGTCCGACCCCTTCACCCCTTCCCCCCCAGGCAGCTCTGAAAGTGGAGGACATCAGTTCTAGTCACATATGAGGACAGGTGGCTGGCAGCCATTTTAAATCATTCCCAGAGAACCTCTTTAATGAGCCACAATGCTTGATGGGGGTTTCTGGAATCAGCATATCAATAGTTTATTCTTAGAATAGGTCATTAAAAAGGTTTGTTCAGGATGATATTGATGGCTTATCCTCAGGATAGGACATCAATATCAGACCAGAGGGGGTCTGACAGCGGGTGATCAGCTGTTTGGTTATAGCTCCTAGTCAGCAATGGAGCTACACACCTCTGCATACTTGCCAACGTTAAACTAGGTAAATTTGGAGAATATAAGCCCCTCCTTGGGATATCCCCAAACCCACAACCTCAAACCCACCCAGGACCACCCACATAAAGGTTGGGCTTATATAAGCCCCACCCATTTTGGCATGAGATAGTCTGAATTGCTGGGATTGGATCTAAAAATTAGTGACAATTCCTGCATATTTGGGAATGATGGTAATAATGTTACTGCCGCACTGCCCAGCAATAGGATGGGCCAGTGGTGGCGAACCTATGGCACGGGTGCCAGAGGCGGCATTCAGAGCCCTCTCTGTGGTCAACCACACCCTGGAAGAAGTCTATGGTGTACCAATCTGCCTTAGACTTTTCCCGCCATTCATCCGTGCAGGGTGCGCTATGAACAGCGCAGGCAGCGCATTGAATGTAGGCAGGCTATTATAGCTAAATAATAAAGTACACGGAAGATATACTGTAATTGGTGTTCAGGTTAAATTGCCGTGTTGGCACTTTGCAATAAATAAGTGGGTTTTGGGTTGCAGTTTAGGGACTCGGTCTGTAAAAGGTTAGCCATCACTAGAATAGGCCATCAATTGTTAAAATCCTGGACGATGAACAGTATAATCTTGAAATCTTGAAAAGGAAGTGGCACCTTTTCAAACAGTTGATCGGTAGGGGGGGCTGATACACCGCCAACCTGATGATGATGACCTTTCCTATAAGTCATCAATAGAAACCCCCTGCACAACCCCTTTAAGGCCTAGTTTACACCCACTGCAGATATATTACCTATTTTTTGTTGTTGTTAAAGCTGGAATAGATATGGCTGCTGATATATTTCTATATTTCAGTAAAGAGGGATATAGCAGAATTAAGACAAGACACAAGATCTGATTTATTAATCAAACCAAACATTACTGTACAAGAAATGAATGCATTAGAGAGTCTGTCCAAGAACCCCGATCTCACCATTAAACCCGCCGACAAGGGGGGTGGGATCGTGGTTATGGACAACTACGAGAACCAGGTACTTATGGACAATTGGGGAAAGACCCAAGATTTGATATTGCCAGAAAAATCGAAGGGTTATTAAATACAGCGGAGGAAAATGACATTATAGACAGACAACTTCAAGAATTTTGATAATGAGGTCTCCAACTACCCCAACGATGTATGTATTGCCCAAGATACATAAAAGGTTGATGGACCCTCCTGGACGGCCTATAATATCTGGCCAAAATTCTATTTTTTCCAATATCAATATTTTTTTAGATAAAATATTGAGAGAATACGCTATGGGTGCAAAATCATACATCAGGGATACTGGAGACTTTATTAACAAACTACGAGAGGTGCAAAAATATTAAAAGGGGCAATTTTAGCATAATTTTATATTGTACTAAGGGTCTATTGGCAGTGGAAGACATGCTACAGAACTCAGAGTATTCCATTCCAACTCACAAGATTATAGTGGCACTATTAGAATTGTCACTTAGGAATAATTACTTTACATTTCAAGGACAGTTCTATTTGCAGTTGGTGTGCGCTGCGATGGGCTCTAATGCCGCGCCCACCTATGCAAATATATTTGTACGGTCATTTGAGGAACGTCTCGTCTATGTATCTCCCCACTTCAACCATGTTTTGACGTGGTGGAGGTACATAGACGACATTTTCCTCATCTGGACGGGATCCATGGATGCATTGATGGAGTTCCATTTATTTTTGAACTCCATTGATGAAGAGATCCAATTTACACTAACGGCGTCAGAAGAAAGGGTACAGTTTTTGGATACTCAGGTATACATAGAGGAGGAGCAAATACATACGGATTTGAATATTAAACAAACTGATAAGAATACATTGCTACATTTTACCAGTGGAAGGATGATAAATTATCTACCATACAGTCAAATGTTGAGAGTAAGAAAGATAGTGGATAAGGAGGATCATGTGGATCAGGCTCTACAGAACATGGAAGAGTCGTTCAGAAATAGAGGTTACCCTAGGACTTGGTACGTAGACATGCGAATAGAGCTAAAAAAATACAGAGGGAGGAATTGTTAACAACAAAACAAAAACAAAAAAGTGACAGGTTACCTTTTGTATCATCCTATAACGAATTGAGTCCCAGTATTGAACGGATAGTGAGAAAACATTGGGGGATACTCAGGAGCGGCTATCCGAAAACAGCGGCCTTCAGAGATTCCAATGATGGCATATAAAAGAGCACGGCATATTAGAGATAAAGTAGTGAGTTCAAGAGTACCAGAAAGAGGCCAGGTAAGACAAACATTTTTGAAACGTACAGGGAGTGTGAATTGAAGACTTATGCATAAGGGGTCGGCATTTACACATCCAAAAACAAATGAGATCTTTGACATCAAACATTATCTCACATGTGAATCATCTTGGGTCATATATGTACTGTGGTGCCCGTGTAAAATGTTGTACGTGGGGGAAACCACGTGCGACATGAAAATTAATTAAGGTTAAATAATCATAGGCAATCTATCAGAAATAAAAGAAAAGACCTACCGGTATCAAAGCCTTTTGCTGAAAAAATTCATAAGGAGAATGAACTAAGATTTATGATCTTGGATCATGTGAAACCGCTGGAAAGGGGCGGAGATAGGCTAGTGTTGTTAAAGAAGAAATTAACTTAGATGGATTTTCCGTCTTGATACATTGAAGCCGAAAGGTTTAAATGTTGAGTTTAGGGTAACTGGGGGTATGGTAGGCTCAGGGGCGTAGCTAACGGCTCATGGGCCCTGGTGCAAGAGTTCAGCTTGGGCCCCCCTTCCCTCAGTGCGTTGTGTCTTCTTATGTGGCACAAGGGTCTTTGGGCCCCCTCCGGCTCCTGGGCCCGGTAGCGACTGCTACCTCTGCACCCCCTATAGCTATGCCCATGGGTAGGCTAATGCCCTATAACTCATTGTTTGTGATCTTGTGTATCTTTATTATTGTACCAAGTGAATTTAATAGATGTTACATAAGATTATGATTTTGAAAGTGATGTTATAATATGATTACTCTACAGTTGGAAACATAGAATTGCGCTACAGTTGGAAATATGGAAGCCGTTATGCTGGGACATATATTGGCTGAATAAAGGACTATGGAACAAGGAAGATCTCTAATATATCAAAATTTAGGATAATTATGCATTTGCCCACAAGTTTGCCCTTAAACAAGATGGTGGAGGTGAGGTGCGTGTTGCCCGGGATGAAGACGTTTGAATATGCACATGCGCGTTTTCTGTTGGTTTGTCTGCATACATACTGGTGCGCATCGGGCAGACCGACACCACGTAGGTGCCTAACATCGCGACAGCTCCTTCTCCATCCTGAGTGACGCCCACTCTTTACACTCCACCTGGGAGGAGGGAGATAGATTGACGCATGCGCACCGGGAGACGCCCAGAATATAGCGTGGAGCACGGTTACCTACGATGAGATTTAATCTTCCTTATGAATCATGTAAAGTACAGCCATATTGCCCCAGCAAGGTAGTTTTTAATATATATAATCGAGTTGTTTTTAAGCACGATGCACTTTATATAATCATGTCACTATTATAATACATGGATATTAAGATTAGTATCACAGATATGATCACTGATTGTTGTTGATCATGCACTTTGCACTTTTTGCTTCTGTTCACACCAAAGTGTGTTTTAGGCCTCATGCACACGACCCTTGTTGTGTTCCGTTCTGCAAAATGGGGTTCCGTTGTTCCGTGATCCGTTTCCATTTTTGTTTCCGTGTGTCTTCCTTTATTTTTGGAGGATCACCAGACCTGAAGGAAAGTAAAAAAAAGTCTAAGTCAAGTTTGCCATGCAAATGATAGGAAAAAAAACGGACGCGGACGCGAAACGACAATATTGTGTGCCTCCACGTTTTTTCACGGTCCCATTGACCATGAAAAAAATAGGACAGGTTATATTTTTTTGACGGACTGGAACCACGGATCACGGACGCGGATGACAAACGGTGCATTAGCCGAGTTTTCAACTGACCCATTGAAAGTCAATAGGTCCGCAGAAAATCACGAAAAACGGAACAAAGGACACGGAACACAACAACGGTCGTGTGCATGACGCCTTAGATTGAATGGATTGTAACATTGTTAAAGGAGTGTGCACAGTTTTTTATAGGATGACCAATCAGTCTTGATTGATTTCATGATGTATAAATGTAAGCACTGTTGCACTTTATGTTTCACTTGGCTTGAAAAAGGTTCTGAGAGAGAACCGAAACGTTGCTGTATGACGTGTGAATAAATAGCAATTTTTTTCACTTTTAAGGAGTGCCGTGGATTTTTACTACTTGTTCATCACCCTGAATCGAGGGGTCACCGCTGGCACCCATTTCTCAGTTGGCAAAGGAGTGCTGCCCTGCTTTTTATGCATGTGTATATATATATATATATATATATATATAAAAAAAAAAATTATATATATTTTTTTTAAAGCAGACAAAAGTAAATTATTGTACAAGCTGTTCACATGAGAACATAAATCAAGCACAGAAACAAATATTTATCAAGTACAAATTATACCTCACAGATGACGCAAGGAAATTTCAGAATAGTGCCTATCCTTGTGTAAGATTATTTGGCTCGCCAATTATCTAAGAAATTATTATATATAAATATATATTAAATATATACTATATACAATACACCCTCTTACTGGGTCTAATTCGAGTTTGGATGCAATAAATGAGACACAAGAGTTAAAAAAAGATATATTGTATAGTGTGGAAAATTGATATTGCATTATTATTATTGATGAGCATAGAATTACAATGGAACAAAAAGAAATAAATATTACGTAGAGAGAGAGAGAGACTTATACACACATAACAATAATTCCAAGATGACAAAACTTATACAACAGACAACTCTTTAAACCTTACAGTACATACTGTACTTACAACACATGGCCTTTTTAGGTCTGTACACCAGTCTCCTCTCCTGTCCCCTTCCAAGTTTCTCCCAGCCTCCTCCAGCTTCCCCAAAGCATGGATCTTTTATTCTTTGAAAGCTCTCAACCCCCATCCGTGACAACGCCCCATATCAGTTATCTGAGTCTCTGGGCCTGCCCAGAAACTGAATCTTGATCAACCAGTTATTTTAGCATTTTACGACACTTCTCTACTATTGACATATTTTGTTCTCTGCTAATCAGCATATGTAAGAGATACAGGATAGTACAAGGCCTTTATCTGTGAGAATCAGAGTAAGACAAAATGAGCTAGATACATACTAATGCGTACAGTCAGCTACCTGTCTCTGATTCACACAAATAAATCCCTCATAATCTATAAAATATAATACAACATAATGCATATATTATTTCCAAAACCTGTATTTCTTACACTTGTCCTATCTCACCACATAGAAATAGCATTTCTTGATGAGTATGTTAGAGCACCAGGCCTCACACCATATGAGCTTTTTAACCGCTTGCCGTCACACTAACGCCGATAGGTGTCAGTGCGGCGGCTCTCTCAGGTCTCGATGACGCCAATAGGCGCCATCTCGTGAGACCCGAGATTTCCTGTGAGCGCACGTTCACAGGATCGCAAAGTAAACAAGTTGATCTACAGCCTGCCAGCGGCGATCATTCGCTGGCAGGCTGTAGATGCGATTTTTTTAACATCAGAAAGGTATATTAGACGCTGTTTTGTTAACAGCGTCTAAAATACCTGCTATCTGGTCCTCTGGTGGTCCCTTTTGCTTGGATCGACCACCAGAGCACACAGGCAGCTCTGTAAGTAGCACCAAGCACCACACTACACTACCCCCCCTGTCACTTATTAACCCCTTATTAACCCCTGATCACCCCATATAGACTCCCTGATCACCCCCCTGTCATTGATCACCCCCCTGTCATTGATCACCCCCCTGTAAGGCTGCATTCAGACGTCCGTATGTGTTTTGCGGATCCACGGATCCGCGGATCCGCAAAACACGGACACCGGCAATGTGCTTTCCGCATTTTGCGGATCCGCACATTACCAGAACTATATAGAAAATGCCTTTTCTTGTCCGCAATTGCGGACAAGAATAGGACATGTTCTATATTTTTGCGGAAATGAAGTGCGGACCTGGAAGTGCAGATCCGCAATTCCGGATCCGAGCCGGACAAAGTCTGTCCCCATAGAAATGAATAGGTTCGCAATTCCGTTCTGCAAAATGCGGAACAGAATTGCAGACGTGTGAATGGGGCCTAAGGGTCCCTTATCACCGCCAGTTAGTTAGCTACTTGTTAGGTAGTTAGCGCCCAGCCCACCGCACCGCAGTCACTGATTAGTCGCTGATTAGCGTCATCACTGTCGCTAATCAGCACTAGTACTATACTGTATAGTATCTGTAAGTGATCAAGATGATCGCAATCAGATCTATATCAGTACATTAGGGTCACCTCAGGCCTGATCTTGTGCGCACACCTGCGTTCAGTCGGCCCCACCGCAGTGACAGAATTTTTTTTTTTCTGATCACTGCAAAAACACAGTAAAATCGCTGCGGCGCTACAAAGATCACTTTTGAGCTTTTTGGATCTTTATTAGCGATCGCAGGATTTTTTCATCCACATTGATCGATGCGAATGAAGAAATCTGTGTCGTTCATTTTTTCTTTCAACCCAGAGGCTGAACGAAAAAAAAAATCTCATTACCCGTATGCTCAATATAAGGCCTCATGCACACGACCGTGCCATTTTTTGCGGTCCGCAAAAAACGGAGGGCGCCCGTGTTGACTTCCGCAATTTGCGGAACGGAACGGGCGCCGGCAATATAAATGCCTATTCTTGTCCGCAAAGCGCGAACAAGAATAGGACATGTTATATTTTTTTAGCGGGGCCGCGGAACGGAGCCATGGATCTGGACAGCACACGTAGTGCTGTCCGCATCTTTTGCGGCCCCATTGAAATGAATGGGTCTGCATCCGAGCCGCCAAAACGGCGGCTCGGATGCGGACCCAAACAACGGTCGTGTGCATGAGGCCTAAGGAGAATAGCAGAAACTCCTAATGCTGGCCATACATGTAATGATTGCGGAGACCCTCAAATGCCAGGGCAGTACAAACACCCCACAAATGACCCCATTTTGGAAAGAATGCACCCCAAGGTATTCACTGAGGGGCATATTGAGTCCATGAAAGATTGATTTTTTTGTCACAAGTTAGCGGAAAGGGAGAATCTGTGAGAAAAAACAACCAAAAAAAAATTTCCGCTAACTTGTGCAAAAAAAAAAAATCTTCTATGAACTCGCCATGCTCCTCACGGAATACCTTGGGGTGTCTTCTTTCCAAAATGGGGTCACATGTGGGGTATTTATACTGCCCTGGCATTTTCGGGGCCCTAAAGCGTGAGAAGAAGTCTGGAATCCAAATGCCTAAAAATGCCCTCCTAAAAGGTACTCGTTGGACTTTCGGCACCTTTTGCGCATCTTGGCTGCAAAAAAGTGTCACACATATGGTATCTCCGTACTCAGGAGAAGTAGGGCAATGTGTTTTGCGGTGTATTTTTACATATACCTATACTGTGTGTGAGAGATATCTCTGTAAATTGACAACTTTGTATAAAAAAATGGAAAAAGTTGTCATTTACAGAGATATTTCTCACACACAGTATGGTTATATGTGAAAATACACCCCAAAACACATTGCCCTACTTCTTCGGCGATAAGACATGTGTGACACTTTTTTGCAGCCTAGGTGCACAAAGGGGCCCAAATTCCAATGAGTACCTTTAGGATTTCACAGGGCATTTTTACGCATTTGGATTCCAAACTACTTCTCACGCTTTAGTGCCAGGGCAGTATAAATACCCCACAAGTGACCCCATTTTGGAAAGAAGACACCCCAAGGTATTCCGTGAGGGGTATGGTGAGTTCATGTAAAAAATAATTTTTTGTCACAAGTTAGTGGAATATGAGACTTTGTAAGAAAAAAAAATATATCAATTTCCGCTAACTTGTGCCAAAAAAAAAAATCTTCTATGAACTCTCCATGCCCTTCACGGAATACCTTGGGGTGTCTTCTTTCCAAAATGGGGTCATTTGTGGGGTATTTATACTGCCCTGGCATTTTAGGGGCCCTAAAGCGTGAGAAGTAGTTTGGAATCCAAATGCGTAAAAATGCCCTGTGAAATCCTAAAGGTACTCATTGGAATTTGGGCCCCTTTGTGCACCTAGGCTGCAAAAAAGTGTCACACATGTCTTATCGCCGTACCTAGAAGTAGGGCAATGTGTTTTGGGGTGTATTTTTACATATACTGTGTGTGAGAAATATCTCTGTAAATGACAACTTTAAAAAAAATGTATACAAAGTTGTCAATTTACAGAGATATTTCTCTCACCCAGCATGGGTATATGTAAAAATACACCCCAAAACACATTGCCCTACTTCTTCTGAGTACGGCGATACCACATGTGTGACACTTTTTTGCAGCCTAGGTGCGTAAAGTGGCCGAAAGTCCAACGAGTACCTTTAGGCTTTACAGGGTTGCTCACAATTTAGCCCCACCCAAAATGCCAGAACAGTAAACACACCCCACAAATGACCCCATTTCGGAAAGTAGACACCCCAAGGTATTCACTGAGGGGCATAGTGAGTCTGTGGGAGATTTATTTATTTTTTGCCAGAAGTTAGCAGAAATGGAAACTTTATTATTATTTTTTTTCCTCAGAAAGTGTCATTTTCCGCTAACTTGTGAAAAAAAATTAAATCATACATGAACTCACCTTGCCCCTCCGCGAATACTTTGAGGTGTCTTCTTTCTAAAATGGGGTCATTTGGGGGGTATTTATACTATTCTGGCATTCTAGCACCTCAAGAAACATGACAGGTGCTTAGAAAGTCAGAGTTGCTTCAAAATGCGGAAATTCACATTTTTGTACCATAGTTTGTAAACGCTATAACTTTTGCGCAAACCAATAAATATACACTTATTGGATTTTTTTTAATCAAAGACATGTAGCACAATAAATTCTGACACAAACTTGTATAGAAATGTAATTATATTTGAACAATTTTACCAGAAAAAGTTAAAAATACACTTTTTTTGAGAAAATTGCGGTCTATTTAGATTAATATCAGAAAAACGAAAAATGTCAGCAGCAATCAAATACCACCAAAAGAAAGCTGTATTTGTAAAAAAGAAAAGGAGGTAAAATTCATTTGGGTGCCAAGTTACATGACCGAGCAATAAACCGTTAAAATTGTGAAGTGCCGATTTGTAAAAAAGGGCCTGGTCACTAGGTGGGTATAAACCTGTGGTCCTTAAGTGGTTAAAGGTCATTTCCTATTTTTTTTTTTTTTATATTAGATTTTACTATCGAATTATAGTATTTACCAATGCTTTCCACTTAGCAATATTTTACTGGGCCAAGAATTGTTCGATGGAGAAAACTGCAGGTATGGCGTGGCCATTGCTCCTCTTCAAGGAACCAAAAGATACATACTTAATGTTCCTTAAGGACCAGGCCATTTTCCATTTTTTCATTTTAGTTTTTTACTCCCAGCCTTCCCAGAGCCATAACTTTTATTTTATTTTTTCCATTCACTCAGCCGTATGAGGGCTTGTTTTTTGTGGGACAAGTTGTACTTTGTAATGGCACCATTTATGGTTGCATATGGTATTGATTGAGCACCATAGTGCTCGGGGGCTCGGCCCGAACACATCGGGATGCTCGGGTGCTCGTATAATGGAAGTCAATCTGAGAACCCGAGCATTAAACCAGGCACCCCCTGCTCTGAAGAGGGGAGAGTGCCTGGTTCATAGGAAAAGGTCAGAAATTGATGGAAACACCACCGAAATGGTTCGGGAACAGCATGGGGAGGTTGACTGGATGCATCTTGAACTCCTAGGTCGCTACTGGGAACGATATTGTCCGAGTAGTACGCCACTTTTACAGACTGACAATAATACGCACAAAACCGAAGATAAAATCGGTTTTAGATGAAAAATTATTAGGAAACATTCTTTCCTGTATATTTACTTGTATATAAAGTGCAAGTGCTGTCAAAAATTACAAGGAAGAGGCACTCCGAGACGACCTGCATATCACATAAAGGAGGGCCTCATTCAAAATTGTGGTACAATTTTTCATGTAATGGGACTCGTACACTCATAAAGCCTATGCAATAAGTGAAAGGGCTGCCAAAAATTACAAGGAACCGGCACTACAATACACCCTTTGTTACACATAAAGGAGGGCATCATACACAGCCTTGAAAAATTATGATTGATGGCCTGCTGGTGACCCTCAAAAACATTTGGAGCAAGCGCCTGCTGATCTGACCATCTAAAACATTATGGGTGAGGGGCTGCTGCCGCTTTGGTGACTCTAGATAACCTGGGGCCAATCGCACGTTCCCGTGACGGCGATGATCCATTCGGATGTCTGGCCTATTAACTTTCTATGTTATTGTCAGTGCAAACCATGGTGACTATGGGTAACGGTGAATCAGGGTTCCATTCCAGAGAGGGAGCCTGAGAAACAGCTACGGCTACCACATCTAAGCAAGGCAGCATGCGCGCAAATTACCTATTAAGTATAATTAGGTGAGGGCCTGCAGGTGATCTGACCGTGTAAAAGATTTTAGGTGCGGGCATGTAGGTGAGCTGACCCTGTCAAAGATTTTAGGTGCAAGCCTGCTGCTGAGCTGACCCTGTAAAAGATTGTAGGTGAAGGCCTGCTAGTGAGCAGACCCTTTAAAAAATTATATGCGAGGGCCTTCTGGTGAGCTCACCCTGCAAAAAATTATATGCGAGCGCCTACTGGTGAGCTGACCCTGTAAAACATTATATGCAAGGTCCTGCTGGTGAGCTGACCCTCTAAAAAATTATATGCGAGGGCCTGCTGGTGAACTGACCCTGTAAAACATTGTAGGTGAGGGCCTGCTGGTGAGCTGACCCTGTGAAACATTATATGCGAGGGCCTGCTGGTGAGCTGACCCTCTAAAAAATTATATGCGAGGACCTGCTGGTGAGCTGACCCTGTAAAACATTATATGCAAGTGCCTGCTGGTAAGCTGTCCCTCTAAAACATTGTAGGTGAGGGCCTGCTGTTGAGCTGACCCTGTAAAACATTATATGCAAGGTCCTGCTGGTGAGCTGACCCTCTAAAAAATTATATGCGAGTGCCTGCTGGTGAGCTCACCCTGTCAAACATTGTAGGTGAGGGCCTGCTGGTGAGCTGACCCTGTGAAACATTATATGGGAGGGACTGCTGGTGAGCTGACCCTTTAAAAAAATTATATGCGAGGGCCTGCTGGTGAGCTGACCCTGTAAAACATTATATGCGAGGGCCTCCAGGTGAGCTGACCCTGTAAAACATTATATGGGAGGGCCTGCAGGTGAGCTGACCCTCTAAAACATTATATGCGAGGGCCTGCAGGTGAGCTAACCCTGTAGAAATTTAGGTGCGGGCCTGTAGGTGAGCTGACCCTGTAAAAAATTTTAGGTGTGGGCCTGCTGGTGAGATGACCCTGCAAAAGATTTTAGACGCGGGCCTGTTCATGAGCTGACCCTCTAAAAGGTTGTAGGTGAGGGCCTGCAGGTGAGCTGACCCTCTTAAAAATTATATGTGAGGGCCTGCTGGTGAGCTGACCCTCTAAAAAATTATATGCGAGGGCCTGCTGGTGATCTGACCCTGTAAAACATATGCGAGGGCCTGCAGGTGAGCTGACCCTCTAAAACATTATATGCGAGGGCCTGCAGGTGAACTGACCCTGTAAAAGATTTTAGGTGCAGGCCTGCAGGAGAGCTGACCATGTAAAAGATTTTAGGTGCGGGCCTGCTGGTGAGCTGACCCTGTAAAAGATTTAAATGCGGGCCTGCTGGTGAGCTGAACCTGTAAAAGTTTGTAGGTGAGGGCCTGCAGGTGAGCTGACCCTCTAAAACATTATATGCGATGACCTGCAGGTGAGCAGACCCTCTAAAACATTATATGCGAGGGCCTGCTGGTGAGCTGACCCTGTAAAACATTATATGCGAGGACCTGCTGGTGAGCTGACCCTCTAAAAAATTATATGCGAGGGCCTGCTGGTGAGCTGACCCTGTAAAACATTGTAGGTGAGGGACTGCTGGTGAGCTGACCCTGTAAAACATTATATGCAAGGTCCTGCTGGTGAGCTGACCCTCTAAAAAATTATATGCGAGGGCCTGCTGGTGAGCTGACCCTGTAAAACATTGTGGGTGAGGGCCTGCTGGTGAGCTGACCCTGTGAAGCATTATATGCAAGGGCCTGCTGGTGGGCTGACCCTGTGAAACATTATATGCGAGGGCCTGCAGGTGAGCTGACCCTGTACAACATTATATGGGAGGGTCTGCTGGTGAGCTGACCCTCTAAAAAATTATATGTGAGGGCCTGCTGGTGAGCTGACCCTGTGAAGCATTATATGCAAGGGCCTGCTGGTGGGCTGACCCTGTAAAACATTATATGCGAGGGCCTGCTGGTGAGCTGACCCTGTAAAACATTATATGGGAGGGCCTGCAGGTGAGCTGACCCTCTTAAAAATTATATGTGAGGGTCTGCTGGTGAGCTGACCCTTTAAAAAATGATATGCGAGGGCCTGCTGGTGAGCTGACCCTGTAAAACATTATATGCAAGTGCCTGCTGGTGAGCTGTCCCTCTAAAACATTGTAGGTGAGGGCCTGCTGTTGAGCTGACCCTGTAAAACATTATATGCGAGGGCCTGCAGGTGAACTGACCCTGTAAAAGATTTTAGGTGCAGGCCTGCAGGAGAGCTGACCCTGTAAAAGATTTTAGGTGCGGGCCTGCTGGTGAGCTGACCCTGTAAAAGATTTAAATGCGGGCCTGCTGGTGAGCTGACCCTGTAAAAGTTTGTAGGTGAGGGCCTGCAGGTGAGCTGACCCCCTAAAACATTATATGCGATGACCTGCAGGTGAGCTGACCCTCTAAAACATTATATGCGAGGGCCTGCTGGTGAGCTGACCCTGTAAAACATTATATGCGAGGGCCTGCTGGTGAGCTGACCCTCTAAAAAATTATATGCGAGGGCCTGCTGGTGAGCTGACCCTGTAAAACATTGTAGGTGAGGGACTGCTGGTGAGCTGACCCTGTAAAACATTATATGCAAGGTCCTGCTGGTGAGCTGACCCTCTAAAAAAATTATATGCGAGGGCCTGCTGGTGAGCTGACCCTGTAAAACATTGTAGGTGAAGGCCTGCTGGTGAGCTGACCCTGTGAAGCATTATATGCAAGGGCCTGCTGGTAGGCTGACCCTGTAAAACATTATATGCGAGGGCCTGCAGGTGAGCTGACCCTCTAAAAAATTATATGTGAGGGCCTGCTGGTGAGCTGACCCTGTGAAGCATTATATGCAAGGGCCTGCTGGTGGGCTGACCCTGTAAAACATTATATGCGAGGGCCTGCTGGTGAGCTGACCCTGTAAAACATTATATGGGAGGGCCTGCAGGTGAGCTGACCCTCTTAAAAATTATATGTGAGGGCCTGCTGGTGAGCTGACCCTTTAAAAAATGATATGCGAGGGCCTGCTGGTGAGCTGACCCTTTAAAAAATTATATGCGAGGGCCTGCTGGTGAGCTGACCCTGTAAAACATTATATGCGAGGGCCTGCAGGTGAGCTGACCCTCTAAAACATTATATGCGAGGGCCTGCAGGTGAACTGACCCTGTAAAAGATTTTAGGTGCAGGCCTGCAGGAGAGCTGACCCTGTAAAAGATTTTAGGTGCGGGCCTGCTGGTGAGCTGACCCTGTAAAAGATTTAAATGCGGGCCTGCTGGTGAGCTGACCCTGTAAAAGTTTGTAGGTGAGGGCCTGCAGGTGAGCTGACCCTCTAAAACATTATATGCGAGGGCCTGCTGGTGAGCTGACCCTGTAAAACATTATATGCGAGGGCCTGCTGGTGAGCTGACCCTCTAAAAAATTATATGCGAGGGCCTGCTGGTGAGCTGACCCTGTAAAACATTGTAGGTGAGGGACTGCTGGTGAGCTGACCCTGTAAAACATTATATGCAAGGTCCTGCTGGTGAGCTGACCCTCTAAAACATTATATGCGATGACCTGCAGGTGAGCTGACCCTCTAAAACATTATATGCGAGGGCCTGCTGGTGAGCTGACCCTGTAAAACATTATATGCAAGGGCCTGCTGGTGAGCTGACCCTCTAAAAAATTATATGCGAAGGGCATATATGCGAGGGGATTATATGCAATAAATAAGCATGTGTTGATATGATGGAAGAGGAGAAGGAGGATGAAAAAAGGAAGATTTAACCATATACCCTTGTTTGTGGTGGAAGGGGTGCATGGGAATACAGTGTATTCAGTACATTATAAACAACACATTTAAAGTGCCTGTATGTTCATCAGCTTTCCTCTGGTGGACTCGAGAAGTCATGGTCAATCCAGGCCCTGTTCATTTTTATGAGTCAACCTGTCAGCATTTTTAGTTGACAGGCGTATACGCTTATCTGTTATAATGCCACCAGCAGCACTAATTACCCACTTAGACAAAATGCTGGCGGCAGGGCAGGCCAGCACCTCCAAGGCGTAGAGCGCCAGTTCGTGCCACGTGTCCAGCTTGGACACCCAGTAGTTGTAAGGCACTGAGGGATCATTAAGGAAGTTGACACGGTCTGCTATGTACTCCACCATCTTCCAAAATTTTTCTCTTCTTGTGACACTAGGCTATGCATCAGGGTGAGGGTGCTGGCGGAGTGTCATGAAACTGTCCCTGCCTCTGTTGGAACTGCTGTGTGTTCCCCTTGTCTCCACTCCTCGGTTGGCCAAGAATTTACGGACTCTGCCGCCAGCGTTGTCAGATGGAAATTTTTTGAGCAATTTTTCAACAAGGATCTTCTGGTATTGCACCGTTTTGATCTTCCTCTCCACCAGAGGAATGAGAGATGAGAAGTTCTCTTTGTAGCGATGCTCGAGAATGGTATAGAACAACCAGTTATCTGTGTTGTTCAAAATGCGTATAACGCACGGGTTGCGGGAAAGGCAGCCTAACATGAAGTCAACCATGTGTGTCAGAGTACCAACAGACAAGAATTTGCTGTCGTCATCAGGAGGATCACTCTCAATCTCCTCATCCTCTTCCTCCTCTTCTGCCCACCCACGCTGAACAGATGGAATTAAACTTCCATGGGTACTACCCTCTGTAGCGGAGTCAACCGTCTCCTGCTGCTCCTCCTCCTCTTCATTGTCCAATTTGCGCTGAGAAGACTTACTGAGGGTGGTCTGGATATCACCCTGTGTACTTTCTTCCCCCATTTCCACCTCTTCCACATGCAAAGCGTCGTCCTTAATTGTGAACAGCAAGCTTTTGAGTAGACACAGAAGTGGGATGGTTATGCTGATAAAAGCGTTATCGCCGCTCACCATCTGTGTTGATTCTTCAAAGTTTTGACCATGTTGCAGCTGGTATTCCACTACTTGCCTCTGCTGCTCACAAAGCCTGTCCAACATGTAGAATGTCGAGTTCCAGCGCGTGCTCACGTCGCACAACAGCCGGTGAGCTTGCAATTTCAAGTGCTGCTGCAGCGTTGACACACCGGCTGAAGCTGACGATGACTTGCGGAAAAGCCGCAACCAAGTTACAGCCATTATCAGACACAACCATGCCCTGGTTGTAGGTTGAGTGGCGAGAGCCACAGCTCACTCTGGTCTCTTATCCCCTGCTAGAGCTCTGCGGCGGTGTGTTGTCGCCTAAGCATATCAGCTTCAGCACGGCCTTTTGCCACTTCCCCACTGCAGTGCTACACTGCTTCCAGCTACCGACTGATGACTGACTGGTGCTGCACGCAGATAAATCGGAGGTGGAAGTGAAGGAGGAGGTGGAAGAGAAGAAGTGGGGTTTGGAGCCACTAACGTAGGTGCTGGCGGAAACCCTGATCGACAAAGGGCCTCGCAATCTAGTAGGCCTGAGGGCTATGCGGTAGTGAAATCCCGGCGCAGGCTTGCGTGATGACGTCATCGCGCATGCCTGTGACGGAACGCAGCAGCACAGTGAAGTGTGCGAGCCTTCCTCTGCGAGCAAGCTGCTGGACATAGGTGAGTATTTAGCTTTTATTTTTTTATTTTATTTATTTATTTTATTTTTTATGTGCCAACTTTTGGGGACATAGGAGGACATGTGGGGGGAAAATATTATAGTGGGATAATGTGTTTGTGTGGGGGAAAATTATTATGGGAGGGATTACTATGTGGGGGCAATAATTATGGGAGGGAATAGGGATTACTATGTGGGAGGCAAATTACAATATGGGGCAATGTGGAGGAAACTACTGTGTGGAGCAAATTAATAAATGTGGGTAGTGGGGGCAGTGTGGTGGAAATTACTGTGTGGGGGCAGTATGGGGGAAATTACCGTGTGGGGGCAATGTGGGGGAAATTAATATATGGGGGCAGAGTGGGGGAAATTACTATATGGGGCAGTGTGAGGGAAATTACTGTGTGGGGGCAGTGTGGGGGACACTACTGTATGGGGGGATTACTATGTGGGGGCAAATTACTATATGGGGCAATGTGGAGGAAACTACTGTGTGGGGCAAATTACTAAATGTGGGTAGTGGGTAGCAGTGTGGTGGAAATTGCAGTGTGGGGGAAATTACTGTGTGGGGCAGTGTGGGGGAAATTACTATATGGGGGCAGTGTGGGGGAAATTACTGTGTGGGGGAAATTACAATATGGGGGCAGTGTGGGGGAAATTACTGTGTGGAGGCAGTGTGGGGAGCACTTCTGTGTGAGGGCAGTGTGGGGGACACTACTTGATATGAAAACACAATGAAATTCCAGCACTCACGATTTTGGTAGCTAAAATCTTCGTCTTTTATTCAGGCATTAGACAAAATAGACAGGACATCCACCCACAAGTGTAGCAACTTTGACGCGTTTCGAACAATAGTTCTTAGTCGTAACAATGAGCAGTGTTTCCTCTGGTAGTTTTATGCTAGTCTGAAAAAGTAATTACTCTCCCCCCACCTGGAGGGCGGGGGAGCAGAGGAGGCAGAGAACACTTTAACCTCTTGTTTTCCAGGTGAGGCACTGCTCATATGTTTTACAATATGTATAGATAATTTATGCATCCATATAAAGTCATTGCTTAGATTTAAAGTGAAAATAACCATAAATAAAAACAGTGAACATGTTAAAATTATCATAAAGTATCAAGTGTCAGGGTAACAATAGAACACCACATTAATTATATATAACCAACTTATTTGCATGGATCCATATATGTTGGTGTTATACCGCTAATCCTGACATGGGCCCTATATCTCTACTAGTACTCTAAGTTGGAAAGTAAAAGTGAATATGATGGAAAGAATAGAAAAATAGAAAAATCTCGAGTCAAAAAAAATACATAAACTCATTTTTCATATTCAAGCCATTTGGATGTCTGGTGTTCAGCTTGAAAATCCAAAAAGCCTCTCTAAGGCTGGGTTCACACTTGAGCGTTTCACAGCGCGTTCAAACGCGCTGTAAAACACTCAACACATGAAAACCAATGCTTCCCTATGGCCCTGGTTCTCACTTGAGCGTTTTACAGCGCGTTTGAACGCGCTGAAAAACGCCCTACGCTCAAACAAGTTCTTGAGCTTCTTTGGGGCGTTTTGACGCGCGTTTGTAGCCATAGGACACTGCAGTCAATCACACAAACGCGCGTCAAACGCGTTTACTACTGCAAAAAACGCGCATAAAAACGCGTGACAAAAACGCGCGTTAAACACGCATATCAAAGACGCTCAGGTCTGAACCCAGCCTAAACGCGCATTTGACGCGCGTTTGTGTGATTGACTGCAATGTCCTATGGCCACAAACACGCGTCAAAACGCCTCAAAGAAGCTCAAGTACTTGTTTGAGCGTAGGGCGTTTTACAGCGCGTTTTTCAGCGCTGTAAAACGCTCAAGTGAGAACCAGGGCTATAGGGAAGCATTGGTTTTCATGTGTTGAGCGTTTTACAGCGCGTTTGAACGCTCAAGTGTGAACCCAGCCTAAGTCTCACCAGGCGTTTAAAATCTCCTCCTCTACTTGGTAATCTCACCTGTTCAATTGCAAAGGCTTTGAAATTGCGCACTTGGCTTTCGTGTTTGCAGATAAAGTGTTTAGCCGCATTGGATGTGTTCACACTGTGCAGATTTTTTATGTAGTTGAGATGCTCCAAAATTCGAACTTTGCATTTTCTGGTGGTGCATCCCACATACATAATGTCACAGGCTACACATTTTATGATATATATCACCCCTATTGAATTACAATTAATATATGATTTGATTGGATATATGTGGGAATTGTTTGCATCATGGAAGGTTTTCGTGTTTACTACATATGTACAGGTGCGGCAACGCAAACTTCCGCATCTAGTAAAACCTTTATATATGAGCCAGGGATCCCGCTTATGTTTAACCCGTTGTATATACATAGAGGGGGATAAATCATTTCCTATAGTTGTTGGCCGTCTTGACACAATTCTGCAGCCTTGTTTCAGCATACAGTGCAATGTTTCGTCATCATAAAGAATAGGTAAGTATTTTTTGATAATTTGTTGAATTTTTTCAAATTGCTTACTGTATGTTAGAACAAGTGTGGGTAAATTTTCATTTTTATTTTTACTTTTGTCTGATCTTTCAGTTTTTGATGTCTGTTTGAAAATATTTTTCTCTGAGGTTGAGAAGAGTAAATCTTTCCTATTTTTCTTTCTGGTTATAGCTAGACCTCTGGATATCATCCATTTAGGATATGCTCTCTGTTTTAATCTATCTTCAATAGTCTGGGCCTCTATTTCAAAAGCCGCTGCGGTACTGCAGTTTCTATAGGCACGTGTAAATTCTCCCACAGGGATTGATTTTATTGTGTGGGTAGGATAGTGGCTATTTGCACGTAGTAATGTGTTTCCTGTTATTTCCTTGCGATAGGTTTTGGTTTGTATGATCTGATCGGGTTTTCCCGAAAGTGTAACATCAAGGAAATTAATACTTTGTGGATGTTCCGTATATGTGAATTTTAAATTATATGTATTATTTTCGAGATATTGCATGAAGTGTTGTATGGCAGGCACATCGCCACTCCAAATAAGGAGCATATCGTCGATGTACCTGCCATACCAAACCACATGTTCTGCAAATGGATTTTTAATATTATATACATATGCCTCCTCCCAGTAGGACATTGTTAAATTGGCCAGGGAGGGTGAGTACTTCGCACCCAAAAACAGATGACGTACTGACGCCACTGACCACAGATGAACACAAACCTCATTCCACACAGAGTGAAAATCATAAATTTTTAGCAGACAGAACATGAACGAGTTTTACAATGCTAGCCTGAATATAGCCTTAGAGTGCTGCCACAATATGGTTTTATGGGCATTTTTGGCTTGTGCAACTTTTCAGTCTTTGCATTGCAAAGGGTTACATCTGCAGTGTGAATCCACAACATACATTGGCATGCTGCGTTGTGATACAAATGACCCTGAAAACACTCTAAAATCTATTACGTTTACTATATGTTTCAAGTAACATCTGGACACAGAGTTTTTCAACCAAAAAAAAATAATTGCAATTTGGAGATTTCTTTTGTGATGTGCCATGAACATCGTTCACCTTACCTTCCAGTAGAGAAAAGCCTGTCAGAGTTCTCTGGATCCAGCATTGCCGGATACTATCGCCTTTCTGCCAGACCCTATTGACTATAATGGAGTCCAGAAGATATCCTGGAGCTACCTGGCAAATATGCCGGGATTTGGCCGGACAAAAACATCTGTGTGTAGTATTTTTCATCCAGCCAATTCCTGGATTTGTCTGCCGGACCTGCTTGTCAGAACGCCTGGTCACAGGTGTGAAAGAAGTCTAAGGCTACTTTCACACTCGCGTTTGTTGCGGATCCGTCATGGATCTGCACAGACGGATCAGTTCAAATAATACAACCATCTGCATCCGTTCAGAACGGATCCGTTTGTATTATCTTCAACATAGCCAAGACGGAGCCGTCTTGAACACCATTGAAAGTCAATGGAGGACGGATCCATTTTCTATTGTGCCAGATAGTGTCATAGAAAAGGGATCCGTCCCCCATTGACTTACATTGTGTGTCAGAACAGATCAGTTTGGCTCAGTCTCGTCAGACGAAAAAACAAAACGCTGCAAGCAGAGTTTTGGTGTCCGCCTCCAAAGCGGAATGGAGACGGAACGGAGGCAAACTGATGCATTCTGAGCAGATCCTTTTCCATTCAGAATACATTAGGGCAAACCTGATTCGTTTTGGACCGCTTGTGAGAGCCCTGAACGGATCTCACAAACGGATAGCCAAAACGCGAGTGTGAAAGTAGCTTTAGTCTGAAACTTCCTGAAAGTAAACCACAAAGTCTCACAGAATCATTGGTGCCTTACCCCTCAGATTCCCTCAATGGATGGCTACTAGAAATTTAGAAAATATAACTGCACCGCTGAACACCGTTCACCTGATTTGGATGCAAATACCCTCAAATAAAAGCTGACAGTCTACAGTTAAAGCACATCTTGTTAGTTTTATTTCAAATCCATTGTGGTGGTGTATAAAGCCAAAAATGTTAGAATTGTGTCGATGTCCCAATATTTATGGACCTGACTGTATATTTGCCGTTCAGCGGTGCAGTTATATTTTCTAAAGCCTTTTGCGGCATGTATAAGTGGAAAAAAATAAGGGCCTATTTGCCGTTCAGCGGTGCAGTTATATATTCTAAAGACCTTTTTGGCCTGTATTAGTGAAAAAAAAGGGCTTATTAGCCGTTGTGTGGTGAATTGAGAAAATTACAGACTTTTTTGGGGTGTTTTATTTTCCTTTTTATTTATCTAACAGTTTGTCAGACAGAGAAGTGCCAGGCCCTGCACAGAGAAGTGGCAGAGGCCTAAATGTTTCTGGCGCAGGCACAGGTCGCAGCAGAGTAAGGGGCGTGGCAGCAGGAGTTGCAGCGAGAGGCCTGAGCTCCCAGTGTCATCTAGCGGTCGTGTGTTGACCAGCAACCCAGTGGTTCTTGAATGGTTGACTCGATCATCCACTTTGTCCCAAGTGACATCAGACACCCCCAGCCGGTGGGTTTGTCAGACACAACCCTTAGTTGGCATGGCCCAGGGACAGGTCCTGTGCCCTCACCTGTCCTCAACCTGCCTCTGTCCTTTTCTATTCCCTCAGCCAGACAAGTATTATATTCTGTTGGCTGAGCTCCACTATACAGCGAGGATGAGCTACTAGAGGACAGTCAGCAGCTACTGGCAAGCCAAGATGTTGAGGAGACATTCGCTGCTTCCTCTGAAAGGCGGGCAAGTAGTGATGAGGGGGCTTCATCATCATCGGGAGAAGAGGGTGGCAGCTTGCCTGTGAGGCAGCGGCAGAGCCAGCAAATCGCTAGCGTGGTATGGAGTCAGCAGGGTGGCTGCAGTGAGAGGTCGGTAGCCAAACGTGCCTGGGGTAGAAAACCCGCTTCGCAGGAGCCTATCTGCCTGGAAAGTAGTGGTGCAGGGGTTCACGGAAGCAGCGGCGGAGTCAGTCAGTGTGAAATGTTGGGGGTAAAATCACCTACTCGGCGGTGTGGCAGTTTTTTGTTAAGCCCCCAGAGGAGGTGAACTTGGCCAATTGTAGTATCTGTGGGCAGAAGGTGAAGCATCAACACATATGCAGTGTGGCCTGCGAGAACCGTGGCTCCGTTGTGGTGGTCCAGCCTGCCGCAGCAACGGCTACATCACTCAGGGGCACTCACCCGATTTCAGGCAGTCAAGGCTCCACCACCTCAGCTGAAGGGAGCTGTCTGTCCTTCCCATCATCTGCTGGTCCTGATGCTCCTGCTCCTCCTCCTACTGTTCGTCAGTCATTCCATCAGAAATCGATCACCGAAGCGATTGCCAAGAGACAACAGTATGCGTGCACTCATCCAACAGCGCAAAAGCTGAATGTGCTCCTGGCCAAGTTGCTGGTGCTGCAGTCCCGCCGTTTCCAAGTGGTGGACTCTGCACCTTTCAGAGAACTGATGGCTTGTGCGGAGCCGAGGTGGAGAGTCCCAAGCCGTCATTTCTTTGCCAAAAAGGCAGTACCAGCCCTGCACACGTATGTAGAACAGAATGTGGGCCAGTCCTTGAGCCTGTCAGTGTCTGCCAAAGTGCATGGCAGCGCCGACGTGTGGAGCTGTAACTACGGTCAGGGACAATACATGTCCTTTACGGCCCACTGGATGAATGTGGTTTCTGCAATGCCACACCAGCAACTTGGCCAGGTGACGCCGCTTCCGCCTCCACGTTCTCAAGCCGTTGGTCCTGCGACACTGTCCGCCTCTGCCTCCTCATCCTCCACCGTGTCCTCAGCCTCTACTGCAGGGACAATTCCAGCATACCACATGTGCAGGGCACGGCGGTGTCACACTGTTTTGCACCTCGTTTGCCGAGGCGAACGGAGTCACACAGGGGAGGAACTGCTCTGTTTCCTTCATCAAGAAATCTAATCATGGCTTTCTTCACAACAACTCAAAATCGGAACCATGGTGACCAACAATGGGAAGAACATGGTGTCGGCGCTGCGTCAAGGAGGGCTGAGCCATGCACCCTGCATGGCACACGTGTTCCATCTGGTTGTCAAGTGGTTCCTGAATTCTTCCACCCATCTGTAAGACATCCTAAAAATGGCCAGGAAACTTTGCATGCACTTCAGCCACTCGTACACCGCAAAGCACACCCTCCTTGAGCTGCAGCGGCAGAACAGCATCCCCCAACATAGGCTATTATGTGACGTTTCCACCCATTGGAATTCCACTCTCCATATGTTGGACCGACTATATGAACAGAGAAAGGCAATAAACGATTTCTTGATGATCCAAGCGGACAGGAGAACTCCCCTGTGTAACTTCGATGTCACCTAGAGGCAGCTCATGGCAGCTCATGCGTGACACCTGCCTTTTGAGGAGGCCACGTTATTTGTTAGTCACCAGGACTACGGGATGAACAACTTCAATCCACTGCTTCATGTCCTGTAACAGATGCTGGCAAATCTGGCTGTTCAGGGGACTGGAGACGTGGCACCTAGATCGCACGGCCACATGAGCCTTGTGGGGGCTGAACTGGAGGAGGAGGACATTGGAGCACAAGCAATGTGTAGCGAAATGGGTGTTTTTGCTACACAGGTGACAGGAGAGGAGGAGCAGCCAGAGGAGCTACCGTGTGATAAGGAAGAAGAGGCATAGGACCCAGACACACCGTGGCAGTATGCAGTGGAGATGGAGGCAGGGAGTCCTTCCGAGTCACTTGCACAAATGGCCCGATGCATGCTCACTTGCTTGCGTAGTGACAACCAAATTGCCACCATTCGGCAGAGGGATGACTTCTGGCACTCCACCTTGTTGAACCCTCGCTACTGGTCCAAAATGGGGGCCTTTTTTTACACCCGCTGAGAGGGAGGACAAACTGAACTACTATAGAGACATCCTATGTAGTCAGTCGGCCGCTGCCTATCTGCGCCATCGTCCATCCTCTCGCACGTCTGACCGGGGGGCCCTCTGCGCTCACGTTCCTCTGCCATGGCTGCTGTGGCAGGGGGGGGGGGGGGTAGGAGCAGTTCCAGCTCTATCAGCAGCAACTTGAGTCTAGAGTCGCTGATGAGCAGCTTTCTTCACCAGCCTAGTGAAGAAACTACTCACCAGCAGTAGCAGCAGCTAGACCTGGAGCAGGACCTGAACCAGCAGGTGGTGGCATACTTGGATAGCACCCTGACGCCCCACATTGAAGATGAATTAGGCGTGGATCAGCCAGGATTTCCACCCACCAATGCCTGATGCATCAGACTAGATCATCTATGGTGCCACACCAACACTTTAACAAAAGAGACTGGTTTCTTTTGACTACCTGCCTGAACTACTATTCTGATGCTACCACCCATCTGATGCCAAGTGCTCCTTCTTTCGCCCACCATCTTCAGCTGGTACTGGTATTGCCACCCACCTCACACTCTGATGCTGCTGCCACCTCCACACTATGTCATCTTGCCACTCTGTGGTCTCCTGATGCTGCTGCCGTCACCTCCAAACTGTCACCTTGCCACTCTGCGGTCTCCTGATGCTGCTGCCACCTCCACATTATGTCACCTTGCCACTCTATGGTCTCCTGATGCTGCTGCTACCTCAACACTATGTCACCTGGCCACTCTTTGGCCTCCTGATGATGCTGCTGCCACCTTCACACTCTGTCATTGTGTCACCCTGTGGCCTCCCTCTGATGCTGCTTCTGCTGCCACCTCCACACTCTCATTGTGCCACTCTGTGGCCTCCTGATGATGATGCTGCCACCTCCACACTATGTCATTGTGCCACCATGTGGCCTCCTCCTGAAACTGCTACTGCTGCCACCTCCACACTCTGTCATTGTGCCACTCTGTGGCCTCCTGATGCAGCTGCTGCCACCTCCAGACACTGTCATTGGGCCACTCTGTGGTCTCCTCATGCTGCTTCCACCTCACTACTATGTCATAGGGCCACTCTGTGGACTTCTCATGCTGTTCCCACCCTCCCCACTTTATGACTCAGCAATTTGGCAAGAGAGAAAAGAGAAGGGAGAGGCGCTCATAGGGTGGTGGGTGGCGGTTGTGTTTTGCGTAATGGTCGAAGTGTGCTCACCTTTTGGTGTTGTGCTGGTTGGAGCACACCTTCCGTGGAGGTAGGTACACGTGGAGAAATAAGGGGGCGTTGGTATTTTTGGGAGGGTCGGTGCTGCCAATACCCGTTCGGTCCCTTAGGGTGGAGTTGCCAGGACTCCTAGGGACTGTGAAGGAAGAAGTTGCTGGTTTGTGTGCGAATGCACACAGTAGGGTATTTGCTTGGCGCACAAAAGGACGACCTCAGTCAGCGGACTTTGGTGAAATAGCTGTTTTTATTGTTCAGTAGACAACGCGTTTCGGAGTTTATAACTCCTTTATCAAGTCTTAATCGGGAGTCAGCAGAGAGACTGGCCAGATGGCTGGAGCGTCTGGTTGTGCTGGAAGCGCCGCTCTCCAGCACAACCAGACGCTCCAGCCATCTGGCCAGTCTCTCTGCTGACTCCCGATTAAGACTTGATAAAGGAGTTATAAACTCCGAAACGCGTTGTCTACTGAACAATAAAAACAGCTATTTCACCAAAGTCCGCTGACTGAGGTCGTCCTTTTGTGCGCCAAGCAAATACCCCACTTTATGACTCGTCCACTATTTTTCCTTTCGGCCTGGCTGACATAATTTATTTGACCCTTCTTCTAATCTGTTAGAAGGAATGAAAAATGAGACGCACAACGGATCCTGTCTATGTAACAGCTGTAAGGCCTGCATGACATGGTCCCTATTTTGCATCAGAATTGGCTTATGATTTGGTAGCCAAAAGCAGGAGTGGGTACAAAACACAGAAGACATGAAAATATTCCATTCACGTGACATCTCTGTTTTGGATCCATTCTTGTTTTTTTTTTGGGCTTTAGCAATACTGATGGATTACTGACCAAATGCTGACCGAGTGAAGGCGGATGCTCCACAGACAGGATCCGTTTTTTGGGGGTTATTCTGATGGATCAGAGGAAGGGCAAAATAATCAGTGACGTCAACACTAACTTACTCTCCACTCTGTCGGGGGTGCTCTACTTGTATAAGCCTTTAATAGAACAGGTTCTGTAGACATCTATGTGAAATCAGCTGTCGATGGTGTAAAAGGAGTGTGCTTCTTCTTGACGCTAACATTGACCTGAAAGGCTGAGTTCACACTTGAGTTATTTGGTCAGTTTTGGCCCCGTAACTGCCAAAATAAGTGAAGTGTGCAGTGATTCTATGAGCGACGCCTGTCATCTGCATGTCATACGGACTCACAGTATTGTTTCATTACCACATCAGACTCCCTCTGTGTGTTACTGCAAGGCACAGTATTCTATAAAGGCTCTCTGCAGCCAGGAAATAGCTGTTTTTTAACACGATTCGCCGCGAATAAATTCGGCAAACCGTCCGAATCTAATTTTTTAGAAATTCGCTCATCTCTAATGGCTACCTAAGATACATTCAGGATTGCTTGCCTCAGTAAACTGTAACAAATAATTTACAAACAAATAAACCAGGGCTTCCCATCGTTGATAGCCTGAATTTTATTAAACTTAACAGAACAGGAGTGTTGATGGTATAGCCATAACTAACAGTGTGTATCACCAAAATTGGTACACTTAGAGAATCTGGAGGAACTTTATATGCTTTTTATTATTTTATTATCAAATATCTGACTGAGCCTAGTTGCTCCTTAGTTTGAGTTTTCAGAAATATACATTTTAATTTACAGTATATATGAAGATCAATGTGTAAGAATAGAAACATTTGAATAAGACAGAATTGCAATTTTCATGTATTTTTTAAACCCATTTACACAGGTCATGGCATCAACTGTAGCTATAATTGGCTCTGGTATAAGTGGACTTGCTGCTCTGAAATGCAGTTTAGAGGTTGGCCTTAATGCAACCTGCTTTGAGAAGAGTGACTGCGTTGGTGGCCTCTGGAATTTTATGGTAAGTTTTTAGGTGTATTTTCTTCTTCTGTGTCTCCACTAAATGTTTAGAAATAACAATACAACTCGATAACTTCTTTTAATATTAGGAATGAAATGCCACAAATATGCTAATGAGCCCTTGCCAGTTGAATCTAATGTTCTTGCTCCCATGTCGCTCCATGGCCTAATTGCAGAGAAAACTGTTTTTTGATCATATGATAATTAGTCCTTAGGTGTGATGGGGGCGCCTGGCAAGCTTCTTCCCTGCCCTGTGCGTGTGCCGAACACAGGGGCAATGAGCTACAATGCTTAAGGGCCAGGAATGCATAAGTCTACAACCCTGGCCCTGTCAATCAAAGAGAAGAGGTGCTGCATGTAGAAAGTGAGCAGTGCAACAATGCTCTCAATGCACCCAAGAACTAACTGACATATGATTAAAAGGCTGTTTTCTTTGCAATAAGGCCACAGAGCGACATGTGAGCATGAAATTTAGAATCAGCGGGCAAGGGCTCATAGGGCATGTAAGATGGTTTTAATAGGATGGATTTGATGACATATTAATTTTAAATGCTTTACCAGTGTACACGCATTGCAAATTCAGTCTCCAAAAAGTAGATCATGTGAATGGTGGTTGATGAAGTGGCTGACTTCTACATTACATAGCTGTGCCCATGTGCTTTTATGTAAGCAACTTAATACTCTATGACGTGATATGTCTATGCAGCTAGCACAGCCCACAGAAGGGGGTGTGCCATAAAGAGGAGGGGTTGGCAGTGCCATGGATGGTCATAGTTCTCATTGTGATGATTCCTACTCCGACTCTCCCCCAAGTCGCTGCTGCAGTGGTGGTCATCGTCCTCATGGTGGCTGCCTCCCAGGGCAATCTGGTCCCAGTGTTTAGGAATGCTGAGTGGTGATGCGGTCTTAATAGTTTGTGTCACGGTGCTCCTACCTGGATACTGTTGCTCTCCATGGTTAGGCTCCGTAGTAACATAGGAGTTGTAGTTAGTGAAGTATGTCGAGTCCAGACCTGGTAAAGTTTAACAGTTTTTAATTGAATAAACTTTCAATAAACTGGTTTCATCCAAACAATACGTGATCTTTCTCTTGGCTCCAGCAGGCTAACGGTAAACTGGAAGATACTCTTAAATACTTTGCTTTATCTCTCTGCTGTTGTGCTGATATCTGGCTTAAGCCTGGTTACTATCAGCTTCAGTTACTGTTTCTTATGAGAGTGAGGTATCCTGTGACCTGTTTTGCTGAGTAGGGTGTCTTTGGCACCATTTGCCTCTCAGAGGTAATAAGTATTTTTATATATCAGGAGTGGGCTACTCTCTGAGCTACTTTCCCAAAGCTTCTGCGGCAGTGAGGGGAAATGCTACCTCACCACACCATGCTGCTTTACTCTCTCGCTCCCACTCTCAACTCCACTCTCCAGATTCCTACAACCCCTCCCTTAGTAGAAAGCCCACTACTGCCCAAAAGGGGGGAGAATGGAATGGTAAGTTCTCTGCCAGATACACTACCATCTGCTGGTTAACCCAGGCACAGTGCATGAAATACAATACATAACAGTTACATAGCACCTAATAAACAGACCTGAAAACAGAAGGCATGTTGGTGGCACACATTGGTTAGGCATTTAAGACAGTAGCAGGTTGTAGGAATGGTAATGCACACTCTGGGGTACTACAACTGCTACTTCAACACTTTCCCAAGTCATGGCTGCAGTGGTTGGAGGAGTGCACCCTTTCCTACCCTTAGGTCAACACACTGAGTTTTGTGTCTTCCTACCTGGTGGTTTAAGGCAGAAGGACAGTGTAGGAGCAGATGATGGAGGTAAATGACAAGGCTAGCTGGACTTTAGCAGACAACCGTCTCTTTACTGGAGATGATAAGTAGTGCAAATATAAGTAGTAGACAAGTATTTCACAAGCCAGACATTTCCCAAAAGGCTTTGTATAGGGGGCAGGCATTATGGTGGTTCCTACTAAGTCTCTCTACAGATATTCCTTGCAATCCTTCCAAATGATCAAAGGCATGCAAGTCCTTTCTCAATATATTGCTGCAATGCCCAACTGTAGGGTGCAGTCCTAGATCAGATGCCCAGTCCATCTCAGTAGACTGGTGAGCCAAACCACTTGCAGTAAAGTCCAAAGCTGTAAACATGTATTACTTTTACTGTCTTTAATGTCCACACATGTCCCCTTCAATAGTCCTCAATCATCTTTAGAAATTAAATGCTTCCTTCAATTAGAGGTTGTCTCTCAGCACACTTGCTTTTCTGGTAGCTCGATATCTCACAGGGATGTTTTTTCCTGGATAATTCTACACAACAGCTTTTGGCTTGGCCTACTTGTCAGCAGCACTTACTAGACATGTCCTCTCTCTTGCTAGAAGGGTTACTGCAAAGGATTAATTGCTGTATTTCCATTTTATTGACTTAAATGTTGTGATTCTTTTTGTATCTATGTACTTAATGGCATTGTATGGACAATCTTGGCTCACCGTGTTAGGCTGCAACTTAGAATAGGAGTTCTGGCTGTGCTAAGTGAAGACCTACATGTGCAATCTCCTCAGAGCTGGGCCCAAGTTCAGAGAATCCTCATCTCTGAGACGTCTACAGCCAAGGAAGCAATTTTACTATCAACATGCTCCAGAGACAAGGAAATTAAAAGGTCTAGGACCCTCAGTGCCATGTATTGGAGTCAGACAAAGGTAATGTGTACGTTTATGGCCAAAAGACTTTGCTGCTGTGAGAGGGAACATTGCTAACGCAACCTTCCACCGTTTGAAATGGTTTAATCAACCATATCCTGTCTGCACCACTCAGCCGGGGAGTAGCAGGATTGTTAAACAAGAACCTTATTCCATGCTTATGGTCCTGCAAAGAGACTTTAAAGAGAGACAGGTCAAGGTCTATGTGCTTCTATTGGGGAATGATTGCGCTTTGGAACTAAGCCTTGTTTCTTTTGGACATACTACTACTCCCATTCTGAACTTTAATAAAGAGAGATTTATTTATTAGTACCAACTGGCCTGATTAGTGACTCCACCATCCACCGGCCTTTACACCTGCTCTCCTGCCTTGCACCCAGACAAATACCTAACATCAAAGGCTACCTACTCCAGCTACCTACAAGGAGGAGCCCCAACTTCAGGAAGTACCCTAGGGAAAAAAGGGTGCTTCGTCCTGCTTTGTCTCAGGGAGAGTTAGATGTGGAGATCACAACTGTGACCTGTGAGTACCAGAACCACCTTTCTGGCCATAAATACCACTCCCATTCTCCTCCATACACTCCCGTGTGGGTTGCTACACTTGTTCACCAGAGGATACATTCACCAGAGAACTTGCTCACCACAGGACTCATTAACTAGGGCAGGGCTGGCCAACCTGCGGCTCTCCAGCTGTTGTAAAACTACAATTCCCACCATGCCCTGCTGTAGGCTGAGAGCTGTAGGCAGTCTTTGCATGCTGGGAGTTGTAGTTTTGCAACAGCTGGAGAGCCGCAGGTTGGCCATCCCTGAACTAGGGGGTGGAGCCTGCCTGGTTTGAATTGTCAGTTAACTATTTCCTACATATACATAGCCCTTTTTTAATACATGGTGCATAATTAATACCACAGTAAACATTTTAACAACTTTAACAGTAACCCATAGCTTTAATTCCCTTTAGATTATAGTATTGACCCATATATTATTTTCTGTATAGGACCGTGCAGAGGATGGGAGGGCTAGCATCTACCATTCAGTATTCACAAATGCTTGCAAAGAAATGATGTGTTATCCAGACTTTCCTATACCAGATGACTACCCTAACTTCATGCATAACACTGTGTTCCTTGAATACCTGAAGCTATATGCCAAGAATTTTGATCTGTTGAGGAACATCAAGTTTAAGGTAAGTGCTTTGTAAAGTTTTATTTCTATATCATCATAAATAATGTGAAGCATAATGTGAAGCAATTGCTAACACTTTGCATTTTACATTGTGATAACATGTTCCCAGCTACAAAATGAATAGAGGAAGCTGTGAGCTTTAAGTTGCTCTTGGCAAGTAACTGCAAGGACAAACCTGCAAGATTCTGTTGCAGCAAGTCTCAAGGATGAGTCTACTGCAGTAGTACAAGCTCTCTCTGTTTCCCATGTTGATTCTGTATCAGTCTCAGCAGTGGCATAGCGCGGGTTGCCCGCCCTGGGGCATGCCAAGTATTGCATGCTCATTAATAACATTATATAAAGAACAAATAATACCACTTCAACATGATCTTACCCATATACTGTAGGTCCCATTCATTAATAATTCTGTGTAGGTCCCCACTCAGTGACTTATAGGTGATGTCTCCTTTGACTGGAGTCATTCTCATGACCAGAATCTGATTCTGCATCACTGGACACAGAGAACAGAACTATTTAGTAATAATGCCTCCTTTTATGCCCTTACACAGTAATCTTCTCCATTTAGGCTCCAGTCTCACTCGGCAGTAATTTACATTTAGGCCTCAGTAGATATAATGTCCCCTGTAGTGTCCTCTGTACATATGATGGCCCCAGTAGTGCCAACTGTACATTAATACCCCCAGTAGTGCTATTTGTACATTTAATGCCCCCAATAGTGCTTTCTGTACATATCCTGCCCCTGTAGTGCTATCTGTACCTATAATGCTGCCAGTAGTGGTATTTGTACATATAATGCTCCTAATAGTGCTATTTGTAGATATTATACCCCTCAGCAGTGCCTTCTTTACATATAATGCCCGCACAGTACCATCTGTACATAATGTTCCCCAGTAGTGTCCTCTTTATTTATAATGCCCCAAATAGTCTCATCTTCACATATAATATCCCCTTGTAGTGCCCTCTGTACATAAAATGTCCCCAGTAGTGGCCTTTTCACACATAATGCCCCCCAATATTGCCTCCCAGTAGTGCCTCTCTATATATAATATCCTCCTGGTAGTGCTGTCTTTACATATAATATCCACCAGTAGTGGCCCCTTCACATAAAATGCCCCCAATAGTGCTGTCTTTACATATAATGTTCCCTGGCAGCACCCCCTGTACATATAATGCCCCCCCCCCCCCCCCAGCAATTCCATTTGTACATAGATATAATGCCCCCAGTAGTCTCCTCTTCACATATAATACAGACCCCCAGTAATGGCCTCTTTACATATAATGTCTCCCGTAGTGGCCTCTTCACATATAATGCCCCCAGTAGTGCCCTCTCCAAATATAATTCCCCCCAGCAGTGGCTTCTTTACATATAATGATGCCCAGTAGGGGCTGCTTCACATCTAATGCCTTCATTAGTGCCCTTTTCACATATAATGCCCCCTAGTAGTCACCTCATTACATATAATGGTGCCCAGTAGTGGCCTTATCACATATAATGCCCTTTGTACATTTATTGTCTCCCCTCCATGGTGCCCACAAAAAAAAAATACTTACCTTACTCCCACCATGTGCGAATCACTGGGTATCACCATTGTGACCATCCTGCACTATTTCACTGCCTTCTCCAGTGTCCTCCTGTCAACTCCGGTGCCCCTTTCCAATTTGGTTCCCAGGGCAATTGAGCCTCCTCCATGCTATGCCACTGGTCCTCAGTAAAATTTTGCAAAGCAGGGGTGTACAGAAGCAGGATTATGGGGTTAAAATCTTTGTGTCCGTAGACCTTTACTCACTTCCCCGCAGCTCGCCTCCTTTGCTGATTAGACACTCTATATCATCTGCTATCTGCTGATGAAAGGATATTGCTGTGTGGTATTTGGTTAAATTTTGCCAGGAGAGGGCAGACAGCTTTGCAAACCTTAGTCCAGTCAAAGGGGGACGAAGAGATTTACGGCTCTGGTGTCTCCAAATCACTGCTGTCTGGAGCAGTCCTTTCCTGCTTCCCCAACCTCTGTCATAGTAACCATGAAAGCCTTCAGAGAATAGACTTGATGGCTTTCGTATATCTTGCCACGTGTAAACATAGTATACGACCACACGGCACAGTCGTGATGCAGTCATCATGCAGTTAGGAACCACGGCATTTCATTTTCCAATAGAAGTCAAAAGTAAAAATTTATTCTGAGACAGACCTGGCATTTTCAAAGTTGTGATGACTGCACCTGATTGATTGTGGATACGGGCTATCTTCCTATAACGGGAATGCTGTTTTAATCCTTCACTTTACTCAAATAGTAGTAACACCAATTTTCCTATTAGACAGCCGTGGTCAGTATACAGAAAAGACCAGACTTTGCAACAACTGGACAGTGGGATGTTGTTACAGAACATGATGGAAAACAGAAGTCGGCCATCTTTGATGCTGTGCTCATTTGTACTGGCCATCATGTTTATCCGAATCTTCCCCTTCGATCTTTCCACGGTATGCCATATTTCACAAATAATACTCTATTGAAGCACGTGACATTAGAAATCATTATATTACTGCATGTTATAATGTCTAGTTTTAGTATATATCATAGAGGCCATGCAACTGCTGTTGGGGCATTGGTTAGAGGAAGCTAAGCCCTGGTTGTTGAGATGCCCTTTGCTATTGGATGACAAGACCCTATGCAGAACTCCAGAAAACATGTATTTTTACCAGTTTCTTATGAAACAAGAATTGGCCCAACTGTATGGAAATGGTGTAGCTGGGAAACAAACCAGGCATCTCCCCCCTCTCTCAGAATCAGAATTTTTTTGAAAAATGTTAGAATTGATTTGCTAATCTTTAATTTTAAGTATTAGAGGATGTTAAACTTAATGGTGATAAACAGCCTTAAGGATGTGGTAATAGTAATGCCAGGGGTGCCTTAGCTGTTAAGGAGAGGAGTGAGGATCTTTGGCAGATTTTGGGAAATACTATATCTCCTTATGGAGAGAACCTAATCAGTGTGAGGAGTCTTATAGGCCAGGCAATATTCCACTGGAATTCTGGGAAGAGTGTATGCAAATGAGGTCTTTGCAAGCTCTGCCTCTAATGCCACCAGATGAAAGTTAGCTATCCTATAAGTCAATGTTCGACCTTTTAAACAGGCTTAATTATTATCCAAGTCATGTCTGAAGGCCTGTTTAAAAGGTTGAACATTGACTTATAGGATAGCTACCTTACATACGGATGCATTAGAGGTGGAGCTTGTTAAGAGCTCATTTGCTCTTGTTGCCCGAAAACAAGTAAGTGTAATATGTAGATCCAAGTATTTGGTGGGCTGCATTCCTATCAAAAATTTTAAAAGTGTTGCCAGATGGCACAGTTGTGTAAATGGGCAATCTTATGACGCTTGTACAGTATAAGAGAGCACAGATTAGTATGCTGGGGCTACACTTTAAGATGAAAAATGCTGGTGTTTACTGTCCCTTTAAAACTTTGTATAGCATCTACTTCTTCCATCTGTGAATGGTTTCTATTGGGCTTTCGTTCCAAAATACATTTTTCTACTTCCAAATTTAAAGATATATATATATATTCAGTATCATTATATAAACTGTACAATCTTGTAAATTTTTTAGGCATTGAGAAGTTCAAAGGCCAGTACATGCACAACAGAGATTACAAGCATCCTGAAAATTATACTGGAAAAAATATGCTCATTGTTGGTTTAGGAAACTCTGGAGCAGATATTGCTGTTGAGCTCGCCCGGACAGCTAAAAAGGTAAGTCAGTAAATTTCACCTTTCATGTAAGGCTTCTTTTACACTTGTAGTAAGCTCTGTGGCAGGCTGTTCTGGCAGAGAACTTTTGCTGGATCTCTCTGGATCCGGCATAGCCAGATGTTACCGCAATGCCCATTTGCCTCATTCACCATAATGGGGTTGAGGAATCAGATGGACAAAAACCTGTAACATCCGGCAATGCCGAGTCCAGAGAACTCCAGCAGGCTGTTCTCTGCCGGAACTATAACACTAGTGTAAAACTAGCCTGATTAAGCACTGTCAATCATTCAAAGTAGAGTTCAGTTGTATTTTTCCTGCCTTTCGAGGGTACAGCCCTTGAGAAGTGATCACTCACATGTTCTTGAAAACTTTACCCACACGTGGCATTATCCCAAATAGTCACAGTTTTCAAATTGATTGATAAGGGTACGGCGACACTGTTCACGCGACATCTGTAGCAACCAGGATAGCAGAGTAGCAATGATCCCATGGAAATGAATGGTATTGCTGCGCAAGTCACAAAAATTACACACCGCTGGATTTTTTTGCAACTCGCTCAGCAATCTCATTAATTTACATAGGATTACCACTACTCTGCAATACCGGCCGCTACAGATGTCGGCCAACCAGTGTTGCCGTGTAGCCATACCCTAATGGTGGCACAATTGTGCAGTTATTCAGCAGCTTATTCTGAAAAGCCATGCAGCCGTTCACAATTAAAGGAAGTCTGTCAGAACTTTTGACTGTGCTAAAATGCTGATAGCACTAGGTAGGTAGTTGACAAAACTCTGTGACGAGGAATCTATAGTCATACTCCAGGATGGGCCACCAATATCTGATCTGCAGGGATCCAACAAACACCCCACACTTCCTGCTGATCAGCTGTTTCAGAGTGGCTCCAGCATCATCTGTAGTGGACAGAGTTGGATACTTCAGTGCTGCGTTCGGTTCAATGCTGGAGCTACTCTGAAACAAGACCTAAGGATAGCTCATCAATATAAAAACCTGGAAAACTGGAAGTATGTGTACTGGAGAGGATCCTCAAACAGCTGAGCTGTTTCTGCTGTGCTAATTACTACTCAATAAGTGGACCACCACATGGTGTGGTTTCACTGCGGTCGAGCACCATATGGTTGCAGCAGGCAATATTAAACGAATAAAGACCACACTGTGCAATACAGTAGGTCTATATTGTTAATGGCCACACAGAATCTTTAAAACTGCGTGGTCATTAACAGTGCAGACTGAATAGACAGTTTGATCTTTATTAGTTGTACCGGAAAACGCTGAGGCCAAATCGCACTGGATTGAGTGCAGCTGCAACAGGACTGTTCCATGTGGTCCTACCCTAAAGCAATGTTCCTCAACTCCAGTCCTCAAGGCCCACCTACCGGTCACGATTTGAGAATATCCCTTAGAATGGATACCTGTGGTAAGTCCTGACTCACTGACACTAATTATATCACCTGCTCAATACTAAGGAAATCCTGAAAACATGACCGGCAGGTGGGCCCTGAGGACCGGAGTTGAGGAACCTTGCCCTAAAATGTCTTGAAATGCAGGATCAGAACCAGTAATTCCAAATAGAGCTGGTGTAGGAATTCTAACCAATGGAACACTGGGGCAGATTCACTAATCAGGTAAAGCGTAGACAGTGTACTTAGACAGGCAGTCTACACATAGCCAAATTTATCACAGTGGTTCAGAATGGACGATAAATTTGGTGCTGGACTTTTTTGTCTAACTTTATTAGGAGAATTCAAATTTGTGCCAAAATATTGGCAGAAAATGGTGCATCGTATGCCACTTCCCTTTTCAGGTAATGCATACTGTATTCGATTATTCTTTTTTAGTCACTTGCATCATAAATATGTCTAAAATGTGCCAAGTTTGGGACAGCTTTGCTTTTACTGTTTATTTTGGGCTAAATAAATTTGGGACTTTTTAAACTAGTAAAGTGCCATTGACACCTTTGCCCCCACACACAGATCCCGACAATATATAATATTCTATAGAAGCTGCTTGACAGCATTATGATGTGAAACAAATATACACTTGACATATCCTAGATTTAGGTGACTTCAGCAGAGATTTCAAGTATGTATTGTACGAGGGGTTTAAGCAAGACTTTCTGTCGACCAGATATCCACAACCTTTTCTTCTTCTGTTTCTTTCTCCTTTTTACTTCTTCTATATTCTCTATTGTTCTTCTCTATCATTATTTTTGTTTTAGGTTGTGCTAAGCACCAGAAGTGGCTCTTGGATTATGAGTCGTGTTTGGGATAAGGGTTATCCTTGGGACATGATTTATCTTACTCGATATCAGAGCTTTCTAAACCACATTCTACCAAGGGTAGTTTCCGACTGGCTCTATGAAAGAATGATGGAGAAAAGATTTAACCATAGCCACTACGGCTTGGTACCTGTGAACAAGTAGGTTAATATTTTTGATACATTTTACTCCTGTCCATATCCATGACTGTACATTGTGGAATATGATGGTGGTGTTTCTTTAAGTTAAAGGGAACCTGTCACCGGGATTTGATGTATAGAGCTGAGGACATGGGTTGCTAGATGGCCGCTAGCACATCTGTAATACCCAGTCCCCATAGCTCTGTGTGCTTTTATTGTGGAAAAAAAAAGATTTGATCGATATGCAAATTACCCTGAGAGGTGTCCTGTACGTGAGATGAGTCCAGCGTGAAGGAGCCCAGCACTGCCCCGCATCCTCAGAATCTCCTCCTTGCTCCCCTATGTCAGAAAGCCAGAGCGCCGTAATCTCGCGATGTGCGAGCTAGCGCATGCGCAGTGTCCTCAGTGTTCCTTCCCTGTGCTGGCATCAGCCTCAGGGAAGGAACTGCGCATGTGCTAGCTAGCGCATCGCGAGATTATGGCGCTCTGGCTTTCTGACGTCGAGGAGCAAGGAGGAGATTCTGAGGATGCGAGGCAGTGCTGGGCTCCTTCACGCTGGACTCATCTGACGTACAGGACACCTCTCAGGGTAATTTGCATATCGATCAAATCATTTTTTTTAACACAATAAAAGCACACAGAGCTATGGGGACTGGGTATTACGGATGTGCTAGCGGCCATCTAGCAATCCATGTCCTCAGCTCTATACATCAAATCCTAGTGACAGGTTCCCTTTAAACAAATCATCCATAAAAATAAAGGTGATACGGAAAGAACCAGAATAACATGCACAGCTTTTATGACAGATGAAGCACTTTTGGATTTACAGAACTTTGATATCTCTACTCAGGAGACTCTGCAAGGGGCTTGAAGTGAATGGGCTCCTGCCCATTTAAATAAGTATGCCTACTTACTTGAATAAAGTGTGCTTATATATGGCACTATGTCTGGCAAAAAATGAAGGAGATCCAGCACTTAGTGGAGTGCCACAGCTAGTGTTGAGCAAACCCGAACTGTAAAGTTCGGGTCCGTACCGAACCTTGCGAGTTCGGGTACCCGGACCCGAACTTTTCTGGAAACGTTCGAGCATTTAATAAAGCTTGGTGAAAGGCTGCAGGGCAGCCAATCAACAAGCTTTTAAGCTGTAGGCACTTAGAAGCCATCACAGCCATGCCTACTAATGCCGGTGCATCATGTGACCCAGCCTCTATAAAAGCTGGATCACGTGTAGCACCGCCCATCAGCTCTGAGTATTGCAAGAACAGCAGGCAGCTGAACTTAGGGAGAGAGTTAGGAATCTGGCTATTTGTTTTGTGGGTGACTTACAGTATAAAGATTTTTGTGGGTGCAATACACCAGCTTTGCACCCCTGACACATAAATATAATACTAAATTTGGCTGTTAATTCTGTGGGTGACCTATAGCGATATTTTGTGGGTGCAATGCACCATCTTTGTACCCCTGACACAAAAATATAATAGTTAATCTGTCTGTTAGTTCGGTGGGTGACATATTCCCATATTTTGTGTGAGGTACACCTGCACTGCATACGTGACAGGGAAATTAATATAGTTAATCCGTCTGTTAGTTCAGTGGGTGAAATATACCCAATTTTTTTCTGAGGTACACCTGCATTGCATACCTGACAGTGAAATTTATATAGTTAATTCATCTGTTAGTTCGGTGGGTGAAATATACCTAATTTTTGTGTGAGATACACCTGCATTGCATACGTGACAGTGAAATTGATATAGTTAATCCGTCTGTTAGATTGGTGGGTGACATATTTCCATTCTTGAAATAAATGAAATTGGGGGGCACTCAATACCAGTAATATATGGACCACTATAAGTTGCATTCTATTAATATATACCCAACAATAAAAACACTTAAATGGACCAATGGCCTGCACAAAAAAATAAAATAAAATAGCTATAAAAAATCCATAGCAGGCGCAAACAACTGTCCCCCTATATCTGGGTGTAGATTAATTGGTGGTGCACAGAAAGTTCGATTCTCTATGGATCGATACTCAAATTATGAATATGGTATTCCTCCAAATCCGTATAGGTATTTGGAATATCCCGCTGCACTGTCCCACTTCATATGACGTACACTGATTAAAGTCCCGACTTCATTAATAAACCATTACCATCCTCATTTGGATCCCCCTCATTTGATCCCAAACTGTGGCAAAAAGGCACATAATCAATTTCGTACTGTATTGAGTGGTGTACACTTATATCGGGCTATGCGCCTGCCACATGAATAAGAATACAGTCCCCCAGCTGGATGGAACAAATATGTAAATGTGCGTATTTGTACTTTACCACTCCACTCATATACTGACCATGGTCATTCGTCATTATCCTGTGCCGTCTTGGAGTTGTTCCTCCTCTTTGAGCTGCCAGGACCTGTGCGGCGTCCCACATGGTCCACCCGTCTCCTCTTGGCGTCCCACGTGATGGAGGCAGAGAGCGTCTTCTGGATCCTAGAATCCAGACACTCCGCTGTAATGGCAGTAAATGTTGGTATTCACCAATCTAGATCCTGCGGACTTCCGCCAGACGTAACTGTCATAGAGCCACAATTATGGAGTAGAAATTCTCACTGTACTATACCAAATGTGTTTCGGGGCTGAAGCATGGTATAGTACAGTGAGAATTTCTAATCCATAATTGCTGCTCTCTGGCAGCTCAAAGAGGAGGAACAACTCCAAGACGGCACAAGATAATCACGAATGACCACGGCCAGTATGCAAGTGGAGTGGTAAAGTACAAATACGCAAAATTACATATTTGTTCCATCCAGCTGGGTGACTGTATTCTTATTTATGTCCCATTCATGTATACCACTCAATACAGTACCAAATTGATTAAGTGCCTTTTTGCCACAGTTTGGAATCAAATGAGGAGGATCCAAGGAATTCCCTGGGGTGGCAGTTCTTCAGACAGTGTGTTGACGACAAGACGTGAGTGGCTTGCACGCTGTGCAATCGGAGCCTGAAGCGAGGCATAAATGTTTTAAACCTGAGCACCACCTGCATGACCAGGCATCTAAATGCAAAGCACGAGCTGCAGTGGAGTAAACACCTCAAAAACCACAAAAGATCTCAGGCTCCTCCTGCTCCCTCTTCTGCTGCAATCTTAGCCTCTTCCTCTCCCTCTGGAGTGACAGTGGCACCTGCCACCCAGCAAACAGAGGATGTGGCAGCAACGCCACCACCTCCATCATCATCACCAAGCATCTCCACACTGTCCCATGGAAACGTTTAGCTGTCCATCTCCCAAACACTGGAGAGAAAGAGCAAGTACCCCCCCTACCCACCAGCGATCCCTGGCCCTGAATGCTAGCATTTCAAAATTCCTGGCCTTTGAAATGCTGTCATTCCGTCTGGTAGAGACAGAGACTTTTAAAAACTTTATTGCGGTGGCTGTCCCACAGTACGTGGTTCCCAGCCGCCACTACTTTTCCAGGTGAGCCATCCCTGCCCTGCACAACCAAGTGGCGGACAAAATTGGGTGTGCACTGCGCAACGCCATCTGTGGCAAGGTCCACATAACCACCGATACGTGGTCCAGTAAGCACGGGCAGGGACGTTATATCTCCCTAACTGCACACTGGGTAAATGCAGTGGAGGCTGGGCCTGAGGTGGATAGCAGTTTGGCGCATGTCCTTCCGCCACCAAGGATTGCAGGACGTTACTCTTTGCCTCCTGTTGCCTCCTCCTCCTACTCCACTTCCTCCTCTACCACCTCCTCATCCTGTCAGCTTAACACCTTCACCACCAACTTCAGCACAGCCAGGGGGAAATGACAGCAGGCTGTTTTGAAACTCATCTGTTTGGGGGGGAAAAAAGCACACCGCGCAGGAGCTGTGGACGGGCATGGAACAACAGACCGAGGAGTGGTTGGTGCCACTGAGCCTCAAGCCCAGCCTGGTGGCTTGCAATAATGGGCAAAATCTCATAGCAGCTCTGGGCCTAACAGGTTTGACGCACATCCATTGCCTGGCGCATGTGCTCAATTTGGTGGTGCAGAGGTTCCTGAAAAATTACCCCGATAAAATTACCCCGATATGTCAGAGCTGCTGCAGAAAGTGCAGGCCGTCTGTGCGCGCTTTCGGCGTTCTCACCCTGCTGCTGCTCGCCTGTCTGCACTGCAGCGTAACTTCAGCCTTCCCGCTCACTGCCTCATATGTGACGTACCCACAAGGTAGAACTTCACCTTGCACATGCTGGAGAGACTGTGCAAGCAGCAGCAGGTGATAGTGGAGTTTCAGCTGCAGCACGCACGGGTGAGTCGCTCTGCGGAACAGCACCACTTAACCACCAACGAGTTGGCCTCCATGCGGGACGTATGTGCCGTGTTGCGCTGTTTTGAGTACTCCACAAACATGGCGGTGCCGATGACGCCGTCCTCAGCGTTACTATCCCACTTCTATGTCTCCTTGAAAAAACACTTCGGGTGATGATGGAAGAGGATGTGGCACAGGAGGAAGAGGAGGAGGAAGAGGGATCATTTCCACGGTTATCAGGCCAGTCATTCACAAGTGGCTCAGAGGGGGGGTTCCTGAACCAACAAAGGCCAGGTACACAACTGTCCAGCCAGGGCACAATTCTGGAGGATGTGGAGGAGGAGGATGATGGGGAGGAGGAACCGTGTTCACAGCAGGGCACCCAAAGCAGCTTATGGGCATCATTGGAGCATTGCTGGGGGGGGATAAAGAGGACACAGACGATACACCTCCCACAGAGGACAGCTTGTCGTTGCCTCTGGGCAGCCTGGCACACATGAGCGACTACATGCTGCAGTGCCTCCGCAATGACCGCCGAGTTACCCACATTCTAACCAGTGCTGATTACTGGGTGGCCACCCTGCTGGATCCCCGCTACAAGGACAATGTGCCATTTTTAATTCAGTCACTGGAGCGAGATAGGAAGATGCGCGAGTACGCTGGTAGACACGCTGCTGATGGCATTCCCAACTGACAGCGGGGGCTCAGTGGAAGCACAAGGCCAACACAGCTGGGGCACCGCCAGCACCTCAGAAAGGAGGGTTAGCATGGCCGAAATGTGAAAAAGTTTTGTCAGCACGCCACAACATCCAGCACTACCAGCTGATACGGAACATCTTAGCAGGAGGTAGCATTTCAGCAACATGGTGGAACAATATGTGTGCACACGCCTACATGTACTGACTGATGGGTCTGCCCCGTTCAAGTTCTACTGAATCTTTTCCCATAAAACTTTATATCCGTCTGCTTAGCTCCTCCTGCTATGTAGCATGCTGCCGGCAAATTGCATTTTCATGGTGACAGGCTCTGTTTAAAGGGGTTGTCTCACTTCAGTAAGTGGCATTTATCATGTAGAAAAAGTTAATACAAGCAACTTACTAATATATTGTTATTATGCATATTACTTCCTTTGCTGGCTCTATTCATTTTTCCATCACATTATACACTGCTCGTTTCCATGGTTACAGACCACCCTGCAATCCAGCAGCAGGGGCTGTGCTTGCACAATATAGGAAAAAGAACTAGCCTATGTGCGCTCCCATGGTCCCGGCCACCAGACAGGCTGACGCTTTTTTCTATAGTGTGCAAGCACGACCACCACTGATGGATTTGAGGGTGGTCTATAACCATGGAAATGAGCAATGTATAATGTGATGGAAAAATTAATCTAGCCAGCAAAGGAAGCAATATGGATACAAACAATATATTAGTAAGTGGCTTGTATTAACTTTCTCTACATGATAAATGCCACTTGCTAAAGTGAGACAACCACTTTAAGTACTGTATATGTAGGTATTGAAAAGTAGTTCCCTAAATCCTAGTGCCTTGCTAATCTAATTACAGAGCTAATTTTAATTAATTACTCTTTTCAGTGATCAGTTTTCTTCAACTTCCTTTTCTAGATCTCTAAGGAAAGAGCCTGTATTTAATGATGATCTACCAACTGCCATTACATGTGGCACCGTGATTGTAAAACCTAACATCAGAGAATTCACAGAATCCTCTGTAGTCTTTGAAGATGGTTCTGTGATGGAGAATGTGGACGTTGTCATATTTGCCACTGGTTACAGCTATGCCTATCCATTTATGGATGACTCCATTGTCAAAAACAACAAAAACAAGGTTTCACTTTATAAAGGAGTTTTCCCTCCAAAATTAGAAAAGCCAACACTGGCAGTCGTTGGATTAGTGCAGTCGTTGGGAGGGATACCACCAACTTCAGATGTGCAAGCCCGATGGGCTGTAAGAGTTATCAAAGGTACGTATGTTGACCATTACCATTACAAGTTCTTGCATTTCATCATCCCCCTATAGGAGCAAGAACAAAGATACCCTAAAGCAGAACATACATTTTAGATAGCTGTAAAATGAATACTTGTTTAGTTAACAGATTTCTCTCCTGACCCTTCCATGTACATGCACACTGAGTTTGGTCAAGGGTGCATGTGTTCTGAATGAGGAGAGGGGAAAAAGTAGGTGCCAGACACCTTATGGTGGCTTATCTCTCTGAGAACAAAAGGATAAGAAATGTTGGAAATCAACTGCCCAATCCTTCTCCCCACAACATATACTGTTGGGGATGAGTCGGGAGGCTCCTATTCTGACTCTTACCAGGTTCCCATCTATTTTGTACGTCCTGGCCCATCTTGACACACAGAAAATGACTGCTCAGCCAATGACTGGATGAAACAGGTTAAAAAAGGTGGTCCTGCCATTTATATTGATGAGCTATCATCAGGATTGGTCATCAATATCTGATCGGCGGGGATCCGACACCCAGCATCCTCACAGATCACCAGACACTGCTGAGGTCACACCCAATCTCCACCCTCAGACCAGGGAAGCACAGGTGAGGGCTAAGAGTGTGCAGAAGAAGGAACCTCCCACCACATATGAAAGTCAGGGGACATGATAACAGAGGTTCCCTGGCAACAGCTGACACTAGGGGTCCCAGGACCCCTGACAAGCATCAGCTCTGGGAATGACGGCGTCCCGTCTCCCAGCAGTACCAAGATTCGAAGTGGATCTCACAGAGTGATGCGCGCACGTAAAGCGCAAACTTTTACTAGCTCTGCCCTCAAGGGGCAACACCCCGACCCTCGTGGCCAGCGAGGGGTGAGGGATGTCCCACCTTAGATCTGGAGACCATCCTGGGAGAATGAGAGACACATCATCGTGTGGTGAAATGCTTCCAGTGAGACTGTGTCTGTCTCTCTGGCTGCCCAACAGTGACACCTTCTTGAGGAGAGACCTTCAGACTCTCACCACCCGGTTTGTCCGGGAACCTAGAATGGAATTCAGCAATCAACTTATCATCATGGAGATGCCTTTTAGGGACCCATGACCTCTTCTCTGGCCCATACCCTTTCTAATGCATTGGGTACTTACCAGAATTTTGCACCTTCCGGGTGTCAATAACCTGTTCAACCTCATACTCCTCCTGACTATCGACCAGAACCGGACCAGTAGAAGTATGGGATACCAGAGGCTCCCAGGCTTTTTTTAAGGAGGTATCTGTGAAACACGATAGGAATCTTTAACTTCTCAAGGAGTTTGATTCTAAAAGCAACTCGATTGATTACCTCCAGAACAGGAAATGGTCCGATGAACCTGGGGGCGAGCTTAAAGCAGTGCACCTTGAATTTAAAATTTTTGGTGGATACCCACACCAAGTCTTGAACGACTGGTTGGTTCTTTCCCTGAGACCGTTCGACTGAGGATGATATGCCAATGAGAAGGATAACTCCATCCCAATACGCCCACAGAAGGCTTTCCAAAACCTGGAAATGAACTGTGTGCCTCTGTCGGACACAATGTTACAAGGAACCCCATGCAACCTGACAACATTATTGATAAACACATTGACCATTTCCCGGGATGAAGGCAACTGAGGAAGACGGGTGAGGTGACACTGATGGGAAAACCGATCCACAATAACCCAAATAATGGTCATGCATTCAGAGACGGGGAGATCAATAATGAAATCCATTGAAATATGCGACCAGGGCTGGTCCAGGATGGAGAGGGGAAGGAGCTTCCCAGTCTAAGCGGACCAAGGTACCTTACTCCTGGTGCACACCCAGGGGTGGACTGACAACTCATGGGGCCCCTGGGCAATAGGAGATTATGGGGCCTCTATGTCACACCCACACACATCCCAACCCACATATTGCGCCGCCCACATCACCTACACTTGGTACAGAATTTCTCTTTACCATCCCCCCCACCTTCTCATACCACCTAGCACCCTTACTTACATAAAACAAGTAATATATATATATAATATAGCTTACAATAAATTACTGTAAATACTTACAGTTCTGAAGATTCCAGCAGGCTCAGGATCAGTGTTCTGGACAGGGGGCAGCTGGGCTCAGGGCTGGAAGTGGGCACCGCTCTGCAGTTCAGGAGACCTATAAGAGGCACCTAGGTTTTAGAGGGGGACAATAGGAAAAAATATATTTTTCATTACACCTCAGGTCAGACTACCAATCAGACCCCCAATGTTAATCAGACCTCAGCTGACAGCCCCAATCAGACCCCCAATGTAAATAAGACCCCAATAAGACCTCAAATCAGACCTCAGCTCAGACCCCAATGTAAATTTCCCCCAATCAGACCTCAGATCAGAGCCCCATGCCTCTCATCAGCCCCCATTATCAGCCCTAATGCCTCTCATCAGCCCCCATTATGCCTCTCTCAGCCCCCATTATGCTTCTCAGCCAGCCCTCATTATGCCTCTCAGTCCCCAGACTATGTGCCCCCCACAGTAGATATGCCCATATATGTGCCCCCTAACCGTAATCATGCCACATTATGTGCCCCCCACAGTTGATAAGCCCAGATATGTGCCCCCTAACGGTAGTATTGCTTGCACCTTGGCGGGATCCATCCGAAAGCCCGCAGGTGACAAAATCACCCGAAGGAACCCAATCTCCTCTACCTCAAAAGAACACTTGGGTAAATTTGCATTCAGAAAATTATCCCTAAGCCTTTTGAGAACTGTACGCACATGGTCCCTGTGGGACTGAACAGCTTTAGAAAATATCAAAATGTCATCAATGTACACAATGACGAATAATCCCAAAATATCCCTGAAGATGTAATTAACTAAAGCTTGAAAGACGGCAGGGGCATTGCAAAGTCCAAAAGGCATCACTAAGTTCTCAAAATGCCCTTCTTTGATACGGACGAGGTTGTAGGCCCCCCTTAAGATCTAATTTAGTAAAGATCTTGGCCCCAATAAGCAGGCTGTACAAGTAAGGAATGAGAGGAAGAGGATATTGATTCCTAATAGTGATCTTATTTAGTTCACAATAGTCAATACATGGCCTTAATCCCCCATCTTTTTTAGACACAAAAAAGAAACCGGCTCCTACAGGAGACTTAGAGGGGCAAATAAAACCTTTGGAAATATTCTCCCGGACATAATCTCTCATGGCTGCCCTCTCGGGTTCCGGGGGATTAAGGATTCTTCACTTAGGCATAGGTGCCCCAGGAATAAATTGAATATAACAATCATAGGGTCGATGAGTTGGTAAAATCGAACTGCCCCCCCTCCGAAAACACCTTAGGAAACTCCTTTATGTACCATGGGACCTGTGTAAAGCAGCATCCAATTTGACTGATCTTTTGAAAACATTCACCCTGACTCTCTTACTACAACTAGTAACATCCCACTGGCCCAATCAATACAGGGATTATGTTGTCTGAGCCAGGGGAGGCCCAAAACCATAGAGGCAAGGAGAGAATGAATAACCCAAAAGGTAATCTCTCCCTTGTGAAGACAACCCACCTGAAGGGATACTGGTCTGTCAGTAACCGCCTCTGCACTTTGGGCAAGAAAGGAACCGTCAAGTGAGGTGAGTGTAATACCTGACTCCAAGGCGTATGGGGCACCAGAGATCCTTGACTATGACAGAGTCCAAAAAATTAACCTCAGCCCTGTAGTCTACAAATGCACGCCCCTTCACCACCCGCCCCTGGAAATCAATCATAATAGGAAATAACACTTTTTTAAATAGGGGTACCTGGGTGCCTAGTTGGGAAGCCCCTGCTCCAACTAGGAGCGGTCATTTCCTGACTGCTCCAGAAGAGGGCAATCCCGCACCAGATGTTTAGGTGAGCCACAGAGCAGACACTGTCTCCGTTCCCAGCTACGTCGCCTTACATCAAGTGAAAGGGCGGTCTTTCAAAAGCTGCATAGTTGTTGACTAGGGATGAGCGAACCCGAACTGTATAGTTCAGGTTCGTACCGAATTTTGGGGTGTCCGTGACACGGACCTGAACCCGAACATTTTCGTAAAAGTCCGGGTTCGGGTTCGGTGTTCGGCGCTTTCTTGGCGCTTTTTGAAAGGCTGCAAAGCAGCCAATCAACAAGCGTCATACTACTTGCCCCAAGAGGACATCACAGCCATGCCTACTATTGGCATGGCTGTGATTGGCCAGTGCAGCATGTGACCCAGCCTCTATTTAAGCTGGAGTCACGTAGCGCCCCACGTCACTCTGCTCTGATCAGTGTAGGGATAGGATGCAGCTGCTGCTGTTAGGGCGAGATTAGGCAGTGATTTATTAATAAAAGTGATCGATATACAGCTGTGTATCATACAACCTCTGCTATTCAATTGCTCACTGTTTTAAGGCTGCCCAGAGAGTTTTTCAGTCACTTTTTTCTGGGGTGATCGGCGGCCATTTTGTGGCTTGTGGTGCGCCAGCACAAGCTGCCACCAAGTCCATTTTTAACCATCAATAGTGTGTTTTTTTTTTTTTCTATATCCTACAGCAGGGGCTTGGCTGTGCTTGCTATTTTATTGAGGGGTAAAATACAATTGCCAAAATAGCAGTAACCTAAATCTGGTGTTTCAGCTGTGGCTAGCCAATTGTAATACTGTCTGCTGTCTGCCGAAGCACAGTTTTTGTTCTGGGTTGAATACAATTCCGAACTTAGCAATTCCCTAAATAATTGTTTTCTGCTGTATCAGGCCAAGTTTAAATCTATCCATAAAAGGGTATATTAGATTGAAGGTGTTGATAGGGTCATCCTCAATAACTTCACACGCTACCGTGCATTTCCAAGTCTAATTCTGTCCGTAAACGTATACCTGTCATCCAGCGCCTAAATAATAGGCCTAAAATTTATATTCAGCTAAATCTGTGTTTATTGCTGAGGCTGGTCAATTCATTTAGTGTCTGCCAAAGCACGGTTTTTGTTCTGGGTTGAAATACAATTCCCAACTTAGCAATTCCCTAAATCAGTGGTTTCTGCTGTATCAGGCCTACTTTAAATCTATCCATAAAAGGGTATATTAGATTGAAGGTGCGGATAGGGTCATTCTCAATAACTTCACACGCTACCGTGCATTTCCAAGTCTAATTCTGTACGTAAACGTATACCTGTCATCCAGGGCCTAAATACTAGGCCTACAATTTATATTCAGCTAAATCGTTACTGCTGTGCCTGTATTAGTGTAATACGGTACCTAAATAGATAGCCAGATAGTGTTAGGTGTCCGTAAAAAAAGGCCTGAATTTGAATTCAATACATTGGGCAAAATAATTTTTTTCTTATTGTGGTGAACAGTAAAAATGAGGAAAACATCTAGTAAGGGACGCGGACGCGGACATGGTCGTGGTGGTGTTAGTGGACCCTCTGGTGCTGGGAGAAAACGTGGCCGTTCTGCCACAGCCACATATCGTAGTGAACCAACTACCTCAGGTCCCAGTAGCCGCCAGAATTTACAGCGATATTTGGTGGGGCCCAATGCCGTTCTAAGGATGGTAAGGCCTGAGCAGGTACAGGCATTAGTTAATTGGGTGGCCGACAGTGGATCCAGCACGTTCACATTATCTCCCACCCAGTCTTCTGCAGAAAGCGCACAGATGGCGCCTGAAAACCAAGCCCATCAGTCTGTCACATCACCCCCATGCATATCAGGGAAACTGTCTGAGCCTCAAGTTATGCAGCAGTCTCTTATGCTGTTTGAAGACTCTGCTGGCAGGGTTTCCCAAGGGCATACACCTAGCCCTTCCCCAGCGGTGGAAGACATAGAATGCACTGACGCACAACCACTTATGTTTCCTGATGATGAGGACATGGGAATACCACCTCAGCACGTCTCTGATGATGACGAAACACAGGTGCCAACTGCTGCGTCTTTCTGCAGTGTGCAGACTGAACAGGAGGTCAGGGATCAAGACTAGGTGAAAGACGATGCAGGGGACGATGAGGTCCTAGACCCCACATGGAATGAAGGTCGTGCCACTGACTTTCACAGTTCGGAGGAAGAGGCAGTGGTGAGACCGAGCCAACAGCGCAGCAAAAGAGGGAGCAGTGGCAAAAGCAGAACACCCGCCGCCAAGAGACTCCGCCTGCTACTGACCGCCGCCATCTGGGACCGAGCACCCCAAAGGAAGCTTCAAGGAGTTCCCTGGCATGGCACTTCTTCAAACATTGTGCTGACGACAAGACCCGAGTGGTTTGCACGCTGTGCCATCAGAGCCTGAAGCGAGGCATTAACGTTCTGAACCTTAGCACAACCTGCATGACCAGGCACCTGCATGCAAAGCATGAACTGCAGTGGAGTAAACACCTTAAAAACAAGGAAGTCACTCAGGCTCCCCCTGATACCTCTTCTGCTGCTGCCACCTCGGCCTCTTCCTCCGCCTCTGGAGGAACGTTGGCACCTGCCGCCCAGCAAACAGGGGATGTACCACCAACACCATTACCTCCGTCACCAAGCATCTCAACCATGTCACACGGCAGCGTTCAGCTCTCCATCTCACAAACATTTGAGAGAAAGCGCAAATTCCCACCTAGCCACCCTCGATCACTGGCTCTGAATGCCAGCATTTCTAAACTACTGGCCTATGAAATGCTGTCATTCAGGCTGGTGGACACAAACAGTTTCAAACAGCTCATGTCGCTTGCTGTCCCACAGTATGTTGTTCCCAGCCGCCACTACTTCTCCAAGAGAGCAGTGCCTTACCTGCACAACCAAGTATCCGATAAAATCAAGTGTGCACTGCGCAATGCCATCTGTGGCAAGGTCCACCTAACCACAGATACGTGGACCAGTAAGCACGGCCAGGGACGCTATATCTCCCTAACTGCACACTGGGTAAATGTAGTGGCGGCTGGGCCCCAGGCGA